>NC_041396.2:268624530-268978696 GCF_900747795.2 Erpetoichthys calabaricus | reverse complement strand
GGAACGTTGGATTATCTCCCTCCAGAGATGATTGAAGGAAAATCTCATAACGAGAAGGTGGACCTGTGGTGTATCGGTGTGCTATGCTACGAGTTTCTGGTGGGGAACCCGCCTTTTGAAACTGCATCCTACTCCGAGACCTACAAAAGAATCACAAAGGTGAGAAGGCTTACTGTTGTTGGATTAACCCAATGAAGACCATGTTTAGCTAGCCAAATATTGAGACAAACTATTTGCAGTCCAGCTTTCAGAGTACGTGCATGTAACCGATGTTTAACACGGTGAGTCTCCAACATTGTCCTGTTCTTACACATAATTTCATTTTTTCCTTATTCAATAACCCAGTAGGCATGAGTCTTATAGTTTCAAGAAATCCTTTGGAGGAAGCAGATTCTCTCCCTATTTCTTTTTCTTCTCCATTTATCTGTATCTGCCTATTAAACTCATCAATTTCTTTATTTTTTACTATTCAGTTTTATTCCGTTGGCCATGCTGTCTCAGGAGTGGGGCTTGATTTGTTTTCAATCCTATTTTTTTGTAAAAATTGATCTATTTGTATGGAATGATTACAATAAAAAGAAATCCTTTGTAACGCAGACCTTAAAATTAACTCTTAAAGATTAAAAAAAAAAAAATCTATTTTCAAATAGGAATGTCCTTGTTAAGTCTCTATTTGTTCCCGTCTGCTCATCTTTCTCCAAGTTACGGTTTCTAGTTTTGGAATTGTTCATTTTTTGTTTTTTTAGAATTCCCATTTAGAGCCTCATATGGTATGTCGACTACGTGCTTTATTTGCATGTGCAGAGCAGTATGGACATGTCCTTGTAACCACTGCTTTTAATTTCAAAATCTGTGTGGGTGCATCAACCCTGGGGACCAATTAGCAGGATTCCTTGATGGGTGATTCTTTAAAACCATCATTGTAGCAGTTCAAGGTGTGTAGCCAGGCGCTCTCACAAAAAAGTTGTCAGAGGTCAGCAGAAATTAAAGAAAGATTCTCTATTCTGCTTGCTCACAATAGTCATGTCTTATCTCCTAACTTGTCATTACTTCCATGGATGAGAACCACTGATAAATGAACACTATTATGGTCTGTTCTAACAGTGAAGAGCATTTAAAAAAATCTACTTTTTCTCCATTTTACATCACATGTTTGTAAAGATGTAGGAATTTTTTTAAGGGATTTTGGTTTGTAAAGCATGTACTGTACAATTGCTGATGTCTGCTAAGGTGCTAGTAGTTACGTGCTTTGGTGTTTGTATGTTTTTTTGTTTGCATAGGATGCCAACACAAATGTGCTTTTACTTTGGGGAAAACCTGTAAGGTGCATTAAATCATTGTTGCCCTGTTTTGCTTCCAGGTTGATTTAAAATTTCCCAGCATTGTCTCACCTGGGGCACAGGACCTCATCTCTAAACTCCTTCGCCATGAGCCTACAATGAGACTGTCGCTTCAGGGAGTCAAAGAGCACTCGTGGGTGAAAGCAAATTCACGCCGTATGTTACCTCCAGTGTACAATGCAACATAGTAAGCCCAGAGTTAAGAATGAATGAACAAGAGGACCCTTATAAGCATTTTAATTGTATTTGTATATATATTGTATAGATGTGTGTGCATGTTTGTTTTGTGTTCAATATTTTAATGTCTGAATATAATAAATGTTAATGTGCTTGTTGACCTGTCTAGCTTCAGTCTGCTTTTCTTGGTGGAATAAAGTGCTTTATTTCTGGTAATCTCACTTTAGTAATACTAGCATCTCAGTTGTTCTGGTTTTTATTCACACTACAGATTGTGCCAATTACTACAATATTTGGTTAGATGAAAATACGACTTTTTCAAAACTATGCATTCTTTACATGTTGCTAAAGGGGTTTTTCTTTTATCGATCTGCTCGTCCTCCTTTTCCAAGTCCGTGTCACAGGCAGGTGTTGCCGGTCTTGACAGCATTAAGGCTGTTGCCGGGTACTTGATCTCTGACACACTGGGCCAGTTTACCGAATGCATGTATTAGATTTAAGTGGAAAACTGGACATTCGAATGGGGGGAGCATGCCGTGGGTTTTGTGCCGGAATTCTGACTTGTAAGGCAGTATTGCTGCTTCGTGCTACTCCTTTATTTCTAAGATAATTTAAGAGCTCTCCCCCCCTTTAACGTGGGTGTTGACGCTACAGCAGCTCAGATTTTTGGCTTTGGTTGCTTTCATGTTTAGATTTTGTAAGGGGGGGGGGGGGGGTAAAGATGGTCTTTCCTCCCAACACACAAATATATGAATGTATAGGTGTTTAATGCCCTACACACTTCCAAAAGTAGGGTTGCTATGATTCATGCATATCAGGTAAGCTAGAAGAAAAGAATTTATAGACTAATAAGCTGCTCTTAGAAAGAGAAATGTGAATGCTTGTTAACTGAAAACTCGTTCCTAGACTAATGGGGAGAATCCTCCCAGGGGGTCATCTTCAGTGAGCCAGGCAAGACAAGCAGTTGTGCCGTTAAGTTCATTTGTGTTGCTTCAGCGAGCTCGGTCATTGTCATCCTTTAGGGTTCCTTTTGAAGTTTCATCCATTAGTGGTAATGAAGCCCGTGGGCGGTAGTGACTGACTGGTATGGTGGAAATGTCGATCTGGTAATGAAAATTTTGCAACAACTTGTTTTAATGAAACTTGCTTCAGTCGTTAAATATATTAACTAATCTTTTTCCATGATTTCTAACTGATCATTAATACTGTCACAATGTGTTTGACGTTGCTCCATTTTGAGATGTCAAATTTGCAGCCGATGCCAATGGAGCAGGGTTTGACTACCCCAAAAACTGACTTTAGTTGAATGTTTCAGAAAATGGATAGATATTAACGTTGGACTAGAAGTTTAAAATGCTAATACGGCTTTGTAGGGCTGTGTTTTATATCTGTTGGTGTCGGCACCATATTCTTGCAGAATGTGAACACCTTTACTGGCCAATTTCTGAACTGAAGTCTAAATTTTAATTCTGGCTTGTTACGGAGATCAGTATTATGCGACCTTTCCACACTTAATGTTAAACATTAATTATATATTATACTGTATATCTCTTCCTGTAGTTTTTATAATGGCACTGCAATGTTTCGAGACTCATTTGTAGAGCATCCTTGTGGCTGCAGGGTTTCACTCTGTCTAGGGTTGTGTTTTTACTTTTTATTATTTTATTTAATTGTCCCTCACTTTAAATGACGTACATGCTTAACCAGACCCCAGTCACTGTCATACATAGAACCCAAAAAAACCTGAATGTGTACTGTTCCTAAAGTCATAAAGCTTAATTTTTAATAACGATTCTTTACCTTTTACATAGCACTTCTCTCACTACTCAACATGCTTTACATAGCAAGACGGGGGGCCACTTCAAACACCTCCAATATGCTGCATCCACTTGACTGACTGTTCTGTCGTGAAGGAGTGAAAGAAGAGCCAGTTAAAGACAGGGGATGATTGGGGGGCCAGAATGACTAGGCCGTGGTGCTCAAATTAGCCAGGGCACCAGGGTACACTCTGTTTATGAAGGAAGCCTGGAGATCTTTTATGACCACAAAGTCAGGACCTCCGATTTATTTATTTATTTATTTTACATCTCATCCGAAGGATGGCACAGTGTCCCCATCACTGTACTGGGGCTTTGGGATCCACATTCATATCACAGAATTAGTGCCCCCTGCTAGCCTCTCCCAACACCTCTTCCAAAAGCAACCTAAGCTTTTCCTCATCGTTCTCCCATCCCAGATCATATCTGGTGATAACCAGGCTCAGCAATGTCTTTCCTCTTTGATTTGGAGTTTTCTTAGCCCAGAACCCATTTTGCCTGACATATATTTTTCAAATGGTTAAATATGTAAACATAAGTGTATTTGTAATATTACCTCCCCAGAAGCTTCTTATTTGGTGGGATGTGTGTTAGTGCTTAACCCAACGGTATTCTTCATATGTGCCTTTCCTGGAATTTCACAGGTTTCTTAAGGTTGACCTGAGAAATTGTTGGGTCATTTTGTACATTGCTAATGCAACTAAGAATTTCTCTGTACTCAAGACAGTAATGACCATCTAAACCTACTAGATCTCCCTAAATGTGTGAATTGTACTTGTTTTACCATGAAAGCTTGGTTAATTTGTTTTTATAATGCCTAGTGTCACTTTTTATATATATATATATATATATATGTATATATATATATATATATGCCCAGAAGATTGACTAAACAATCTGGAAAAGATTTGCAAATATAAAAACAGTAACCAGAAACTAACAACCATGCAATATTTAGTGGCATAAAATTAAAACTATTTCTCATTTAAAGAGATGCTTTTAACCAGTTTATCCAAAGTGACTTACAAAAGAGGTCAACATGGTCAAATAAACAGGACCATTTTGAAACATGCACTTCAGGGCAAGATGACAAAATTGATCATCACAAGTAAAGACCTCTAAATCAAATTCAACACACATCTAGTTATTCCTAGCTTAACTACCAAGAGTCTAAAGTGCCTCCATGGGACATTTATGCATATGTAATGTTTTTGCTCTGTTCTTCTGGTTTGCTGGGGCCTCATGCATAACACTGCACAGAACTCCCACTAAAACATGGCGTATGGACAAAGTGGAAATGTGCCTTCACACAGGGTAGGGCTGGCATGAGAATGCGCGTGGCTTTACGCCAAGTTTAGTTTTTATATATCTCAAAGTGAGTGAGGAAATTGGTGTACATAACACTTTTGTGCATACACACCATTTATACAGGAGACCCTTGGTCTCTAATCTTTTGGTCATTCACCCCCAATCCCTCCTCCCTTGGAAATCCCCCCCCCCCCCCCCCCCCCCCCCCCCCCCCCCCCCCTAAATTCTGTGTGTTGTTAATCCTCTCTTGCTGCCCATTCTTTATTCTCCCAGACCTTCAGGACTTGCTTTGTCATTTCACCAGCATAAATTATGTCTAACAATGGTAGCTGCTAACAACTTCTTACCTGTAGGCGTAAGACCTCTAATCTAATTACACTGTCTACTTTTTTACAATCTGATCCTTCTGGAATTGTCAGCATCATGGATTATTAGAGCATCGAGTGAATCCATTCATAACCAGGAGTCTGCTTCTTCCACAGTTAATCTTTCATCTGCAGAGGCTCATGAAGTGTGGTGGTGTCACTGGGGTTTCTAGGGTTTTGGCCCAGAACATGGTACTGGGACTCCTGGGTCAGGGCACCATGTGAGTTTATTTTAGATGTTCTTTTTGGCTATGTAAAATACACAAACAACGAATGCCTCTAGTGCTAATTCACTGACTACTCTGTAAGCAAGCATCAATCGTAGCTGCTTGAATATGACATGCCGTTACATTTTAAATTGCCTGAAGGGGCTTGGGTAGTGCACGGCAGGTACCCCTGCCAGTAAAGAGTTGCAGTAGTCCAGACTTGACAAGATTAACTCTTGAACCTGAAGTTGTGCTGCATTGTCCTTTAGATGTGAGGCGACCTAATCTTACGGATCTTATACGGAGTGAATCTGCATGAACGAGAGCCCATTGCAGTGTGGCTAGTGAAGGATATCAGGTCACTGATCATCACGTACACCTGGTAGATGTTAGTGATGATGAGCTGAGATTTACAAAGATAGGGTATTGTATGGACATGCTTGCTGGGATAACAAGAAGCTTTGTCTTTGTCCAGGTTGAACAGGTGATGGTCTTCCATCGTCCAAGCTGAGATCAGTGGGATTCTTTATTTGAATCCATGGGCCTGAGCGATACGGCCTAGGAGAGGAGGATGGGACCTAGAATGAATCCCTGTGCTTATCTGATGTAGCTTTGACATTTCTTTTTTCCAGAAGGTACAGTGGGAATTATCCAAAAAGTATAATTCAAAACATTTAAGAGCAGCCTTGGTGATTCCTAGTTTAGTCGGGGTGGCAAAGAGGTTCTGTATCAGAGGTGAAGGAAAGATTATAGAGGACAAGAATGGGTAATACAGGGTGGCGCAGGGAAACATTCAATTGACGTTCAATGCATAAATATAAAGAGATGTATTGTACATGATATGCGATTAATGATGGTAATCAATATTCATTTTATGTTTTGAAGAAAGCCATGCAGGTGTTGTCCATTTCTCCGTACGCATTCTGACAGCCTGTTGTGGAAATTCTGCTTTGCTTGACATAACGTCAAGAGGAATGCCGGCGATTTCCTTTTCAATCCTCCTTTTTAGTTCAGCAGTGATTGCAAGATGCATGTGTTATAATAAGTTTAATGTCATTGTCTCTTTGCAGAAATTTAAAATCTGTTTTTCTTTTCTTTGTACATGCATAGCTGAGCCAGATTTAGTACAAAGGGGCTCAGCATTTAGAATTGCCGGGCCAAGCGTAGGACAAGATAGACAAAGATAGCTGGAGGAATGTATAGCCAGCCTAAAGACAGATGTATACTATTTTGTCCTCTGTTAACAGTCAGCACAAAAATCTTCTTTCCTTGTTTGGAAATGGACTATTTGCCGATGTGGGGGGGCTGCATGTGGAGGAACCAGTATAAAAGACTTTGACATCAGCCAAACACTTTGAAGCCGACGGATGGGTGGGTGATATTGCCATCCGTCCTGAAAAGCCTTCCAGCGCAGGAACAAAAGATGGCAGACTGTATAGATCTAGATCCCACCTTGGTATTGTCTTTGCTATAGGCTTCCCGTCTGTAATGCCGCGTAAATCGTCAGTAAAGAAAGCTGTTGTTTTCCTCTTGTGCTTTTTTTTTTTTTTACCACCGTATCACTATGGGAGGGATATCACCTTTTAACTGTTTTAGGGCTGATGTCGACTTAAGTCAAAAGGAGGAGTTGACGATGGTAATCAACTGTAAACTGTGCCAAAACAAACTGTTACGTTTTAGTTGAACTATCGTTGCTAGAAGGAAAGTTAGCTTCATTGGTTTGACCAACATTTTCTGCGCAAGAGCAAAAATGGCACTGACATAATGGCAAGAGATCAAAGTGAATCCGTAAAGCAAAATAGTCCATGGACGAAGTTTTGCCTATTATCTCTGAACTGGACAATGACTTGCCGGACTCCAATTTTGATACAAGTGATCGAAAACGAATGTGAGGTTCCAGCTTCAGCTGACTGGCCCCCAGCTAATTGTGTAACTGACACGCCTACGGCAATGTTCACCAGGAGGACTGCCACTTAACAATGGTAAGAGGTAGAAACCAGATTGCAATGCACTGCGATTGTGACGCGAAGACAGCCTGGCAGCTAGTCTGCCGCACATTCTTGGCAAACTGGCAGCTGCAGCATGCAGCAAAAGATGTTTTATGTTGATTTCTGTGTGAAACCATTGTTTTTCAGAAACTGTCTTTCAGAAAAAATATTCAGCCCTCAAAGAGTTAATATCTCTATATAATTTTCGGTTACTTAAAATGCCGCAATTACAAAAACTTATTCCAGCTATGGAGGTATCGCCCCCTAAAAGGAAACAACATGTGGTACACGTGGCCTTTAAGATGTCCCCACAGAAAAAATCACAAACCATGACATCTGGGTTTTCGGAGGTCAAAGAATGTCACTGTTGTGTGAAATGACGTGCCTTCCAAACAATTGTCGAATAGCTGCCCTCGATTATTGGGCAGTATGTGAAGTGGCTGTACCTGGAGACTTTGTTTTTTAAGGCTGAAACCATTTCTTTGAAATTACGCACCCATGCTGTAATCATATGAGCAGATGGGACATGATTATGACGTCCTAACTAGTAATGTCGCCGAAATTCCCTTTGCACAGCAGTCACACGATCACCATTCTTATAAAAAGGGTTTCACAGTGAACGCTCGTTGTGCGCTGCTCCATTATAACTAATGGCAAGGGGTTCTAAACGAGGATGCATTGGTCCCAAACAACTGCCAACGCCCCAGGGTCACCAACACCTAGTTCCAAAACTACCTGTTTCCCTGCGCTACCCTGTATGACAACAACTTTAACCAGCTGTAGTGGGTCAGCAGTCTGCAAAACCAGCTTGGTGGAATGACCGCTAAGGATTGAGCAATCTGTGCAGTAAAGGGTTGAAAGAGACTTGGTTAAAGACACCACATTCAAGTGTTTTTATATAGAATGTAGAAAAGTGAGAATGGTCTGTAATTGTCTACTTGATATGGGTAGAGTATGGAGTTTGGAGAAGCAACAGTTATTGGGGCCTGTGTTTGAGTGATTATGTGCATGACTGCAGAAACAAGTGAGGGGGACAGAGCCTGGAGATGCGAGGGAATGAGATCAAGTCAACATGTTGTAGGGTAACTAGAGAGGAGGTTGAAAACCTCATGTGGTGTGGAGAGCAGTGAGAAAGTGGACAATGTTGTACTATGCTTGACAAGGAGTAGACTCCTTGGCAGAAGTGATGGCTGCCACCTTTTTGTGAAACAAAGTAGTAAAGTCATTGACAATCAAGTAGATTGGTGTTGGAGGGTTGAGAAGGAAGGGTGAAAACCGAGAGTAAGGTACAAATAGCAGTAGTGTTGCTAATCTTGTCCTTAAAGAAACTACTTTAGAATTAGCAGTAGCAGAAGAGAAGAAGGATTTTAAAAAGATACTTATCTAGATCAGCATGGGCCTTCTGAGTTCCTCCATTTCCTTTTAGCTGTCCTCAGCTCTGTAGAGCTTCAGAGCGCCACAGGCTGAAAGCTCTTTCACATGCTGGCCTGGAGGAGAGAGGACAGTGTCAAGTGAAGATGATATTTTTGTCTTTGGCAGCAGTAGAGTCCACTCAGGAGACATGTTAAAGAGAAGATCAGGGTAGAGAAATGGGTTGGGAAGGGGATGATGACAGTGGACCGATACAAGAAGGCTGGATGTGTATAGGGAAATGACATTTGCGTTTGTGGGGTTGTTAGCTCAGTGAGAAAGCAAATCCAGAGGGTTACCAGCTTTGTGAGTTGGTAGGGTGTGGAGCGGTTATAAGTTGAAAGAGGAAAGAAGAACAACAAAGTCTGCAGCAGGTGGATGTTCAGGTCTACAGTGATCCCTCCTCGATTGCGGGGTTGCATTCCAGAACCCCCTGCGAAAGGTGAAAATCCGCAAAGTAAAAACCATATGTTCATATGGTTATTTTTATATATTTTAAGCCCTTATAAACTCTCCCACACTCTTATAAACATTTCCCATACAGTATTGTATTCTCTTAAGATATTAGGTAAGATTCGTTGAAATTATGTATGTAAACACGGTTTAAACACAGTAAAACCTAAATATTATTTTAAAGATATCGAGTGTCTCCGATATCACATATGTTGCAGCCATTACAATAGACAGGCCACCAGCAATAAATATGTACAAAGCAAGAAAAATTATATACAGTAAAATGTGTGTACAGTGACACTAAACATACGTACATGTACTAAGCACTGTACGTAGAAAATTAATTATGGTTACTCACCAACAATGACACGACTTGTCCGATAACGATGAGTTTAATTTTACTGCACAACAAAGGAGAGTGTTACAGCTCTTCTAAAGGAGCCTCTTCAGGCGACTGTGTAGCACCGCCGTTGCTCTTCTTCCGGCAGTCTTCAATCCAAATCCCTAAAGCAGATTCCGTCCGGACTACCACCTTATTACGTCCACTTACAACTCGTTTTGCGCCGTGGTTAAAGGACACTGCGGCCGTAGATCTTATATTCTTTTCCTCCTTATTAAATAAAAAGAATCATGGACTCACTGATGCTGTAATGGCGTCCTACAACGGTGTGGCTGTTTCCTTCAACATATCCAAAACTTTTACCTTTTCGGCAATCGTTAGCATCTTCCATTGGCGCTTGGGCACGGCCCCTGAAGCAGGAGCAGGAGCAGATCGTTTTGGAGCCATAACAAAGGGCATGACTATGCACAAAGATAAACACAAAAGATCACAAAAGTTAACTCTTTACACAGAGAAACGTTGATGCTGAATGAGCGAGACGAGACTTCCTGGTTAACGCAGCGGAATTGAATTTGGCGCTCTGTCGCTGAGCCAATCAGCACACAGGAACTTAACTGCGTGTTTTGATTTGGTATATTCTCAGCCATCCGCCAATAGCATCCCTTGTATGAAATCAACTGGGCAAACCAACTGAGGAAGCATGTACCAGAAGTAAAAAGACCCATTGTCCGCATAAAACCTGCGAAGCAGCGAAAAATATGCGTTATATATTTAGATATGCATATATATAAAATCCGCGATAAGAGTGAAGCCGCGAAAGTCGAAGCGCGATATAGCGAGAGATTACTGTATAATGATAGACTGCTGTCATCTGGGATAGGAGCAGCTTAGAGCACAAAGTACACAGAAAAATGCTGGTGCTATTTAGAAAGGATGAGAAGTTAGAAATTTCATAACTGTTGCTGCAACCCAACTACTTTCAATTTTTAGTACATACACTGCAAGTCAAATGGGGACAGCAGATGAAATCTGAAATGAAAATGCTTTGTATCTTTATCCATCCATCCATCCATTATCCAACCCGCTATATCCTAACAACAGGGTCACGGGGGTCGGCTGGAGCAAATCCCGGCCAACACATGGCGCAAGGCAGGAAACAAACCCCAGGCAGGGCGCCAGCCCACTGCAGGGCACACACGCACGCACACCAAGCACACACTAGGGACAATTTAGAATCGCCAAAGCACCTAAGCTGCATGTCTTTGGACTGTGGGAGAAAATCCACGCAGACACGGGGAGAACATGCAAACTCCACGCAGGGAGGACCCAGGAACTGCAAGGCAGCAGCGCTACCCACTGCACCACCGTGCCGCCCTTTGTATCTTTATGTTATTAGATATTCAACAAGAGTAATAAACATCTACAGGCCATGCACTGTAATACTTACTGTTTGTCACAGTAATGTGGAACAGTGACACGTTGCATACATGTGTTATGTACACGTGACAATGCTGCTATTTCTACTACAATTTTAACCAGATGTCCAAGAAGCACACAGTCATGTGACATTTTCATAAACATTGTTAATCTAACAGAACCAAAAATAATTCCTTTTGTTCAACAGTAATAACAGTGGCTCTGGGAAAACTATTTGCTAGCTATGGAGAATAAGTACTAACCTCTAATGTGCACTGAAACTGACAGGTTTTTACCAAGAGTAGATTAGTCAGTCAGTCATTGTCCAACCCGCTATATCCTAACACAGGGTCATGGGGGTCTGCTGGAGCCAATCCCAGTCAGCACAGCACTCAAGGCAGGAAACAAACCCCGGGGAGGGCACCAGCCCACCGCAGGGCACACATTAGGGACAATTTAGGATCGCAAATGCACATCTTTGGACTGTGGGAGGAAACCCACGCAGACACGGGGAGAACATGCAAACTCCACGCAGGGAGGACCCGGGAATCAAACCCAGGTCTCCATACTACGAGGCAGCAGCGCTACCCAAGAGTAGATTATTCTTTCCTTAATCCCCAATTTTCATTTAGTTTACGTTGTCACAACACTCAGACTTATCATGACCCATTGATGGAGAAAGTTCCTTTGATCAAGTTGAACTATCAAATATTTTCAACACTGTCTGGGGTTGAGTTAAAATCACAAGCAGTCATAGGTGTGGTATGCAAGTCTCTAAGCCTCAATAGGTAATGAAATGATATAAATTAGACAGATTGCTGTAAGTACCAAGTAAGGATGTCTTCTTTTATCTCCTTCTTTTGCTATGGAGCTACTCTGCAAAAATGCAAGGAATTCAGAGGGTAAGCGTTCAACAAACTGTCATCTTGTACTTGGGTGATGTGCTGTTTTTACACTGTATATCCAATATTCCAGATTTTTTATATCATTATGTGTTACAGATAATGGATTACTACCACATGACCTATGGGTTACAGGTATACTTGATCTAAAATCTACTTTTTCCCATGAACACCCTCACTTGTCATTTTAGATTGAATATTAAAACGATTTTGACAAGAAAATGCCTTTCCGTCCAACAAAGCCTGTCTATCTTACTCACCTCATTTTACCCAATAGAACATCAACTTGAGTTTTGGAGGACCCTAAAGCAGAACTGTCTACCGCCCTCTACTTTTAAAAATAAAGATGCCAGAGTGGTTCTTCACAGTGATGCCATACTGGAAACATTTTTGGAAACATCTCTTCTCAAAGCTCATACTTTGCAGTCACAGAAGCAACCTAGCTACTCATCTCAGGACTCAACACTTCTGAAGAGCTTATGAATGTGCTACTTGGTATAATCTAAAATTTTTAAAAATAACAATTACATTTACAAAATACGGCACCTTTTCTTTTTAACTTGATGAACAATCTTAGATATTTGTCCCTGTTTTCTCTTTCTGCTCACCATTTCCTAATTTGTCAAGTGTGTGGGAGAGGCAATGACTGGTAAGAGGAATATCTCAGAGAAAGAAAAGAGAAGCTTTGCGTAAGTGATGTAAGATAAGATGTGTTTATTCTGTTTTTATTCTTTATTTTCTGAAAATGAAAACCGTGTGACCTGGGCAAACTGTTCCTTGGTATCCTACAATTTTGGATGGTATTCGCTACTATTGATTTTTGTGATATAATCATAAGCCAATGCTTTACTGCACCAATTATTGCTTTTGTTAAAGTTTTTTTTTTATTCTGACTAGGGGGCTTCGCTCGCCAACCCCCACCCTGCCTGCGCTTTGCACCAGCAAATTCGTGTCTCTGTCGCTCGCGTGTGCGGATTTCACTTTCACCAAACAACACAACTTTTAATTCTTGCTGATACACCTCTTCATTGATAGATAGATAGATAGATAGATAGATAGATAGATAGATAGATAGATAGATAGATAGATAGATAGATAGATAGATAGATAGATAGATTTCTTTATTGTCATTATGCATACACATAATGAAATTTTGTTGGTAGGACTCAGCTTCAAGGCAGAATACTTAAATACACTATAAATAATAAAATAAACATAAGTATAAAAGACAGCAGCAATAAAATATCATCAAGTCCAGACTTCATTAGGAAGAAACACTACTTTTTTTCCCTGATGGCAACACAAATTAGACGGTCTACAAGTCTCCGTCTTAAAGTTTAAATCTGAACAATATATTCAATCTCTTTTCACTGTTCCGTTATTTCACCAAGTAATAATTTCTGTTTGTTTGCGCTAATGTGATCTTTACTATCATTTTTTTGAGACTTTCAAATTTTTGTATTTCCATTATCTCTAACCTGCTCTGCGTGTGTACCGCGCCAACGTTTTTTAATTCTTTACAACATCCTACTTTGTTATCTACTCTTTGTCTTTTATTTCCGGCCCCAGGTGTGGTTAAATCTCTTGGCACAAAGACTCGTCTCGCAGGACGTGTAAGTGTCTCTCTGAGAAAATCATGTCTCGTCTCCTTCCAAGATTTTTTTTTATAATAGAGAGATATCTTATTTGAAGACCCAGAGGAGCAGGGTAGTCAACACAGCACTTCTGCTGAATGCCTTTGCAGGACACTTGGACGAAATAAATCTAGCAACAACAGTTAATGATGACTACTAATAAAACTTATTATGAACAAACAAATGGGGATCTAATAAAAGCGGATACTTGACTAAAGTAATAAGTCTTCTGCTGGATTTAAATGGTGGAACTGATGGGTTTTCCTTATGGTAGCAGGCAGTTCATTTCAAAATATGGGGGTCTTGTAGTTGTAGGCTCCATCTTTCCAACAACAGATTTATTTGTACATGCAGTTGTAAGACAGATTGTGTCCGGTTAGTCTCACAGGGCCAGACATCTGGAGACAACCGTACAGAAATTTGCCCTAAATGTGTGTGGGAGCAATTAGATGACTCACGGACTTTGATATTTCTAAACCAAACCAATGCCTCTTGCAAGCAGAACTCAAATTAGGGCCAGTGATTTAAAGAGTAAAGAGCAATGGTGCTCTTGTTAATGTTGTCCAACCAGCAGTAAGCATGTGTTTATGATGGATAAACTATCTGTGGCACAAACAACTCCCAAAAACGCTCCAGTTAAACATATAAACGTGTGTGATGTGTGCAGAGAACACATGACATATGTTAAAAATGAACATAACCAGTTGCACGGGAATAATATTCTGTAGAACAAGATTATACTTTAGCATCTGAAGACAGCACTGAACTAATTGTAAAAGTGAATAATGCATTTCCACAAGCTGTATGTGGTCTCCGTCATTCACAGTAGTGATGTGCAATGAACGAACAGACTAGTTGTTTTGTACTTCTCTTGGTCTCTGAACAAACATACTGGTACAATTACATTTTAGAACGTATCTTTTTGAGACATGCACAGTGTATGCTGCGAACGAATCTTTTCGAGGCATGTGCAGTGTGTGGTATGTTTTATATTGCATTCCACGACAGTCCGGAACTATCATCTTAACTTCACTTACAGTAAATGGCTGCTGTCTTTGGGAAATAGTAAACTGTTTCAGCAAAATGGTCATGACAGCAACTAGCCAATGACTGACTTAGTATATGTCACCAAACATCTGCCATTGATTGGTTCACTCTGACTGAGGGACTAGGACTGTCTCGGTACACTGTCTGATTGAATGAACCAATAAGCCCCCTACTGATCTGAGGACAAGACACTCGCAGTACAGTCCACTGAACTTGTTCACCTAAAGGATCAGTTTGTGTACTGAACAGAGGAACTGCAGACAAAAGACTCACGGTACACTGAATCTCATTTCACTTCACTGATGACATGAATGGAAGATTGCATCAGAAAGGACGGGATATAAAAGAAGGAAATAGTGGAAAATTAATCCAAAACTGAAATATTTCCATGTTCTCACAGTTTTATCACGATGTGTGCACTATTCTAAGATTCTATTTGTATACAGTAGACCCCTGCGAAGTTACGGTTCAGAGTTCGTGGCCTCAGTCATTCCCGGATTTTTCCTTAGAACCTATCTAGTAATTGTTAGCGGAAACTGCAAATATCCTCCACAATTTTTATGGCTTTTTTCGTGGCAATACTGTACTGTAGAGAGAACAGGAAGCTAGAGGAAACGCGGCTTGGGATGGTGAAAGTAGCAATAGAATTTGAAACTGCAACTCCCAGCAGTCCTTGCAGTGGCTCTGATTGGTCTTCTGCTGAGGGTGCTGGGGTTGTTGGGGTCAAAGGATGTCAGCGCGGCTTTTAAAAAGGGGGCTGGTGACCAAAAGTAAAAAAAAAAGTTTTTGTAATTTGTTTTTCAAGTTCCTTTCTCTCTGCCTGCCTTCTGTTGGGTTACCTGTACTTATTCGTTTTGTCCTGGATCGTTTCGTTTTGGCGTCTGGATTGTCTGCCGTTTGCCTGTGTTCATGAGGACTGTAAGTGGATTCATGGCCATCCTGCAAAGAAAGAAGTGCTCCTGAACCCGTCTTCACCATTTCAGGAACTAGCGGTAGGACTATCTTTACATTCCCATTCAACGTGCAGATCTCTGGACTATCTATTTTCATTATTACATTTCATCCGTTGCCGTTTTTCATGATTTACTGTTTGTGTTTTGTTGGTGCTTTGTTATATTTAATGTGTAATCGCTGTAAGGGGAACAGGGGTGGTATCATTGTTTTCATTTATTTCATTTGTTTTCATTACATTCTTTATTTGCTGTTTGATTACCGGATTGCTTAGTTTTTGTCTCTGTTTGAGAGTGCATGCAGGTTGGGCCAAGGCTGGGTGTGTCCCTGGAATCTCCACCATAAAAATAAAGAAATCATCGTCTTCTCGACGTTGTGAATCTTAGCGGCACCGGACCGCTACAGCGTTATTCATTTCTCCTTGCTGCTGACTGATGCATCCCCAGCTGAGTGTTCTTGTGTTTTCCGTTTTGTTCCTCTTAACCCTTAAACCGCCACAACCAGCTATAGTCGTTTCCCAGTGCTATTTGCGAACACGCAGGAGCTGATCAGGCAGTGCCGTACATTCGTTGAGCAGCCAGCTCATGACTACTGCAATTATTGCTGAGCGCTTTGAGTAGTGAGAAAAAAGCGCTATATAAATGCAAAGAATTATTATTATTATTATTACTGCCAGCCCCTTGTGAGCAGGGGGGATGAATACACCCGTAGAAGACACGGACACACCTCAAAAAAACCCTCTTAAAAAACGCTGATAGACTACCTTCACATTGCTCCCTTACTTGCTGGGCTTACTTCGGCTGCTTTGTCGCGTGATATGCTTCTCTATTGGCACGCAGACTTATCTTGCACAAATGGAAGAATCCTAACTCACCTCTTTTAAGTCAGTGGGTAACTGATATTATATACTATTTGAAATTGGAAAAAATTTAACTTAGAGGATCTGTACAAAACTTTTTTAAAACCTGGCAGGATCTAATTAATAATATTTTAGAATAAGCATTGAAATTGAGGAAGCGGATTCTCTTCCTCTTTTTATTCTATTTATTAACTTACTTATCTTTTCTACTATTAAAGTTTCACTATGTTGGCCTAGCTCTCTTTCTCATATGTAACTTGCTTGTATGGAATGTTGTTTGATTTTAATAAATTCAATAAAATGTAAAAAAAAATCAATAAACAGGATTATTATTATTATTACTAGGGGGTTCGGCCCCCTGCTCGCTTCGCTCACTAACCCCAGGGTTTGGTTAACTGGATATTGTTACATATGCATTATTTTCACTTTTACTTTAATACTTAAGTTAAAGCAATATTTGGAATTAACTTCTTCAAGATCGCATTGAATTTTGATTCCGTGTTTGGAATTACAATGTGACAACGCAACGTATTACTTCCCATGAGTGAATATCGTTTCTTTCTCTCTAATAAATAAACTGACATTTTCAAATGTTTGTCCCTGTGATTTGTTAATTGTCATAGCAAAAGCTATTCTCACAGGAAACTATAAATGTTTTAATACGAATGGCATATTAAAGATCTCCTTTTGTGTCTAATGTTATTCGAGGAATATGTACTACATTACCTTTCTTGTTGTCAGTTAAAATTTCACATGTTAGAATTGTTTGACCAATTTTTAATACAACTAATCTTGTTCCATTGTATAGTTTATCACTCATACATAAATTGCACAATTACATCATGATACATCCTTCTTTCAACAGTAATTCAGCCGGTGGAAGACTGGACGGTATTAACGCTTGTAGATTTTCTATGGGATTTTGTAAATTGATGTTTTTGTCTTCGGCACTATCACCACCAACCGCTTCAGCATAGTCTACTTATATGCATTTAATCAATTTGCCGTGTAACCGATCGACAATTTTCACGTTAATTCATTTGACTTCATTGTTTCTTGCTACCATATTTAGATGAATGGGTGATTCTAAACTGCATCTTCGTAAGTGTGTGTGTGTGTTCATAAGTAAGTCCTTTAATGAATTGGTGTCTGTCCAGGTTGAGTGCCGGAATGCACCTGATGACCGTGGTCTTGTTTGAAAATAGTTGTAAGTAGAGCGTGACTTGAAAGAATCTCATGGCAAAAGTCTTGTGGGACTTCCTTCCAAAAAGTCTCTTCAAAACGTCATGTCTCGTTGCAGGATTAGTCTCGTCTTGTCGCCAAATTTTTTTATTATAATAGAGAGATTATTATTATTATTATTATTATTATTATGTGTGAAGTATTTATTTTGTTACTTTTATATTGTTTATATTGTTCAGGGGTTAAAGTTGTTGCAGATTTGTAAATTTTAACGTAGAATATAGCTTATTGATGTTTTTGAAGAGTACGAATCAGTGGTTCACCAATTCTAATCATTTTTGTGAACTGAACGAAACGAATCAAATCACTAAAAGGAATTGCTTTGAACATCACTAACTCACAGTTATGAATTTATGACAGTACAGTCATGAGGCTGAAAGAACCGGTAGCTATGTTTGCAAAAAGAGGAGCTCAAGGATATACATTTGAGCTAAACGGTGTGTCATCACAGTCAGTTAACAGAAAACGAAAAGAACTCCCACTAAGTGTGGTCTTTTCACTGTTGACAGAGAAGAACCACAGGAGATTCAGATTTGTGTAGTCAGTAAATATGCCTAAAGACTCTGAACCACAAACCACTGATAAGGCTGTAAAACATCCAAGTCCTGCCTGTATTTCTAAATGAATAACTAAAATATCTACTTTTAAAGGCCAAACATGCCTTCACAAAATAATTTAGATGTGAGCATCAGTAGGCTTTGCATCCTAGGAACTAAGTTATTCTATAATATTTCAGTAATTATCTATTGCTCTAATGCTGATCTTTCTGATTATAAAATAGGTTATTACAATAGAAATTGACAAGAAGAATTCATAATCAATTGTGGAATTATGGTATTTGAGGGTTCCTCTAGAGTGCCTCTCTCTTGAATAATTTGGCTCAAAAACTAATCAGCACATTGTCATTTTAGTTTTTCAGTTTTTCTGTTCAGCCATTTTAGCTGTAGACTATCCTCAAGAAACTGTGACACACAGACCCACACACACAAACAGATACACACCCATCATCGAGATATTGAAGTTGTCGGTATCAGGGGACCCTAAAACATCGAGATCTGTTGAAAACTGGAGATCAAAATTTTTGATGAATCTAAAGCTTTCACTCCATCCCCAAACGCTAGGTTATGGAGGGGGAGAGTGCAAAGCAAAAAAATCATGACCTCCATTACTATTCATGGTGTATTAACAAAGTCAGTGTGCTAGCCATTAAAGATGTTGCTTTGCTTGTATTTTAGGTTGTACCACTAAAATTAGAAATTGGACACTTGGTTTTAGATAGAACTTCCTGGGAGTGGGACCTGGGCAGATTTTAGTGCCGTCTATCCAAACTTCTGTTTTTCAGCCCTCCCAGCAGAAAGAGACAGGCCCAGGTGGATGAACACCTGGAGTGACAGCAGAGGTATTACAGCTGTCAATCATCCAATCTGTAGGGGCAGGAAGAGAGAAAAGCACTAAAACACAGTGCCAACCCCTGGTGTTGTGGTATAATTACAGTCACTAGAGTCTTTCAACTGTCCCCTATACTCACGTGTGTGACACCTGCCTTTGCTGAGCAACCTAACACTACAGTTGAGAAGAGAATCATCAAATGTTTAACTAACCTCTGTCACAAATATGCACAATAAACTCTTTACAATGGCAGCTGTTGACAAATGAAAAAATCATGACAAATTAAGCACATTGGTTTCGTACTGTTCAGCATACTTCTCAGCCCACTCATCATTAAATGTGTGGTTTTCACTGTCAACTTTCCTTTTCTTTGTGTTGAGCATTTGTAAACATGCCATTTTCACTTTTTTCTATGAGTTTTAAAGGAAAATTATATTTTTCCTAAAAATTACTTACCCCATATCGTTTGTAGTGGTGTCCAGAAAAATTTTAATCTCATGTTTCTGTGGAGAAATTAACATATTGAATATTCAAACTCAAGAGGGCCTTTCAGTGATCAGTTCTGGACAATGTCAAACAATGTGAAAAATGTCCATGGAAAAAACAAAAAAAAATTCTCAGGTAACTCGGATCACATAATCCACATGCCTGATATCCAATGGTAAGGCCTAAACGTTAACAATGTGTGTATTTTCTGCTAAGATATTATTAAGAGTTAATTCCTGGGAACAACACATAAAATGAAAACATGACAGATGTCATTCCTACAATGCTGACCTTTTTTTTTCATTAAAGACAGGATTCTTGACCAATGAATGAGAGGGAGAGGCAGGTCTTTAATTGAAATGTACTGTATTATGGGAATTATAGTCCATCTTTCCTGTTTACATTTTAAGGAGGTGACAAAGAACCCAACAGTCTAACAGAGCATCCAAATTCAACTGTGAGGTGGGAGAACCTGATGGAAGGACGGCCATCTCAGCAGCCGCCATTAAACAGGAATTTTTGGTAGAGTGGCCACTCTTGAGTAACATGCATATGAGAGCCCACTTGGAGTTTGCCAAATGGCATGAAGGAGCATGAAGGAAAATATGTCTCTTCTGGTCTGATGAAACAAAATTTGAACTTTTTGGGCAGAACACCAATCCCTATGTCTGGTGAAGACCAGGCACTGCTCATCACCTGCCAAATACCATCCCCAAGGTGGGAGCCTGGTGGTGACAGCATAATGCAAGTGGCTTGAGCATGGGAAAGGTGCTATATAAATAAAAATGTATTACTGTTATTATTACTATCATGGAGAAGAATTACTGCAGCCAAATACAGAGAGGTCAAAAGCCTGCTCCAGAGTTCACATGATCTCAGACTAGGGTGACAGTTCACCTTTCAGTATGAAAATGACACAAAGCTTATGATAAAAGCAATGTGGCTTCAGGACAAGTCTCTGGCTGTCCTTAGGCGACACAGCCAATTCCCCCGACTTAAACCCCACAGAACATCTGTGGAGTGACATGAAGATGACAGTTTCCAGACACTTCCTGCCCAGTCTAGCAGAGCTTGAAAGGATCTGTTAGAAAGAATGGAATAAACTGTCCAAATCTAGGTGTGGAAAGTTTGTAGAGACTTACCCAAGAAGACTCAAAGCCATCATTGTCACTAAAGGGGCTTCTACAAAGTACTGAATTAATGGTCTGAATACTTATGGAAATGAGAGATTTCAGTTTTTGATTTATAATAAATTTGCAAACCTTTTTGAAAACGTGTTTTTTACTTTGTCACTCTGGGTCACTCAATGAAAATTGAAGGACAAAAAGGTACCGGTAAATGCATCCAATTAAAATTAAATCTACAACACAATAAGGTGTTCAGAAAATGAAGGGGTCTGAATTTTTTCTGAATCCACTGTACATCAATTAATAACGCAAAACAGAGTGAATATAAGGATGGAAGGGCTAAGTTGTCAACAACTTTTGGCTATGAGAGGGCATGTAATCCCACAAGGCCTTGTATGAGATTGTGCTGTGTCCCATACAACGTTCATGCAGCCTCGGATGTCTGGCCCTTTAAGGCCAATACAATGATCACAGGTTTAGAAAAAACAGAAGCCATTAGAGGAGGTTTCAGCCTTGTCTTCCTGGAGCAAATGAAGATGATTTAGGTCTCTGGCCATAAGTAACTTTAGGTTATAAATCCGCTTCTTCGCCCAGAAGAGTTTTTGTTGGTAAGTAGAGAGGCCAAGATGTGCTACAAAGAGACAAATGGGAGGTGAGAAAGAGCAAAGGGGAATTTCAGTGGACAACTGGATGAGCCACCCCATCCAGTCAGGAGTTCAAGAACAACTTGGCTTGACTGAGATGGGCAGCAGGTTTAGTTTCCCTTTATTTATTAATGTGCCCTGTCCTGCATTCATTTTTAATTAATTTTTGCCATTTTTGTAACCAAGTGTTTCCTGAGCATGGTTGTGGTAATGAAGGGATGCCACTAGTAATGACTTCAACAACGCTAGGAGAGTACTAAAGATATAGATTTACAAATGAACTGATTTAGATTAGATTAGATTAGATTTAAAAACTTTATTAATCCCAAGGGTGAAATTCAGATGCATATAGCAGCAGAAACATAAAAAACAAGGATAATAACTCACAGAACAGATAATACTGCCAATCAATCAATCAATCAATTTAAATACATAAAAATCTATGTATATTGTGCAGATATTTCAAAATGAACTTAATGAGTACATCTAGAGGAAATATTGAACTGCCTGACAGCAGTGGGCTGAAACGACCCTCAGCATTGCTTCTTAGCACACTGTGGTGGAATAAGCCTTAGGCTAAAAGTGCTCCATGAGAGCGACTCCTGGAAGGGATGGAGGGGATTTTTTCATGATAGCATTCAATTTTGCCACCATCCTCTTTTCCAAAACAGCTTCTAGTGTGTCCAGGGTTCACACTGCGATGGAGCAGACTTTCCTGATAAGTTTGTTCAGGCATTGTGCATCTTTTGAGCTCAAGTTGCTTCCCCCGGTGACTGCAGCGTAAAACACCACACTGGCTACTATGAACTGGTAGAACAATTCCTGCAGCTTGCTGCATTTTGGATTTCCCTGTAGGATTAATAAAGTTTATCTAATCTAATCTAATCTATTAAAAGTCTCCTCAGGATGTACAGCCTCCTATAGCCATTCTTGTACAGAACCACTGTGTTGTCAGACCAGTCCAGTTTGTTGTTTATCTGGAGCACCAGGTACTTGCAGCTTTGCACCATTTCCACGTCCACCCACTGAATGGTGACTGGCCTTAGAGTCTTCTTGGCACACCTAAAGTCCACCACCAGCTCTTTTATCTTTCTGGTGTTGATTTGCGGGTTGTTGTTACTGCACCACAAGATGAAGCCCTCCATACGGTGGCATTCTTGTACTTTGATTCCTCTCCATTATTAATGCAGCCTATGATGGAGGAGTCATCTGAAAAGTTCTGTAGATGGCAAACGCTGCTAATATGCTGTAGGTCTGTTCTGTAGAGGGTATAAAGGAAGGGAGACAGGACAGTTCCCTGAGGTGCTCCACTATTACACACCACCATTTCTGACACACACGTCTTCTGCCTCACAAACTGCTGTCTGTTGGTCAGGTAGTCCATGATTCAGGAGATTGTGGGGGCATCAAGATTCAAAGCCTTCAGCTTTTTTTCCCAGTTGGGAAAAATCAAAAAACATGATCCTGACTCCAGTGCCGGCTTTGTCCATGTGGGAGTAGCTCCACTTGGTGAAGCATGTAGATCAGGATATCCTCCTCACTGATATGTGTCTCTGGGCAAACTGCAGATAATCCAGATGTTGTAGCTGTTTTAGGAGCAGCCTCTTAAAGGTTTTCATGATGTATGAAGTAAGAGAAACTTATCTGAAGTCCCTGGGTTCACTGGAATGGTCATTCTTTAGTACTTGGACCACATAGGATGTTTTCCACAGCCGGGGAACCATCTGCAAATTCAGGGAAAGATAGAACAGGTGATGAAGGACCCTACAGAGCCCTGCACATGTTTTCAGCACCGAGAGGCTGATTCCATCCAACCCTGAAGCCTTGTTTATGCAGAGGTTTCTCAGCTCTCACCTCACTAGATCAGCATGCACTTCAAAATTTAAACCCTAAATCTGCCATGTATTACATGTTATTCTTAAATGTTTTTAACTTTGCTTTATTTTTTAATATTTTTAAATGGAGGAGTCTATCTATCATAGCCTTACACAGGATGCAAATCCATTGAAGGAAACACTCGCACGGGGCTAGCATGGAACCACTAATTAACCTAATCCGTATGTATTTAGGAATTTGGGAGGAAATACTAAATATATACAGTAATCCCTTGCTATATCGCGCTTCGCCTTTCGCGGCTTCACTCCATCGCGGATTTTATATGTAGGCATATTTAAATATATATCGCGGATTTTTCGCTGCTTCGCGGGTTTCTGAGGACAATGGGTCTTTTAATTTCTGGTACATGCTTCCTCAGTTGGTTTGCCCAGTTGATTTCATACAAGGGACGCTATTGGCAGATGGCTGAGAAGCTACCCAACTTACTTTCTCTCTCTCTCTCTCTTGCGCTGACTTAGGGGGGTGTGAGCAGGGGGGCTGTTCGCACACCTAGACGATACGGACGCTCGTCTAAAAATGCTGAAAGATTATCTTCACATTGGCTACCTTCTGTGCAGCTGCTTCGTGAAGCGACATGCTGAACGGTGCTTCGCATACTTAAAAGCACGAAGGGCACGTATTGATTTTTTTATCTGTCTCTCTCTCTCTCTCTGCTCCTGACGGAGGTGGTGTGAGCTGCCACCTTCAACAGCTTTGTGCTGCGGTGCTTCGCATACTTAAAAGCCAAGCAGCCCTATTGATTTGTTTGCTCCTTTGAAGAGGAAGATATGTTTGCATTCTTTTAATTGTGAGACTGAACTGTCATCTCTGTCTTGTCATGGAGCACAGTTTAAACTTTTGAAAAAGAGACAAATGTTTGTTTGCAGTGTTTGAATAACGTTCCTGTCTCTCTACAACCTCCTGTGTTTCTGCGCAAATCTGCGACCCAACCATGACAATATAAAAATAACCATATAAACATATGGTTTCTACTTCGCGGATTTTCTTATTTCCCGGGTGGCTCTGGAACGCAACCCCCGCGATGGAGGAGGGATTACTGTAGAGGAAAACCCATGCCGGCACAGAGAGAACATGTGAACGTCACACAGAGAGCAACCAAGTGTGGGGCTCAAACCCAGGAGGGTGTGAGGCAGTGTTACTCAGTGTTGCACTGTGCTGCCTTTTCATTATGTCAATCATGTATGCAACATTTACTGTAAATGTGATTTAATGCACATCGTAACAAGAAATATTCTCTACTACAAAAATAAAGCCTTATTTAAAAACCTTGAATTTCAAATATAATAAGTCCAAAGGTTTTCTTCAAAATTGTATTTTCCTTTTATTCTTCTAGCATTGTATCCTCTCTTCTATAGGACTGATATCCAAGTAATTGCATGGAGAATAGCAAAGCACATCCTAGGCTGCAGCATTCTGGTTTTCAAAGGCGCCAGCTGACGACCCTAATTGCATGCATCTAATTTTAGATTGTGAATTAACACTCGTACATTTAGGAAAAAAAATGAATAAAGTATCGCTTTTACACAAGGCCTGCAGGATGGGATTAGTGCTGTGGATTAATTTCTCTGTCAAGCTACATGATTGATGGAAATGATGGCCACCTACTTTATTCCCAGGTCAAGGTTCTCCATACTTTGTGATCCTCATTTATCCTTATAACTCTTAATCTAGTGACACTTTTCCTTTATTACATTCTGAGGTCAAGCAACCATTTCTATTCCAATTGGCTTTCACTTAAACACGTTTTCAACTTTCCATAGTCCTGTTTGTGATATTGTCATTGTAGAAAGCTTGTTCTTTATTTTTGGCATCATTACTAAAATTTTAAGTTACAATTTAGGAAGTTAAGACACACGTGAAAAATTCAGAATAAATTTAATTTCTTTTGAAAGAAGTAAAAATTTTCCACGTAATTTAAAACATTTGCCTTATATTTTTTACTCTGAAGAATACTTTGGTTTAGTAAGGACTTTACTAGGAATGGTGTATGAAGAATAAAAAGATTATTGTCTTGTTTTTATTTTTACCTGAGCACCACATTTTTGTGGGGTGCCACCATCTGGTTCTGGTTGCTAAGTGCAACTTTCAGTCATTAAGGGGTGTCTCCCTGGAAGTCACTCTCATAATCATCACCACCATGACAATACAAATAGTGGATATTTTGGCCACTTCTTCATCTTACATAAAGGATTTTTTAATTAAACGGAAGTGCATTTATGACTGATGCCAGAAAGCACTTCCTTACATAAAGAGTTGTGCGAATCTTAATCAAACAATCGAGACATGTAGTTGGTGCAGAAACCTTGACAACCATTAAGAAGGACAACTCAATTCTTAGCTAAACAAACTATTCTGATTGACTGAATAATCTCCAATCATTTGTTGTGTTTTTTGTTTATGTTCTTTAATAGCGTTCTCTTCAAGTTTATTTGAATTTAGATGCTGCATGTTTCTGTCCTTGAATTAACAATTTTCCCCTTGTGGTTTTTACTCATAGATTTTGATTTTTAGAGTTCATACCGTCTTTCAATTTCTGGTCCTCTTTGAATCCCTCTCAGTTTATTTATCCTAGCGGTGGCAGAACAGGTGAAATGTAATGTTAGTGTTATGAATTAGCAGTTTATAAAATGTACCTCTAGTCCAGGACTGTCCAGCTCCTGTCCTGGTGGACCGCAGTGGCTGCAGGTTTTCATTCTAACCATCTTCTTAATTAGTGAGCTGTTTTTGCTGCTGATTAACTTGTTTTGCCTTAGTTTTAATTGACGTGACTCAGACCCCTTAGTTGTTTCTTTATCCTTAATCAATAATGAGACACAAAACAAGACCAGCTAACCTGAAAAGAAACAAAGGTGAAGGTCTCGGTCATGTTGGTCTGCTCAGGTCACCAAAACATCTTGACGGTGGTCTTACAAAAACAGAAAATCAACAGTCTACTGTGGCAGAATGAGAGCAGCAACAAGTCATGATATTCAATAACGGCTTTAATTAACAGCAAGAATTGGCTTCTCATTAAGAAACTGGTTGGAGTGAAATTGGCTGGAGTTTGATGTTTCAGTTTAACTGGTCATCTGTTGGCTCGTTTCACATCTCACTTCTATTTGGCTGCCATTTAATGAAGAAACAAATCAATTCAGAGGCCTGAATCCTTAAAAACAGGGCTGTTAAAATGAAGGAAAAGGAGTTAATTAGCAGTGAAAACTGCTCGCTGATTAGGAAAAGGGTTAGAATGAAAACCTGAAGCCACTGCGGCCCACCAGGACTGGAGTTGGAGACCCCTGCTCTAGTCAATCATGGGTTTTGAAATAACTTTTTTTTGCGAAATAATGTTTTTTCTTATGAAGCATCATTCAAGTTGAGTGTTGTAAATTTTTTTTGTGTGTCCTGGGAAAATTTTATTTTTATTATTGTCATGCTGTTTATTTATTGTGTTGCCATTTTGTTTTTATCTTTAGGCACTGCCTTCTAAGTAAGTCCATTGCTTTGATGCATCTCCCAGTTGATGTGCAAGATATGGTTTTACATGATGTGTCGTCTGGCATCATTAACTTGACATGTTAAATATTAGCGTGATGCAGCTCCTGGTACCCATGAAGGGGTTCCTTATGTAATAAATAAAATCCTTCATTTGTGCTCTCTTTTTGTTTATTTTTCCATTTGTAACAAATACTTGACTTGTCGTTTTGACTATGAGTTTGTTTTTGCAATTCTTGCTCCAGCCTTTTTCACATTAGATGACTTTTCCAACAATTTTCAGTCATAGCCATCATTTCAAAAATCTTAGTGTGTTGGAAGAAGGTGCGTAATGTGATATGTTCAGTGACATACTCCAACTAATCTGCAACTCACTATGATAAAATCAAACAGACTTGATTTTGTCTTTAGTTGTAAGGGTGTGGGTGCCTGAGAGCAGACAACCAATGAATGCTCATCTGGAAGCACAATGCAGTGGCATAGCGTAGTGGGGGCGGCAGGGGCGGCCCGCCCCGGGCGGCACTTTTAGGGGGTGGCAAAATTTCACAATAAATAATAATAATATCTTGTAAAAATTTGAACCATACCTAAATAAGGGGGCGGCGGAATTTTCCTCCGCCCCGGGCGGCTGACACCCACGCTACACTACTGGCACAATGTATATAATGAAGCAATGAGGAATGAAGAACATTGGTGTTTTGAACCTCGCATACAGAACAGAGGCAAGTCTTTCTGATGTTGAATGTTTAATGGCCTGAAACAGAATAGAGGAAAGATAAAAGGGTAGAGACTGTGGTTAAATTTGCTGCAGCTACTGTAATACACATTTGTATAGTGTTATTAATACAGGGACTTTGGGTCTTACAAACAGAAAAGAAGCTCCTCTGTCTGATGTGTTTTACATACCATACTAGAATGGATAAAAGAAATAAAGGACCAAGACTGCTGCTTTTACCCTTTGTACAATGTTGCTTCCGTCAAGCAGCACACTTTTGAAAATCACAATTACTAATAGTGTTTACTTTAATAAAATAAGCATTGTGTTAGGTTATTCATTACTTTTAAAAGTAATCAGACTACATAAACCACTTTACTTTTTATGTTACTCTACTGCTCCCTAAATTTTGTTGCTGAGCTTAGTTAGCACTGTATGTTCAGCTCATTGACATAAATTCAGCGATTTCTAAAATAGAGACAGGAGAAGGAATAATGCAATCGTCTGAGCATTTGTCTCAGGTAAATTTATCTTTGTGGACGCTCCCACCACTTCCTATTTGTGGTTGCTGGATGCATTTGCAAAGCTAACACATGAAAAGCTAACAGAGTGCAACAGATGTGCACAGACTGCAGCATCTACAAGTGTAACCCAGTTAAGGGTTTACAAGGCAGCGTAATCAGGTTACTCACAGAGTAATCTACATCTGTTTACCTGGTTTCCCAGTGACCAGTATTCCAGTTTCTCTAAAAAGAACAAGGACTTACGAGGAATATTTGAAACCAGGTTTCTGAAAAAACTGGGTTATTAAAGCACACATAAATGCACTCAATGTGTAAGTATGTCTTGGATTTCAACAGATTTTTGATTGTGGTATTTCGATTTGGATGTATTAAACATGGGTTTTCCCTTTGATGCAAAACCTTTTTTGTATGATTTTTCCCTTTTACTGTTCTGCCGTATTTTTTTTTTGTGCTTCTTTGTATTGTTTAAATAAATTACTAAAGAGTTTTCATTTGCCTTATCCCTAAAGCCTCAAGTTTGAATTCCCTTGAAGGGAATATTGTGTATTTTGAGTATTTACAACATAAACATATTTTTCAACTTTAAAAGTCTAAACCCCATTTTAGGCCTGTTTGAGGCTGAAGCCTGACTGTTGAGTTTGGGGTCAGGCAGAGTCTGTCACTAGGTAGGCCAGTGAAGGTCCTGTTCTGGTTTGAAAGTCTTTTTAGAGGTCTTTCACCCTTTTCACCATGTTTGTGTCACTGTTTCACCACAGTTACCAGGGGGTCTCATTTTCTTAGTTGTAGATTATGTGTTCTCAATCAAAACAAAAAGGAGAAAGATTTCTCTCCAAAGAAAGAGAATGAGAGAAATGAGACTCTTTGAAAGTATCAGTTTTTTAAGACTCAGCAGTTCTTTTCCCTTTCCCTTTTTGCCCACATTAAACGGGACACCCTGTCTGACTGCAGCAGGTTCTAATCGCTGATAGAAGGGTATGCTGAAATTTTACTCTTTCTGAGAACATGTTGACAGTATGTACAAAAAATAAAAATATATTAAAGAAAATGTTACAGGACATCATTATTACTTGATGCACTCATCACATACCCAGCTCAAAGTTAGTTCCCTGGAACTTGAAGCTCATAAACAGTCTAACTATGTAAACAACTCTAAAATCTTACTTTGTGTTCCAACTTTCCCAGCATACACTTCACTCCTGCTCAGCTTGAGCAAACACAGGCTAATGGCTTAACACCTGACATCTGTCAGCTGAAAAGTTTAAAGCATCCCCTATACCTGAGGATAAAAACAGATCGTGTGTGGCTTATATTTGGGAGCTTTTTGTTTTATGTATATTGAGATCCTGAACATGGCTGGTTTCTGCCTTCTTTTCAAAACGTCTCTAAGATTAACTGTGAAACCTCATAATCCCAACTGAGATAAAGTGGATATTCCAGACAGGCAAAAACTTTTTTACTGTCATATTAGTAAGATTCACAGCACAATTTATAAAACTTAACTTACAGAAATTATTTTCTGACATAAAGTCTTGATCCACATATAATCTAATGGATGGTTTAGTACTCTACTGCAGAGCATTACTGAAGAAGCCATCATCCTCTTTTTATAAACACGGAGATGATATTGTACTTCAGAAACAATGGACACTGTTGTAAAATGTTCTAAAGATTTTGAAGCTATCACTAATATTCTGTTAGTTGTCTTTATCTGCTGTCCTCACACAGCTACTATTCATACCTGGTCAATATATGAGATATCCAGGAATTTGGGACAGTTACTGACACTACACCTGGCTACCATATGACTCCCGAAAAGATAATGATGGCCAGTTATCCTGTATCATTTAAAATGTTACTCTGGGCCAGAAGTCCAGCTAAATGGAGTTTTTGCTTTCCTTTCCTCCATTGTCAACTTGCTATATCTTTTGTTAGTTAAAATATTTGTTGGAATGGACTCAAGTATGTTTCTGCTTATTTTATTGTCATTGTTCATGAATGTAACAGTTGTATAATAATGCACTTTACTATTAACACATTATGTTTGCAAATCTGTCTAAGCTATGTTTGAATTTAACTGAATTCAGACTTGATCAGACTGGATCCATTATATTGTAATTAATAGTGAACTTAAATATTAATAAAAATGTTTTATTAGATTTATTATATTTAGAATGGTCTGCTGTGTTTTTCCATGGGTTGTATTTATTTTTATTGTTTTTGTTATTCTAAATTAATATTTTTCATATCTGAATGTAATTTCTGTTATGTTTATTATTTAAAGTTTATAGAAATATTCATCCATTCCCTGTATTTTGCGGCTGGAGCCCTAGGAGGTGGGGCCACTCTGACTGTTATAAAAAAATATATTCTTTAATTTTTTTTGCTTTCCCTATCGGAAATCAGAATGCAAATTATATATGGCATAAGGCATTGTGGCCTCAAGGAATGTGATTTTCACATCCAGTGACTTTAATAACCACATATAGAGATGACACTTTGTTTGAGCTGGGTGTCACTATTTTTTTAGCAATGAAGTTGGCTGTTGCCATGGTGATCCTTCCCAGAATCACATGGGAGTGTGTGACATGTGATAAAAGGCCTGAACATTCTATTCATCCAGTATTAGGATTTCTGTGTTGGTGTGCATTGCTTTATTTTGCTCTCTCTATCCCTAGCTACAAACAAATATACAACTGGCTTTGAAGAATTTGATTTGTGGTTTGTCTATTTAGACTCTGATTGTCTGTCATTTTTAGTTACTGTTATGATTAGGAGTCCCAAGTGTAGCAAAATGGGTTTGAGGGCTCCTAAAAGGATTACAAAGGCAGGGCTTTAACCTAACCAGCTTGCCCAAGCTTGTCCACTATTCAAGGAGTATATGTAGAGGTGGTCCATTGCTACAGGTACTTGGAGGTCCACATTAATGACAGGTTGGACTGGTTTTGAAACACAGAGGAACTATATAAGAAAGAGCAGAGCAGGCTCTTTTTCCATAGGAGTCTGCATTCCTTTCAAATGGGAAGTGATATCCTTCACATCTTCTATAACTCTGTGATGGCCAGTGATATTTTCTACACTGTGTTGTGCTGGGATTGTGACATCCACTAAATCAATAAGCTTATTAAAAGGGCAAAATCAGTTATGGGATGCACTCTGGACCCCCTGAAGGTAGCAGAGGAGGAGAGCATTAAAACAAAACTGAGTGCCAGAATGAGCAATGCTGCACATACAGTACTTTCTCTGACACACTCACACTGAGGACTTTCAGGCAACAAATTATTCAGCATTAGTGCGTCAAGAAACATTACAGGGGTTCCTTTATACCATCAGCATTATGTCTGCATAATGCCTCACTGGGGATGTGACAACCAAGTCAAAACTTTTCTTTCTTTTGAATTTTCTTGCTTTATTGTAATTCCAATGTGTATTCAGACCAAAGTATGTATTTATTTATTTATTTACTTTCCTGTCTGTCTATTTATGTATTGATTTATTTAAAAAGCTTCTTTAAAATGACAAATCCCCTCTGGGGACAAATAAAGTTCTATCTATCTAAGAAGACCCACCCCAAATTCAGATTCAGACCCACCTCAAAACTACAAACTGCAGGATTCTGACCTTGCAGATCCCCAGAAAGGTGAGCTGGCAAAATTACAGCAAATGCCCCACAAGCAGAAACATGGCCAAAAAATCCACAGCTTGTGTACACAACAGCATCCAAACAATCTTCATAAATAAAGGATTTAACTAAAAAAATAAATTAAAAATACAAGCAAAACACTCAAAACAGCAAAAATAGGCAGAGATGAGTTGCCTAAAATTCGGTTCTACAGCAAAACAGTCTATATCCTCAATTCAGGAGAGGAAACCAGAGGCAGAAGTGGAATAAGTCAAGAAAGGTAGAACATCCAAAGAGGATAACAATACTTACAAACTCCTACCTCAAAAAATGTTCTTCTACTGCCGAGCCTGCTCTGCTCTGGCTAAACATCCAAAGGGAGAGCTCAGGGGAGGTGCAGTCAGGGTAGCCCCACCTCCTGGGGCTCCACCCACAAAGCACAAGGAATATCCAGACATTTAATGGAACAGTACATAATTAAAAACATAACAGTAAAATACATACAAATATTACAAATAATAATTCAAAAACAACAAGAAAACATATAAACACATTAATTCATAACAGTTATGACCCTCACCTGTTTCTTAAAATCATGTGTTATCTCCCATTCTTGTTCATGCAATAAACTCATTCACCTGACATCACTGCTGCTGGGTCCTACCTTTGCCTATATATTTAAGTCAGAGAGAAGGGCCCATCAGTAGATCATTGAGTCTGTAAGGAGTTGTGAGTATTGCTTTGTTTTAATTTAATGTTTTTGTGTGATTTATTTACTACTGTCATTGGATATTGTGCCCAGATTGTGGGTTGGACGTATTTGCCTTGGATTCCCTTTTTAGGCACATCATTTTGCCCTTTTGTGACTTTTTTTTCATTTTTTTAATAATAAAGCCTGAATTTATTAAGAATTATGCTTGGGCTGTATTTTACGGATTTCTCTCCCTGACTTTTGATGTATTTTGGGACTTTGATTGTATTGAAACTTTTAAATTAAGTACTCCATTTTGGGCCTGAGCTGGACAAAAAGGCTTCTAGGAGTAAGGCTAAATTAAACCAGATCAGTGGAGGTATTGGAATGCACTATTGTTCATTTTGGAGACCTCATGGTCCCTTTCACTGCTTGTGGAACTTCTTTTCCCAACAGATCCATTGAGCAACACCAGGAAGTTAAAATATTTTATTGATGAAACACAATATATTCTCCTTCTGCTTTATATTTTCCCACTTATATGTGGGATTGATATACCTGATCAACCTTTTCCCTATGGTTCAGTCCTGCACCTCTTCTTCAGTCAAACCATTTTCCTTCAGATCTTCTTTCACCTTATCCATCCACCTCTGCTTCAGCCTCCCCCATTTTCTCATCCCCTGTACTTCCATTCCCATCACTCTTTTGTCCACATAATTATTGTCTGTGCTTATCACTAGATCAAACCACTTCAACTTATGTTCACATATTTTCTTAGATATCTCTCATTTCTTATTCTGTCATTTTTGTAACTCCACACATCCATCTGAACATTCCCATTTCTGCTATATCTAACTTCTTCCCCTGTGCTCCCTTTACTATCCATGTCTCAGCTCCATATATCATTACTGGTCCTACCACTGTCTTAAAAACATTGCATTTAACCTTCACTTTATTTCTTTGATCGCACAATATTCCTGATACCTTCTTCCAATTGTTCCATCCACACTACACTCTTTGGGTTATCTCCTTGCCGGCTAAATTTTGAATCCTGATCATCATTTAAACTCCTGCAACTTCTTCCAGTTTATCTTTGATCCCCTACCTTCCAAAGCCCTATTGTTCCGGTTTCTTCTTCACTTCCTCCCTACTGGTGTTAGATGACAAAATGTCATCTGCAAAAAGCATGAAAAACAATATGAAAGGAAAAAAATCAAAGGTCGACAATAACAAAGCTGGAGTCCTAACTTTTTTGTATCCATTCTCTAAATAACTAATTTACAAGATTGTTATTTGAAAAAAAAAATAAATATGAAAGAATGTTCTTCAGCAACTTACACTGTGTAACATTACAGCTGGGGTTCCATGCACAGCAGTTGTAGGTAGTCTCGTTGTAGCAACAGCACATATAATATACAAAAAGTAATATGGCCATTATGGAAAACCACAAAATGGTGGTGATTGCGAATCAGAACAATACACAAAATTGTGGTGCAAAAACTTCATGAGAGTGTATTCTGGGAAGTGATTTGTTTAACAAAATATTTTTGTGATGTTGTAAGCATATGATTGGATTATGCGACAAGAGGATCACGTGATTTTTGCAGCTAGAGTATTATGTGCAGTTCTGGTCACCCCGCTGCAAGAAAAACCATCATGTGAGGAAAGGACGTGATGTACTCTAACAGACTTGGAGAATTAAACCTGTTTAGCCTCAAACACAGGAAACTGTGTGAGAGCCTAATTCAGGTCTTCAAAATTCTCAAAGGCAATGATAATTTAGATCTTACAGAATTCTTTCAGCTTAACAGTGAATCACTTACTCAAGGACACCGATGGAAACTAAGGGGAAGTGTACTTAGGACTAAAGCCAAGGAAGCAATTCTTTATTCAAAGTATTGTGTTAATCTGAGTCAAACTATTGAGCCATGTTGTTGAGGCAGTAATCTTGACCACCTTTAAGATATACTGGGACAGCTTATCTATTTGCTAAACAAATCAGCCTAATGAACTGAGTGGTCTCCTCTCTTATAATTTTCTTATGTTCTTATGTTCCTCGATGTTTTGTTAGTGTTTGCTGTTGTCCACTGTTGGTCACCAGAGACTTTTAATGTATCAGAAACTTTTTCTTTTATTTACATTCTGCATGAAAACACAAGATAATTTTTTTTCAGCCATCACTTCCAACTACATGGAGTAAATGATATAAAAAATACCATTTTGGGGTGGAGTATTCCCTTAAAAATACAAATACTAAGCAGATAAAGCTTTTCAAAAACAGAATACTGAATTGGCACAAGAGCCTGCTTAAATCTTCTCCCATGACTTACTTCAAAATAAGCTTTGGGTGATTTATGTATAGCTGATGCTTCCAGGCTGGAGACACATAGTTAGGAAGAAACTGGGAATGGTGGAAGTGGCCATGGATTGGTCCAAGGGCTAAATTTTAAGTCTTTCATTCATGCACATAATAGTTCCTTCATTACTTTTGACCTTGTGATTAATTCACCAATTAGAAGCTTATACAGACTTCCCTGAGCAGTCAAACACATTAATAGAAGTCAGTTGACCAGACAGCTTACCTCTTAACTGTAGGAGGAAACACACAGTTGCACAGGAGAACTGTCACACTGTAACAATTTTCTAGCCTGTACAGGCTCTTTGTATTCTTTTTCCCTGGAATGGTTTAAGTATGTGACTTTAGAAACTGACAGTGGCTGCAGTGCCCCAAAAGAACTGGCAGTACTCCCAGTTGTTTCGGCCTCTTCATTCTCTTCCTACATATATAACAATCTAGACACAAACTCAGTATTACAATTTGTTTGGAAAGCGTGTGAGGGGGGCAGGTGGATTGGTGGTCCGTCTTAGAGGTCTGAAAGCATGCTGAAATACATAAACTTATTCAGAGAGCAGTTGAAAATTTGGGGTGGGGAGTGTAGGATGCCCCCTTTGAAGTGTGAAAGCTTGTTTAAAGGACACATTTTTCTTCTAAATGAGAATTAGTAGTGGGATATGTATTGTGAGCAGTGCACATACGTAATGGTACTCATAACCCACTAAAATGCACTCGTCACTACTAGAGAAAATGTTTACAACAGAAGCCAACACTGAAGCCTCAATTTGACACCATAGAGCAGCATTCGACATAATAGACCACAGTGTTCCAATAAATCACCTTAGTCAGTGAATGGGCCTCTTGGGTAGTGTCTATGTTGATTTTAGTCTTTTTAAAGATAGAAAATTATTTCTAAGTTGTGGATCAGAAATCAATGATATTGCAAATGCCGTACCACTAGGATCTGTTCTGGGCCCACTGTTATTTTCAATCTTCATACTCCTATTGTGCCAGAAACAACAAGGTGAGTTACCGCAGCTGACATGTAGCCTTACCTATTTATAGCACCTGATGACCCTGCCACATTTCTGAATGGATGAGTAGTAAATTCTTCAAGCTAAAAAAGGAAAAAGCAGTTGTTGTTAAAACTGGAAATAATGAGAGTATTAGAAATAAACTTGATCTCTTAGAAATGAGAGTGAAGGCAGAAGTATAGAATTTAGGTATAATCATGGACTCTGACCTAAACTTTAAATCACATATTAATCAGATTGCTAAGACTGCATTTTTCAATGTAAGGAACACTGCAAAATTTACACCTCTTATAAAACTGCACAATGCTGAAAAATTGTTTTCAGTCAGCTAGATTACTGTAACACACTCCTAAGTGGTCTGCCTAAGAAAGACACTAATCAGTTAGTCCAGAATGTAGCAGCAAGAATCTTAGCCAGAAAAAGAAAATCTGATCACATCTCCCCTGTTTAAGCATCGTTACATTGGTTACCTGTGTATTTTAGAATTTACTTTAAAATACTACTAATCTATATACAGTATATAAAAGCCAAATACCACTGACTCACTCATCATGAAATCTCCCAAACCATGAGGACTTGGGACTTGAAATTTGGAATGTAGGCTACCCTTGGCCCATAGGTGCTTGCTAAGATATAGTTTTAAAAATTTCGTGGTCCAAGCGTGAAATTTCTTATAGTTTTTAGACCCATTTGTATGTCTGTCCGCTTTTCACAAGAGAACTACTTAACGGATTTGGATCGGGGTTTTTTTCTATAATTTGCTTGAACATTCCGTTGATTTTGCGACTTTCTCATCGTGCTAAGTATCATAGTTCACTTGAGGTACCGATTTATTAGCGCAAATCCGGGAAAGACTCATCAGGCTACGTGGAGGGGGGCAGGGCCCTCCTCACTCACGCGTCTGCCTCGGGGCGTAACCTTAAATCTGCTTAGTTAAAACCGAGAGATCTACTTAACGGATTTAGATCTTTTTTTTCTATAATTTGCTTGAACATTGGTTGATTTTGCGACTTCTCTCATTGCATTATGAATCATAGTTCGCTTACAGGAGCGATATATTCACGCTAATCTGAGGCAGAGGCTGCGGGCTGAGGGGGGGGGGGAAGAGTGACGTCAGGAGTAGGGAGCTGGGCGGTGCCATCCTTGTTGTCCTGTTTCACTAAGATTGCTAGTAGTATCTAAACCTTTAAATAATCTTTTTCCTTCCTATATTTTGGAGTGCCTGTTACCCTACATTCCAAGTTGTAACCTTAGATCTTAGACAGGCATTTTGGCAACTACATTTTAGTTCTACCCTTATTATACCCTATCATACTCTTCATTGGACCTGCAACTTTTATTAATCTTTACTCCTGTTTCTTTTCCTCTTCTTCTTTGGTGGTGTTCTGTGCCACTACCACCTGATCAAAGTGCAGCCACCTGTGAGGTTTGAATGTATGAATGAAAGTGGATACCCCAACCTGCCACGAGAGCCACTGTGTTGAATCCTCTAAGATAAAGCTTAACAGGAAATAACAATAAAGAACTACTTAAGAACATTTACCTGTATGTTAGGCAGAATGCCTAATGGGGGCTGGGTGAGCTTTTTGCCTGGAAACTCTGCAGACTTTGTTTTTTATTTTTCTTCAACTTAACTGGAGTTTTTTTGTTTTTTTTCTGTTCACCCTGGCAAACTAACCTTATTATTGGACTGTCATTTAGAGACTTAGAAAACCAATTCTATATTTATGGTCTCTATTTCTCTTAAATTATATATCTATCTTATGTGGTTGTGCATTATTTATTTTTTGTATACTATTTATGGATTATTTTCTTATTTAATTTTAATTTGTTTTTCTTTGCAAGTAACCACTACATTTATATCTTGTAAAGCACTTTGAGCTATATCATTTGTATGAAAATGTGCTTTAGAAATAAAACGTTATTATTGTAGACTCTGATGTCATGATAGACACATAATGATTGAGGTAGTATTCATTGTTGTGAAGAAAATATCAGTTGTGCTACAATTCAAGTGAAGACCATAATACTTTGATCTTTTTATATTTATTTTTATTCCATTTATTATTTTTTTAATCATTTTAGTGTTGCGTGATGATGATGTCATTGTGATGTCCCAGGTGCCTACAGAATGGCATCTTCCATCTCCCAGAACATTGATAGTTATGAACTGAGCTAGAATGGAACAATGAGCACACAAGCAAGTTACAGGGGTGAAAAGTGCATTTATTCACAATAATTTAAACTTTGTGTTCAAAAATTGCAATGTAGTTTAAAGATCTTTTTCAATAAATAATTCACAAAAATAGTGTGTTCATGAAGATAAAAAAACAATGCACTAATCCAAGAAATACATTAAAAACCAGGTGTCAAAATCATAGTCAGAATTATTGTTCCCCTTATCTGGTCTCTAATCTCCAGTGCCTTGCTCACCTGTCTCCTCTGCTCACCCTCTTGGGTCTTCTCAGCCAAGCTGAGATACCATTGAACACAATCCCCTCTCCAGCTCGTGTCCCTGCCACCTGAGCCAGTCACCACTAGGCTGTTCCTGTTGAGCAACAGAAAGAGTAGGAGCGACTGAGTCTTCAGGGGTCCTGCTGGACTGAATGCAGGATGATGGGGGCCAGCTCTAAGCATCTAAGCCACAACAGCCCACCTACATCATCCTACCATCTTCCTTTGGTTCAGCAGGACCCCTCAAGCATTTTAAATAATGAGGAAAAAAAACACTGGTCAGCCCAGTAGACTTATTTTGGAGAGTGCAAGGTCCCCATTTGATTGTCAAGAAGAAGGTAAAGTACAACTCATTCAAACGACTGACTTATTTCAGCGACTCATTGGACTACAACTGATGTTCCCTGCTTCAAGTTAGGCACAAAAGGACATTTTTTAGTTGTAATAAATGTTTGAACTTAACCACAGTATCTTCCTTGTGATGTTCTTGATTGTTGTTAAAATGTTCAGTTCTCACCAAAAAACTGAGATGTCAATTGACAGTTTTTCTGTGAATTTTGAATCAATCCAGTAAATGATTTATAGGTCTGCTTACAGCTACCTGTAGCTGTCTCAGCCACTATTCCTTACTAAACAGCATCAGTATGAATTGACGTCATTACTGAAACTCCTGCCAAAATACCAATTAACTTTCTGTCAAAGTCATTAAAACAATGATGTATTGGGCCATTTTTACACTTGTCCTTAGTCTTGATGGGATGTTAATTGTTTAATTATGTCAATGGCCACACCTTAAATATCCTAAATATTGTGTAAATAGCAAAACTATAAACACGTTCAATTAAAACCATCTGACAGGGGAAAATATAATGTCAATGATTTCTTTGCAGTATGACAAAGGTCTTGCTGTTTTTTTACGTCATTGATTATGACATCTACAATGGATTCAGAAAGTATTTAGGCCCTTTCACTCTTTCACATTTTGCAATGTTGCAGCCTAATGCTAAAAACATTTAAATTCATCTTCTCCCTCATAAAGTAACATTCAATAACCCTAATTAGAAAATCTAATGAGTTTCTAATGTGTTTGCACACAGTTTGTGTGAGGAATGTGCAGACTTGGGTGCAACTGCCTATTCTAATGTGATGTGGGAGACCTTCCATGACAAGACACTGAAGGTTGCTGAGGGTTGTGTTGGTGTTTCAGTGTCCCGAGAAGAAGGTATGTCATCTTGCAGGACACAATGGATATTACTGAGTGGATTTGCAGTGCACGGCTTAATGGCAACTCCGCTCTGTACCAGGAACTGAGAAGGATGGCTGCGAGGGCTCAGAGGGCAGGTAAGGAGGAAAGTTTGTTAAGAGAAATTTGTGAGCAAATGACCATCTATGGTCTAGTGACACACTTCCTGCTCACCGAGGAATCAAAGCATTACGCACATCAAAATCTGTTGATCGGAGAGTCACAGTCAAGGTAGGTGATGGAATGGTCCTTATGGATGACGCTGCAGTTATGACCCGCTGAGCTGACTTCTTTGAGCAGCTGTTTAAAGCTGATCCTCTGGGAGGGATGTAGGACATCTCTTGTGGCTCAGTTCTTGTGGCTGATCGTTCAGTTAACCTTGATCCTCCCAGTCTCACTGAGATTGCACAGGTGGTGAACCATAGCTCAGGGTAGGGAAGGCTGCAGGGATCTTTGGTGTCCAGGGTGAACTTTTTTGTTCTTTATTTCACCTTATACAATTTCTCGTATTAGGAATTTGTTAGTTTTCACATACCCCTTAGGATCAGAGTGCAGGGTCAGATTCAAGGGCTCAAGGGCCCTTTTGGCAGTGATGGGGATTCGAACCAGCAACCTTCAAGATACCAGCACAGATCCTTAGCCTCAGAGCCTCCACTCCGCCCTATATAACTTCTCCAGGCTGGTGATAAGGCTGACCTCCTGGCATTGCAAGCAATCTTTGCTTTCATTTGGGAGATGGGCGTCATCCCAATTGACTGGAAAATGGGACTTATTGTTCCTATCCGGAAAGGGAAGGGTGATCGCCTGGAGTGCGGCAACTACAGGGGGATAATACTGCTCCTGGTGCCAGGTAAGATCCTTCCTGGAGTCATCCTCAACAGGAACCGTGATCACTTGCTCACCTACCAGAAACCGGTGCAGTCTGGCCTAAGATGTCTACCATCGACCGCATCCGGACACTAAGGGTTCCCATCAGATGCAAACGTGAATATCAGCAATTTCTTTGCAGCCATTGTAGATTTTCATAAAGCGTTCAACTCAGTTGATTGACCTGGCCTATGGGACAGCCTGATACTTCGTGGGATCCCACTGAAGTTGATGGATATCATGGTCGGTCTGCACACTGGTACTGTGAGTGCTGTGCAGAATGGAGGCAGAACCTCTGTGCTTTCCCAGTTGATTCTGGGGTTTGTCAGGGGTGTGTTCTTGCTCCTACTCTCTTCAATGCTTGCATCGTGGGGTCCAATGGCTGTGGGGCGTCAGTTGGTAAAGATTCACAGATCTTGACTTTGCCGGTGATGCTGCGATCTTCACGCAGTCAATAGAGGCTCAGTGAGGAGTCTGAGCGTCTGGGCTTGCGAGTGTCCTGAATAAAAACCATGATGCAGGCCTTTAACGATCTATTGTGCACAGCCATCAGTAATGTGTCTGTCTTTGGAAAGACTGTTGACTTTGTCAAGAGGTTTACTTGCCTCGACAGCGACATTCATGTCTCTGATGACTCTTTCTATGAAGTCATTAAATAGATTGGGAAAGCATAACGAGGTCATGAGGTTGCTGGAAAGGGGTGTGTGGTGCTCCCAATACCTTTGCAAAAGGATGAACATCCTGGTGTTTTCTGTTTTGCTATATGGTTGTGAGACATGGACACTATCAAGTAACCTGAGACAAAGACTGGACTCCTTCGGTACTGTGTCTCTTTGGAGAATCCTTGGGTACCAGTGGTTTGACTTTGTGTTGAATGAGCGGTTGCTCACAAAGTCCCCAGTGAGGCACATTACCTGCATCGTGCCATGTGGCACGATTCCACAAGGGAAATCTGGCTTGCGGGATCCACATTACTGAGAACCCAAGTGGCTGGTCCAAGGCAACACCCAAGTAACTCCTGCTTGTAGCAGACAGATGGTCATTTCCAGTGGGTGGGACTGAACCATGTGTCTGCCTAGGGCAGGGGTGGGCAGATTCAGCCCTGGAGGGCCGCAGTGGCTGCAGGTTTTTGCTCCAACCCAATTGCTTAATAAGAAGCCCTTATTGCTCAAGTAACACTTCAGCTTCACTTTAGTTGTCTCGCTCGTTAAGATTTTGAACCCTTATTGCTTATTTTAGTCTTAAACAGCTGCATTCTTTGTTTTTAATTGCTCATAATTAGCAATACCATGCAAATGACAAAAGAGACCAGCATTTCTCCATTTAGCTTGTTTTCATTTACACCTGTGTGTATTTATCATGCACTATTTGGTTTAATTAAGTACTTGGAAGGAAAGTGAAGAGAAAAAAGTGAAGCACTGAGAATTACTCATCTCTTTTAGACTTCAAATCATTTGGATGATATCCTTAGAAAGGAAAATAAATCTAGGATATGAGAGTGACCTGACATGGCAGAGTTAAAGCACTAGCAAGCCATGCAATTAAATAATTGACAAGGATTGGTTTTTAATTAAGCAACTGGGTTGGAACAAAAACCTGCAACCACTGCGGCCCTCCAGGACTGAATCTGCCCACCCCTGGCCTAGGGGGTTGCCAACCAGGATCCCGAGCTGTTTCGTTGTGTGGGGGGTGCGGCGATGCACTGTACAAGTGCATGCTCCCCAATCTTACCTGACCTCACCTGAGCAACAAAGTAAAAACAGGATTTTAGAAATTTTAGCTAAATTATTAAAAATAAAAAATTTTTAAATTCCATTGACACAAGTATTCAAACCCTTTGCTATGACACTTAAAATTTGCCTCAGGTGCATCACATTCTATCATCACTGAGATGTTTCTAAACCTTGTTTGGAGTCCATCTGTGGTCAATTCAATTGACTGTACATGACTAGGAGAGGCATACTCCTGTCTGTAAAAGGTCCCACCAGTGACATGTGTATCACAGAAAAACCAAGCCATGAGGTGAAATAAATTGCCAGCAGAATTTACAGGCAGGTTTGTGTCGAGGCACAGATCTGGGGAAGGCTACAAAAAATCTCCTACAGCATTGAAAGTTTCCAAGAGAACAGTTGCCTCCATAAGTCTTAACCGGAAGAAGTTTGGAGGAACCACAATTCTTCCAACATCCGGCCACCTGGGAAACTCAGCAATCATAGGAGATGGGCCATGGTAAGAGAAGTGACCAAGAACCTAATGGTCACTGTGGCTGAACTCCCAGAGAAACTGTATTGAAATGAGATAAACTTCCAGAAGGACAACCATCATTGCTGCACTCCTCTGATCTGGGTGTTACAACAAAGTACCAGACAGAAATCTCTCCTCAATAAAAGAAACATGGAAGCGAATTAGAGTTTGCAGAAAGCCACCTAAAGTACTGTCAGACTGTGAGAAACAAGATTATCTGGTCTGAAGAAACCAAGATTAGTGTCATGTCTGGAGGAAAACCCGCACTGCTCATCACCTGTGCAATACCATCCCAACAGTGAAGAATGGTGGTGGCAGCAACATGTTTTGGGGTTGTTGTTCAGCAGCAGGAACAGGGAGACTAGAATGGTTTGAGGGAAAGCTGAACAAAGCAAAATATTGAGGTATCCTTAATGAAAACCTTCTCCAGAGTGCTCTGGATCTCAGAGTGGGTTTCCCCCTCCAACAGGACAATGACCCTAAGAACAAAGCAAACACAATACAGGCATGGCTTAGGCACAACACTGGGAATGTTATAGAATAGCCCAACCACAGCCCAGTCTTGAACGTAGTCGAATGTCTCTGGAGAGACCTGAAATAGCTGTCTACTGATGGTCTCCATCTAACCTTACATAGTTTGAGAGGATACTCAGAAAAGAATAGATAGTGTCACAAAAAGTACAATGAGAAATGAATAAATTTACAAAAATAAATCTTGTTTTCATTTTGTCATTCTGGTATTTTGAATGCTGCTTGATGAAGGGGAAATGATTTTAAATTATTTTATTACAGTACAATACAATGTATTTTTCTATAGCCTAAAATCACACAAGGAGTGCCACAATGGGATTTAACAGGCCCTGTCTTTTGACAGCCCACCAACTTTTACTCTCTAAGAAGACAAGAAAAAAACTTCCAAAAAAACCTTTGTAGAGGGAAAAAATGGAAGAAACCTTGGAAAGGCAATTCAGAGAGAGACCCCTTTCCAGGTAGATTGGGCAAGCAAAAAAGCGGGTAAACACAATACAATACACAGAACAGAAAATAGTAATCCTCAATACAATACAATAGTACGATAGTAATATTCCAAATACAGAGCAAAATGCAAGAGTAGATTATATCACATAAATGTTGTTACAAACCTGCAACACAACAAAAGGCACTGCATTCTCACACTAAGCACCACAGCAGATCCTTAGTAATATAATAGCTAATCACAACAGTTCCCAAAATTATTAAAAATTGGTATTGACAACTTTATCAACAGTTTTACAGTAGATGTGTAAACCATGCTAAAATACCAAATCTTCATCCTTCATTATTATTATTATTATTGATATGTCCATTAATAGCAGGTAGATCATTCCAAGATTTGTCTACCGGTAATTCATCAAATCTCTGCCTTATTGTTTTGATACATGCTTTTGAGCGTAGTCATTAACAAGTTTTTGTAATGAAAGGGGAGTCTAAACCATTAGGACTTTGTATAACAAAAGTAAGATTTTAAAACTATTTCTTACCTTACCATGAAATTATCACAGTGATTTAAGAGCTGGAGTTACATGGTCCTACTGCTTAGGTCTAATAATACTCTTTACTGTTGTGTTATGAATCAACATCAAAGCAGTATTCAAATGATTTGAATAGCCTTAGAATAATCAATTCTACTTGACAGAAAAAAAAATCATTAACTTTTCATACTTATTGTATGTCACCTGCCTCACGTTCACCATTGGGACTCATGGTAGTTGTAGATTTTTGTGCCAGCCAATCTTTGCATTTTAATTAGACCTCTACCTTATTTCAGTACTTCTATGTATTAGTGTCAATCCAGAAATGACAAAACTAGGTCTGATCATTTTTTGTTGGAATGTAACAAAGGATAATTTTGTGCATGTTAAATCTTGGTTTTTGTGATTTTCATCATCATCATTATCATAATTATTATTACATGTTTCCAAGTGTTCTAGATATTTAGGATGTTATTTAATAAATAGTATGCTAAGGAAGCTTATTCCCAGCACTCAGAAAAATGTTTTTACTGCTTTGTTTTGCAAGATGATTGCATTATTTTGCAAAACTATTATTTTTCAATAATTATTGTATAATTTTGCAAAGACATTGCCTACTGCTAACAGTAACATTATGCATGCACATTATGTCTAGTAACATCTATTGAGGTAGAGGTTACACAAGTGTGTAGCTTGCAAATAAGTGATAAGAACTGAATAAAAGTTAGAAGTATACAGTTAGATTTAATCAAGATAAACTTTAAAAAACTTTGATACAGATGTTTTAAAATAGACAGAGAGCCTCACAGCACCAGGGTCTGCATGGGGTTTGCATATTCTCCCCATGCACTTTTTGGATTTATTAGAATCAGTGAGCATGCTTAACCGTGTGCAATTACCTGTTTTAATACTGAATACTAGAAATGTGTCATTAATACTTCTCAATTAGTGAAATATGTTTAGTCCTTTATGTGCTGTGAAATAAATTACATCCATTCCTTATATCCATCCCCTAGCCAAGCCTCAAAGATTTAAGATATGAACATTGGCTGCTACGTCATCAGATCATGCTGGTTCAAAATATCTATAGAAAATAACTCGATTACAACTAAATAGATATCTTATGGATATATTTTTGATACTCAGTTGCATACAGCACATCCAGAATGTTTGCTTCTCATAGCTGCTGTGATAACCACTGGCTCCCTGTGACTCTAAACTGGGCAATCAAATGTATACCTGAGCACATGTAGGATTAAATGTACAGTATATGCCTATATGTCTGTTATGTCACTAAATGACTGAAACACGCATGTACACAATTTTTTCTACTGCAGCAGGCAATATCTTTGCAAAGTAATGCAATTAAACATAACTTATATTCTGAAATAATGTAATAAGTATTGGGAAATAAAGCAATACTTTTGTGAAATAACAAACTACATTTTTTAAAGTGGCGGGAATATGCTTCCATTGTAGACTGGTTAATATGACCCTGAACTAGCTGGAACCTATTAGCATTCACTTTACTCTAGTGTCAACTATTTTTGCCATTAATTGTTACTATTAGAAATCAATTAAATAAACTTCAAAGAAAAAAAGAATTATTAGAAAAACAACTAAAGAGTGTTAAGCATTTAAAGCTATAGCATCGAAGACAAATATTTCTACATTTCTATTAAATGTAAATCTCACATTACTACACTTTTCTGTATGCAGTGCTAGAAAAGAGAAAATAATTAAGAAAACTGAACAATGATATCAGTTACAAATAAAATGACTACTAATTATAAAACTGATTGAAATAAAAGATGTAGCCATATTGGGCCACTAGAACAGGGCTTGAGAACCATTACTATACTGTACTGTATGTTAAGAAGGCAATTAATAGTTCTAAAAAATGAGAAAGAAGTTGTATATGAGAAACTAAATACTCAAGAATGGGTCTTATGCTAACACATGATAAGACACAACTCTGGCGTAAACAAATAATTTTGCGTGACCTCAGATGTAATAGTAATAGCCCATATCTGTCTGCCTGTCTGTCCATCTGTCAGCATGGAAAAATCTGGCCACTCACGGACCAATTTTGTTGAAATGTGGCACACTTATTCTTCATGGCAGTGGCCCCTATACATCTTGACCTACCAGTGCTCTAATTGGAAATCCAAAAAGAAATGTAACTAATCATAAATTTTGTAAGTCATCTTGGTTAAAGGTGTTAGTCAAATAAGTAAATGTAAATGTATGGTAAGTCAGTAAATTTTCATTTTTGTAGTGTCCCACTTATGGCTATCCGAAAAACAGACATTAACAATCACTGTTTATGTTCTGTTAGTTAAAAAGTTCAGAATCCACCCCAGCAAGTTATGGTCCAAACAGAATTGATCAATCAGTTTGTCAAATAAAATGTGCAGCTGGATTGTACTAACAGCCCATGAGAAATCTATAAACAGAAATCTTTTTTTTTCAGACCTTCCAAGTGCTCATGATGTACATTCAGAATACCTTCTATTCTACTGACTGTCTAAATCATGTGTGAATGAAATGAAACCCTCAAGTCTCACAAAAAGAGCATCTGCTGTCAGATCACCTTCCTCTTGACCACAGTAAACTGTTCTGCCAGTTGTTATGTTTGGGCTATCAGAGTATTTCAGCCCTGGTGTGATTCTTGGCTTGATTCTTGGAGTAAAAACTCCCTCTGCATGTATTTGGGCTTCCTCCTGTGATCCACTCTTCTCCCAAAATTCAGTCACGTGTAGTTAGATCAATTGGTGACTTCAGATTTTTCTTTCAAGGTTAGTTTCTGTAGTACTAGGGTGCTGTACCGTGTTAGCCATTATGAATGTAGAGAAAAGCCAAGCAAAATGACACCTTTTATTGGCTAACTAGAAAGATTACAATATGCAAGCTTTTGAGGCAACTCAGGCCCCTTCTTCAGGCAAGATGTAATCACATTACATCTTGCCTGAAGAAGGGGCCTGAGTTGCCTCAAAAGCTTTAAGGTTAGTTTCATAATTCTGTGGATTTATGATCCTTTCAAGTATTTTGTTGACAAAACTTTAAAACATACAAGGAAGAAAAGTTTTATCAAACGCCTCTCAGTATATTCCTATAATGTAACACTGCACATGTTTAGTTTTTAGTGCTGTCATGTTTATTTTATCTTCCTTCATTTATTCATTCACTCACATGCTACAGTAGCAACATATTAAACTGGAGAAGCCAGGCCACCCTTTCAGTAGCAATTTCTCCACCTCTTCCTGGAGAATTCCAAGATACTTCCAGGCCAGTTGAGTCTGGACATATAATCCCTCAACTGTGTCCTAGGTCTTATACCAATGCACCCCCAAAATGGGAATCCTTTAGGAGGTAACCTAACCACGTGCCCAAACAACTTCAACTCGCTTTCCCTGATACGGAAAAAATTAGTTCTTCTTCAATATTTTTCTGTACTGTTGAACTCTTCAACTCACCATGGGGATTAAGCCAAGTAACCCTGCACGGGAATCTCATTTTGATATCTTATACTTGTAGTGTCATTCTTCCTTTCACCTTGTATAACACATTGCTTGTAAAATCTTTATATAAAGCCAAAGTCAATAAATGGCAAACTGTTACAAATAGGTTTAATCATATAGGCAAAATTTTTGTATTGCCTATGCTTAAGTTTCTTTCTTTTTTATATTTCTATAATAAACTTAAATGTTGCTTATTTAATAAAAATACTCCTTGAACAAAAAATATTTTTACTTTTTACAGTCATTTCAATTAATAGATCAATATTTCCAACTGTTATTTTTAGTGGGACCCTATCAGACAAATTTATATTTGAAGCATATTTGCAAATTCAGATTCAAGAACATCTTATTTCAAAAGAAACATTTTTGGCAACTAAAATTACCAGCAATATTCTCACTCAAGCTAAATGCATGCTGCTAAAAATACCCTTGACTTATGCCTTAATGCTTCGTTTCTTTGCTTGCACTTCACTCACTATACGGGAGGGGTAACCGTTCTGCTAATTAATGAAGTGTGATGCTGATAATTTGCTTTTGTATAGTTTTGTACTAACCCCACAAAATCACTATTATCTGTCTTGCTCATCTTCTTCCTCCATTCTATTAATGGCCACATTGGCAGGGATATGAATAAAGCACATTCTGTATGCAGAATCATTAAATGTGTTTAATTCAGCACAGGGTCGCCACAGCCTGGCAGCAACAGCGCCAAACTGCAACTAACCCCAGAAGGCACCCCAGTCTATCGCAGATCATCCACTCGCGTCGTTTTGAATCGTCAGTTAACCTTATATGTAATGTAGAACGTAAACTTAAAATGGTGTGCTGGATGTTTTTAACGCAATAGGTTGACTGAGAAAATCGAAGAGTTTTGTAAAGCATGAGATCGCCCGCGAGAACTAGACAAGTGTAACAATCTGCCTGCAGATTTACTAGCTCGATAACCCCCTCGTCCTCTCTTCTTAAAACACCATCACGCACAGATTACTCTAGAAATAACTACGGACATACACTAAAAGAAAAGAGAAAAGTGCAGAGGTTTATAAAACAATATGCCCGCACCTAAAAATTAAATAGCACACGTATTTGGAGGGCATTGCCATAAGAGACAAATTACCTCAGAAATTCAACCTAATAATACGTACGTGTGTTGAAGATGAGGATAGGGGTAGAGGGTGTTTGGTGGAGGGCTCCAAATATAGGCAACATTTCCGGTTTTCTTTGACTGGTGTCTCTAGAGGGCAGTGTAGGAAGGACACCATTTCTACGTATCTACGCAACACAAGAATGATTTGCAGTCGTTTAAAAGCATGCGGGAGAGCTAACAGACGTTGTACGTGCTGGATAATAATCAAAAATAATATTTTTGGGGGTATATCAGAAAATATACAATAAAATAACAAATAACTAAAGTAAATAATGACCAATTCTATAATATACAACAGTAAAACCTTAAAAATTATATGGTAGCGTGGCCGAGCGGTCTAAGGCGCTGGATTAAGGCTCCAGTCTCTTCGGGGGCGTGGGTTCGAATCCCACCGCTGCCAAACAATTGAATTTTTTTTATTATGTCATTTTGAAACATATATTATATTATTATTATAATCTACTTAATATTTTCCATGATTGCAAATTTTATAATGTATAGTAAATAGCGTCCAACTGGTATGAACTGTCTTAGTAAGAAATATTTTAATATCAAAGACGTTTCTAAAAACAAACCTAATTGGTACTGATATTAATTATGACAAGAAAAACTGATGTAAATGAAAAATAACGAGGTTTCCTTCAAATAAATGCATAGAGTTTCTATTACGCTTTTAATGTATATAATACATTTCATAGTGAGCTAGAGTTGGAGTTCCATATTTACTACCCAAGTTAGATAGATAGATAGATAGATAGATAGATAGATAGATAGATATTTGTCCCTAGGGGAAAACATGGCTTTTTACAGAAATTCAATAAATAAATAATATTATTATGCCAAACAATAAACCTCTCTCAAATATTTGCCAGAATGACTAAAATGAAAGGGACCTTCTGACTTGGCAGTCACAGCCACAGGAGGAGCCGCTGAATAATTAATTGGACAAAAGCCCTCAGTGTTAGTGTGTCAGAAAGAGGATGTTCAGCATTGTTCATAATGACCATCATTTTTGTTTTCATCCTCTTGTCCTCTACTACCTCCAGGAGTCCAAATTACATCCAATAACTGACCCTGTGCTTTCAATTAGCTCGGTGATTTGATGAGCCTCTCTTGAAGTGATGGTACAGGCCCAGCACACCACAGCATAAAAATTGTTCTAGAATATGTGAAGGTTGTCACTACCCACATTAAAGGCACACTCCCCTAAGAAAAAAGAATCTACCTTCCATCCATCCATTATCCAACCCGCTACAGTATATCCTAACTACAGAATCTACCTTGCCTTTTCTTATATAGTCCCTCTGTGTTGCTAGACCAATCCATCCTGTCACTGATATGGACAACAAGGTTCTTGTAGCAGTGCATCACCTTTATATCCACTCCCTGAATAGTGAAGCTCCTTGGTAGAACTAATGCTATACACAGGGTCCAGGGAAAAAATACTATATACATATATATATATATATATATATATATATATATATATATATATATATATATATATATATATATATATATATATATATATATACATACAGTGGAACCTCGAGATACGAGTTTAATTCGTTCCAGCACTGAGCTTGTATAGCGAATTTCTCGTATCTAGAACAAACTTCCCCATTGAAAATAATGGAAATCCAGTTAATCCATTCCACACCCCCAAAAATATCAACATAAAAATCAATTTTCCTAACAAATAACACTGATAAATAATATATACTGTAGTTTACCTTTAATAAATAATAAATAAAAATCACCAGTTCCGTCACTCTTACACCACGCTCATGTTTATCTATGATTTCTTTCTTAATTTCAACGGCCATGGCTTCCTTTTTTTTCTTTGCAGCACTATCTGAGGCAACAATCTTCTTGAGAGGCATCGTGGAATAATTATTTTCATTTTAAATGCAAAAAAAACAATGAAATCACAAGCGCACGCTACGGGAGAACAAGGAACACTGAGTGAGCTGACGGGCGGGCAGCGTCAGCTTGGGTGAATCCCCGAGTCGAGGCGGATCGGGAAACGCGTCACGCATACCCACAGCCGGGCTCGTGGCTCATTACATGAGCCAATGCTCGTATTTAGATCCGAATTTTTCGCTCATACTTTCCTCGTATCTTGAATTTCTCGTATACAGAGGTGATCGTATCTCGAGGTTCCACTATATATATATATATATATATATATATATATATATATATATATATATATATATATATATATATAATATAAATAAATAATAAAACTGCTGCCGGTTTGCTGATATACATATGGAGAACTGGAGAACTGGCCAGTCATAATGAACTGGAGAACTTGCAGTCATAATGGACTGCCCACTCCTACACTCTTAAAAATAAAGGTGCTGGAGTAGTTCTTCAGCGTAATGTCATAGGGAACCATTTTTAGTTCTCAAAAGACCCATCCATATGAAGGTTTCAGAAAGAACCTTTATTTATTTAGATCCAAAACAAGCTCAATACAGTAAATAACCATAAATATATGGTAAAAGATTGATGAAATACCAATGGCTCACAATTTAAAAGGCCATTTTCTGCATACAATTATCACAACAGCATTATAATAAAAAGGCAGTGCTTACCTGTATTCATGGGAAAAGTTGCAGTTATCCAAATACTTCCATAGTCCTGACTTTTCGAGGTATAATTTGCAATGTGATTGTAATTGTCCTGTCTGTTCCTCCATATGGTGTAATTATGGGACACAATAGTCCTGATTGTACATATTATATTTCAGCTGTTCCTTCTGAAAATCAATCAGCATCCAGAATGGTTGTTTCAGTACAAACCAAAAATACTAACACTCCATTGATATGCTTAGTTGTAAAAAGCATCTCTAAAGGAACTAGGGGGCTCCGCCCCCTGCTCGCTTCACTCGCCAACCCCTGGTGTTGGGAAATTACAAAGAACGTGATGAATGAATGAGATATAGCATAGTGTGAAGGTGTAGATGACGCAGATAGGAAGCAAACAATAAAGTGTTTGGCACAGTGTAAAGGTTTATTGGAAAATTTCTTTGTAAACAACATTAGTAGTAAAGATGGTGTCTTGTCCTTGAATGAGTTTTCCTTGGCATGGAGCATTTATGACCTTAACTTTAACGTCAGATGAACGTCGAAGTTGTGAGAAGGCCACATAAAGTTGTCCATGTCCAAAAACGGGCTCAGATAGGTAGATGCCAACCTTGTGCATGGTTTGTCCTTGTGATTTGCCTGAGTTTTTATTTCTGTTAGTGGAGGGGGTGTTTGTGTGTCGTGGGGCTGAATCGTCCTTTTTGTGTGCGAACCGTTTCGTGTGCTATGTGTGCCTGCGTGTGACTCCTTTGTTTTTGGTGTCCTAGGGGCGCGTGGCCTCATTTCTTATTTCAGTTACTGGAGGGGGGCTTTGGGTGTCGTGGGTCTCAATCCTCTTCTTTGTGTGTGTCCCGTTTCGTGTGCAATGGCTTCGTGCGTTTACGTTGCATTCCATCCAGCCGGTTTCCGTTGCTTGGGGGGGGGGGGGGGGGGGGGGTTTGTGGGGCGCCTGCACAGTACGTCTTTTGTGGCCACGGCCCATGGCCGGATGTCCCTGCGTCCATCCGGTTTAGCATTCTCAGTTAGTAATATGGATGGCAATTCAGTGTAATGTTGTAGATACTACAACACTGAGTCCCACCCCGGAGTTTGCCAGTGAACAGACAGACCACTGAATAGACAGATGTGGAAGCCATGTATAACTCAGACCTCCTAGGACTCTTGTTTTAATACATGAAATGTTGAATGATGATTTCTTTAAGTAAATCAGAAATTCTGTAGTTTTTGTTAATGGTCAGTATAATCCTCCCCACAGGCTGTAGTTTGAGAAACAAACAGCTTAATGTTAGTTCCTCAGTTGCCTTTTACCTTAAATACACACCAAATACCAGTGCCATCTGTAACAAACAAAAGATGACACCAGGATGCTTACCATAATATGCTATTCCATTGATCTTTTGTAAGGCAAGCATGTTGGAATCACCTTTTCACTGTTTCACTGTTTCAGATGCTGGCAATTGGTGTGTACTACTTAAGGAAGCAGCCAACAGAGAACCTGTCAGGTGTCTGTTTTTCAAACTACAGACTCTGATTTACTTAACATCTTGTGCAACTGTACAACTGGGCCTTCTACTCTTTTTTCTTTCTTGGCTAGATCCAGTTTGCCCTCTTATCTCAAGACAGTATATGACATGTTTGTATTAAATCTTCAGTTTCTTGGCAATTTGTCACGTGGAATAACTTTCATTTGAAAAATAATAATACACTGACATGCTTCTTGGAAAAGCTGTTATACTGTACCTTTTGGCCATTTCTGAACCCAGAATTGAACTTAATAATGCAAGGTAAGGCAGTTTGCTTTGTTGAACAGAACAATAGGTTTCAGTGGTGCTGACATAAATACAAAGGTTTCTTGTAATAACCAATTACCATTTAAACATAATTAATTAAGGATGAGCTAACAGAGTTTACCATTTGAACACTGGAGTAATGGCTTCTGAAAATGGGGCTTTGCAGTCATAATCAATTATAAATTAGTTATTTCAAAAAATAGTAATTAACCTAAGTAATGTCTGGGCAGTATTGTTAAATCAATTTAATTATACCTTGCTAAAAAAAGGTATTATCAAAAACATAAACATTTGTGGATGGTTTTTGAAGACGTGTGTACTGCAAGGCATTATATATATATATATATATATATATATATATATATATATATATATATATATTTCAAACCGAGACAGACTCGTCAGAGTTTCTAGTAATAAGCCAGAAAAGTCGTATGAGAGTTTGATCCAAAACCGAGCAATTCGCGATGTGTATATATTTGAAAGGCTGACTTGTAAAACGTTATATGGTGACCCACTTGTTTAAAAACATGTCCTCCACATTAAACATGCACCTGTTCGCATTTGTTCTTTTTCCCCTAATAGATCATGTACTAATATGCATCGATGTGCTAAATCTTTATTATGAATGAAATGCTGAAATACGTGTATTGGATTCGATTTTTAGTCCATTATGGCTCCTTACTGAACAGACCATTAACGCTATTTAATGACCAGGCAGCAATACACACACAGCCGTCATGTATTGGCTGACACCGTTTAGTTTTACTAAGATTGGTCTTTTTTTGCCATACATAGACCGTTAAAATAACCGTCAACATTTTTCATTCCAATATATCTTTCGGTTTAGAAGAAACGCTTTGAAAACAAGCCGGGCAGATAATTTTAGGCTGTTGATACCATGGCGACTGCATGTGTCGATTTCTATTTAAGTCCATCAACGTGTTTGTGATGTCATTCGCAGCAAAACCGGCCACTGATATAACAGACAATAAATCAATCGCCTTTTTCTCCTTTAATGTGCAGGGACTTGGGAGTTTTTTTAAATTATTATTTACTGGTCTCCGTTTATCATTCCACCTCCTGATATATGAATACATATATAATACCGCGTCCATTTAAAAAATCCTATATTAGGTTTTTAAAACGCCACAGTAAATGATGATATTCTATTCTATCTATGGTGTCATTAAGTTAATTTCAAAATGTGACGGTTTCCTTTTCATATATATATATATATATATATATATATATATATATATATATATATATATAATTTTTTTGGCATATTTCTCTAAATAATTTCAACTTCTGGAACCTGTTCATAAGTCTTACATTCTAAACGCCGCCGGCGCTGTCGCCATATTATCGCCTTCCACAATGGCGCCCCTTTATCCCGCCCAGGTGCGTACTTCTACTGCTTCCTGAATGGTGGCCGCAGCTGTCCATTATCGCTGAGTCTCCGTCATGTGTAGGGGAGCCCGGGTGACAGTTGACGTCAGTGAGCCATCTTTGTTTGGCCGGCATAGAGTGTGAGAGCGAACAAGTGAGCGAGCTCGCACCCGTTCATGTGCACGCGCGCGTGTATGTGTGTGTGAGCGCGAGCTATCCAGCAAGCAAGCAGGGACAGGGAGGCAGCAGACGGATAAGAGCAGCCAAGGCGCGGAGCTTCGCACAGACCACTGAGCTGACCGGAATTCGAGACACCGAACGACCGGGCAATTGACACACAGCAAGGCGCCGACATGTAAGTGGCAGCGCTGTCAGCCGAATGGACCGGCTGGCAACTGGGCATTATTTATTTATTGGTATTTACTAAAATAATTATGGTAATGGTAATAAAGGGGGTGGGTGTTATGGCGGTTCCGAGCGTTTAAGCTCCGGTGTCAAATCATAGGATATAGGGATAATAGCAGGAAGGAGAAGATCGAATTATCTCCTGGTGGAGATAAAGAGCATCGCCTTGTGACGATTTGTTTGTTTCCACACATTTTATACAAGTCTTATCGTTTGAACGTCAATATATCAATTCTGCATGCACCAAATGGTAATCTGTGTGTGAATTGCGCTGCGTTTTCGTTTATTTAACACCTATCATCATTCGCCATCTTAATACTGAATGTTCGTACATGTTCACTAAAAGCACACGTTTATGGATTGATCAGATTTCATTTAATACTGAAAACGAAAAAAAAAACGTTCTGATTGAGGAGAAATGCACACCCCACCCCGAACACCCCCTTCCATATCAGGCAGACGAAAGATGGACGAAGGTTGTTGTGAGCATCGCTCTCTCGTGTTTGGCTGTGAAGCACTGGGGAGATGATAGGGATAAAAGACTCAGAATGTTATGCCTTTTTGTCTAAAATATCGGTATTGCCGATTAGCATCTTGTGGATGCAGAGGAGAACATATAATTTTGAGATGCTCAGATATGATTATCTCTGCTTATATTATGTATATACATCATGAAATATTGCTTTATATAGTATTCGAAAGACGAGGTTGCTAGAAAAAATTTACCGTGTAAGTGTATATTTGTATACACGTTTATTTACATAGAAAAGTGTGCATAGGTTCACAGCGGAAAAGTCATATCAGAAAGGAACATTGTAACTGATGAAGCATCTATCACTTATTAATAAGCAAGTGTGAATCTTGAGACATTTGGAAAGTGTATAATTCTGAGAAACGAGTCAATATATACAAGTTCGTATGCGACTTCAAAGTATAAAGAGTGTGTGCTCTATGAAGTCGGAGAGATTTGTGTACTTTATTATGTATATAATATAAATGAACACTATAAGGTCTGATTTCTCAAATAACATGAATATTCGCATGTATCTGTTAGCAATTTAAAAGTATAATACGTATACATGACTGCAAAGATATATGTACTGAATCAAAATATGCATCTTGTAATAAAATCAAATGTTTTAAGTGTGTATCATATAAACGATACGTTTATATGGGTGAATTTTTCTTAGTATGTATGATCGTGTATATTTTGTAATTCTTTTTGGTTGTTGTGTGTATAGAATGATTTGAACATGTATTCGAGATAATGCGTCTTAAAATTAACAGACCGATGCTCAGGAGAGTTTGCGCACAATATTCATATTAATTATAAAGATGCAGTCAATTTTGAGATTATTATATAGTAAAATGCATAGTGGCCGAGGAGTAATTGATACGTTTGATATGAATTCATGTCAGCATGTGGAAGATTTCTTGCTGTTTGTGACATGAAAGCTTCCATTTTATAATAAGAAGATATACTCAAAGATACTGTCGACATGAACCTATTTTCTGAGCGTATGCAAAACATAATGGTTAATACAGTTTTGATGGGGGAAATACATTTTTCACTTGGATGGGATTGGTGATGCCTGTGACATATTACAGGTGGGACCCAGTGATAATTGGTGATCTCGTGTATGTATGCAGTAAGCCTGCAGAGCGGCCTGAAAATGTGACGTTTCAAGGTTTTATTTTATTATTTTCGCCTTCCCATCCTTCGTTAATAGCGAGGCGAAATTTTCAGCTAAGGGTACCACTGGTTATCCTTTTTAGTGTAATCCACCTCTTATTTTTCTTTAATAGTGTAAAGTGTAGTTATCACGCACCTAGCTTTGAACAGACGATTCTGTACGTGATCTCCGCCCTAAAAAGTGATTTCGCTGTCACGTGCCCTTTGTTTGCGCTCCATGAAATACCCAGTGCGATGTTCGACTTATTCTGTATTCGAGTAAAGTCCAGTATATTGGATGATTGTTTCAGGTCGTTTTTATGAAGTGTTCAGAGCCGGTCTGGTAGAGGCAGAGATATTTCCTGGGGTTTATTATTTGCTATTATCAGAGTACGCAGCTTAGATTAAGTTTTATTTTGTCGTCATTTCCACGGCTTATCTCAACAGCGTTCAAACTGGTCGAAGTCTGTAAATGTTTATCCAGAAGGTGGTGAATTACATGTAGATCACTCTTTCCTCACCGCGCTGTGCATGCATTCATTGTCTAGTGTTCCTTTAAAGCATTCAGCACAGTGCATTCCACACTGTCTCTCTAATGGACCGAAGGATTTGTGTTCTATAAATAGGCCGATGTTTAACAGATTGGGTGTGTGACTTAAGCTAGCAGACGCCAGTAGATGCACCGCACCACTGTTCAGACACCTGCCACGTATTTCTATGCGTAGAGTACGTTCGATGTTTTTTCCACGACTGGGTGGGTCATCAGTTGTCAGTGCCACATTTTTTTAACTGATTTGTTTTGAGAGTGAATTTATTGCTCTTAGTAAAGGTGACCCCTATATCATCATGATGCGAATTTGTCTCCCCCGTGTGGACGCAGCCAATAGGGCGGTCGCCTAATTACTCGAGTGGGTGGAGGTGGACGGCAAGGAGGAGGAAGAGATGGGTCACGCGGTGAATGCTTCCGAGCTTTCTTCCATTAAATTGAAACGGAAAATCACAGCGTCCTGTTTGGTGTCCATGGTCTATCTTTAAAACCCAGTGTGCCACTCCTATATCCGCTGACATTTGAGATATTCATATGCTTTCTGTAATTCCACTGTAAATGCTGGAACAGAAGGAGATATTTATAGTCGAGAGACTGTCGTTCAGTCAGCCAGGGTCGATCGTTTGACTGATAACCGCTACATCTCATTTAGCGTTTTTTAAAACTCGTTAGGGTCTTAGATTCTAAAGTTTTGTATTTAAAGTGATCTAAATCTTAACTGCTTCTATTTACGAAATATTAATTTTTTTCACAAGTTTTTACCAGACTGGAGCAACGTTTAGATTACTTTGAAGATATTCTTACTTGACATGAGGAACTATAGGTAAAATAAGTGCGAGTATTCTGGAGTCCATGCCAAACCTCCTCATCAGATCAAGGCATAGTTGTCAAGTTAATTTAGATTTTCAAGAACTGCTAGTAACTAGCATACACCTTTCTAAGTAGACATTTACCTGTAAGTACAATACAAATAATGAAAAATATGTGGCATTGAAATATCAACTTCATTGACAAGGAGAATCAAATCTGCATTCCACATCACAGGGTTGTGGTGAATCACATTATATACTAAAGAACAAGGCAGGAATCCAATCTAAACTGAATGGCAAATCCAGCAGTGTATCAGATTTATTTGGAGCTACTAGTAAACTTATACATTTTTTTATTTATTGACTTTGTTGTCTTGGACTTGGGCATAATGACCAATCAGTCTTGATGTTTATTTAATTTTCATTAATTAATTAATTAATTAATCATAAACATCTTTTTCTGTACCAGCAAGAATTGGTGAATATGTTGCAGTAGGTAGCCAGTCCCTATGCCTTATTATATGTCTCTATGGTGGGAAAACCTTCAGTGCTGTGCTCTTTTTGGGGCTATTGAAAGTAGAAACAATGACACTTCTCTATGTCAAATGGGGGTAAAAAAGTGCTACGCCTGGAGTTTTGTTCCTCCAGAAGTCATCTAGTTTTGTCAGTTGTGGATTTTGGATAATTCAGTTAATTAGAGAGCATTTTTTTTCTTGTCTTTGACAGCATGAACAGTGTATGAATCACCGCTATATAACTCTATTTGTAATTCAGTTCAGTTTATTCTTGTATATTTACAAGCCCAGTCAATATTCTTGAAAGAAAACACGATTTACACACAGCAAAACACAAAACTACCATGCCTATAATAACACCATGTACTTTAAATATCTATCTATCTATCTATCTATCTATCTATCTATCTATCTATCTATCTATCTATCTATCTATACACTTTTAATTAGGTTCTTGCTTATATATTATTACTTACTAGAAAAACATCTGAAGATTTCATTTAATTTTTTTCATTTCAACTTTGTCATACACAGATAACAATGAAACATCATTACCAGTAATGCAATTCCTAGATTCAGGGGCCCCCTCAAATTACACAGTAAAAACACTTAACATTTATAAAAAAGTTTAGAAAATAGTAAATGTAAGAATAAAATAGCTTGGTGCATAGTAAAATATTAAATCTCTGTAGACGAAGGGAATAAATAAGCATTTTTTAAAAGACTATTATTGTCAAAGTGATCAGTATTCAGCAGTTCAGAAGCCTAATAGGTGTCCCTGAACCTGCTGGTAAGGGTGTATATGCACCTGTACCACCTGTCAGATGGCAGAAGTGTGAAGAATCTATGGCTGGGATCAGAGAGGATCCACTTTGTCCCCTTCCTGCAGTGCTGTCTGTAGAGCTCATGGATGACTCGCAGCTCAGTTGCAGATAGAAAACTCTTGATGGTACATCAGTAAAATTTGGTGAGTATTCTGGAGTCCATGATAAAACTTCTAAGCCACCGCAGAAAGTCTCAGCCTCAGCTGCTGTCTTGCTGATGTTGTGATCGCACCTATGGTGCGACCAACTAAGATCCTCACTGATATTGATCCCCTGGAATCTGAAACAGCTGGTTCTCTCCACCTCTGTTCCCTTAAAGTGAATTGAGGCATACATATAGTAAGCTAAGAATAGTTGGCAATGTAAGTAAGCTGATGGCAAATACCACCTCAATGTGCTTTATATGAATTGAATAATATAACTTGAGAGCTGCATTTTAATAGGCACAATTCACAGATTTTCAAATTTTATCTAAAGTGGAGACATGTGCTTTCAGTAGGGTGACTCAAAGTTAGAATTGGGTTTTGAGTCTGTCTTTTTGTAAAGCCTGGTGAGTCCCTCTGATAATTCAGATTAGAATGCTTGTTAATAGAGATAATAGAATTCTTAACTGCAAATGGCTACTGTGTTGTGCATTGCTATACTGAGAAACAGCATAAATTGCAGTTTTGGAATTCTCCATTCATGGAGGGTTTGGTGTCCAATGCAATTTCTCAACATGCACTCAGATATAAAGATTTTCAAATGCTATTTGCATTAGTATCTGCCTACCACAAAGCTACCCAGATATAATATTGTGTACTTTGCCCCTAAAGTTCTCTGTTGGGACTACACACTGAGAAGACTATACACATGTGTGATACAGGTGCTAATATCTTTATTAAAGTGGCATTGCGTTGCCTTCAGCTGTTGATAGGGCTTGAGCTCTTCTTGTGTAGGTTTGTGGTGCAATGAGTCTGCTGCAAATCCCTGTTCCTTTGGCCACTGCACACGCTTTCATAATAATAATAATAATAATACATTTTATTTATATAGCGCCTTTCCCATGCTCAAGGCACTTACAGAATAAATAAAGAACGGCAGAATATACAGTATATAGCATTGTACAAACCAGATAAATAAACAAAGAAGATTAAGACAGTAAATTCTGAAAAAAAAAAAAAAAAAAAAAATCATAGTTTGGTGATCATTGATTATTCAGTGAGATACTAGTCACGGTGTTACTGGAAAAGCTGAGACTTGCTCAGATTTCTGATAACACTTACAGTAATTGACTATTCAAAATCTTGTTTTATAAAACTCTAGTATAATTATCCCCTTGAAAATTTTGTGGTAGAATTCTTAGTTTTAAACTGGCAATTGTCTTGTAAATTTCTATATACTACCTAGAACATAGTTTCTCTGCTATAAGAAAAAAAATAAAATTGTTTAATTGTGTATAATGTATGTATCCAGCTCTGACTCAGACGGTTGTGTCATAGTGAATGCAGTCATTGGTTAAGCAATGCAGTGTGCTGCATAGACATTCACATTTATTTTAATCCTGGGGCACTTTTTGGAGTTAAGGGTAAGGAGTGGTGGTACTAATGCACAGCCTATCCTATCCTTCTCTGTATTTCACAGTGCCACAAAACATTTTAGAAATCAGGTAACACTAGATGAGTACAACATTTTCAGAGAACGCTGTTTGTAGCATACTAAAAAATGAGGAGTAGTGGTATTGGGTGAGAAAAATGTAACCAAAATTAAAGCAGTATAATTATGCTTTGGACATTGTTAGCATATAACTTGATGTGAATGTATTGAGGTACATCAATCTGGATTTTTATCATAGGATTTTAAATGTGTGGTTCCAGGGCTTGTGCTTTGTCGGCACAGAGTCGCTAAAGCCAAAAGCATCAGTTGCACATGTCTGGAAAAGATTGTTGGTTCCTTATTATATTAAAGTACTGGGAGTAGTCTAGCATAAAAAGTGAACACATGAAGAAATTCTAAACCAAATATCCAGTAATATATTTAAAAACAAAAGTAATTTGATTCAGATTAACAGCTGGGCAAATGGTGAATTCATGTGATTCTATACAGAGTCTAAGGTTGTGTGGTATTTTGGAAAAGTACCAGAAAAATCAAATTTTAAAACAGCATGGTACCAGTACTTCAGCATTTTCAGTGCCAAAAGTAAACATCAGCTTTTTTCTGACCCCCTCCCACCTCAACTCTCACTAGAGTAGATGTGAAATAACATCTGTTTTGTAGGCTTCATGAAACAAAACCACAGAAATAAACCATGCTGCTGTTCATACAAATGGTACAGTAAAATGTTCTTTTAAGGTTAATAATATTGTTTTTGCCCACTACTGTTTTAATCATGATAAATATCCATAGCATAAAAATGTTAAATATCCATTATGTAGTTCTAACACTACTTTGTGCACATTAGTATCTTGTGTATTTTGAATACCAAAGTGTCCTGTATCATGAAGTAAATTTAAGGTGATACTTAATATACTTAAGTACAGTATATTAAAACATATGCAGCGCTGCGGTTAGTGCTACTGTATCTCACAGAACCACACAGATTTGAATCACACACTCATTGTTTGTAATTTGTATTTTTTTCCCATGTGTGCATGGGTTTTCTACCACATCACTAAAGGGTCATACATGTTAGGTTAATTTGTGATTTTAAAGTGACATTGTGTGGGCCATATTGGGAGTCGATTCAAGAGTGAACTAATTTATTCAAATTCAACATTGGTGCTGAAATTTAAAAAAATTTATAAAGTAAACAGAATTGTAATTCAATTTGAGTTTCATGAAGGTGAATTTATTAGAGTAAAATTCTGTATAATCGCCTGTTTTTTTTGCTTGTTCTTACCATATGTGTGAGATTAGATGTAGTTGATAACTCCTTGAGAAAATTATTAGGACCACTATATTAATACTGAGTGGGGCCCAGTTTTTCTCAAAACGTCCTCAGTTCTCTGTGGCATGGATTTCATAACATGTTGGAAAATGGATACATTCCTTTGAGATTCTTGTTCATGCTGACATGATTGCATCTTGCAGTTTCTACAGGTATGTCAACTGCACATTCATGCTGTGAATATTCTGTTCTACCACATCCCAAATGTGTTCTATTGAATTAAGATCCATTGACTTGTAAGGCCACTGAAGAACACTGAATTTATTGTCATGTTCATTAAACCAGTTTGACATCACTTTTGCTTTGTGACATGGTGCATTATCATGCTGGATGTAGCCTTTAAAAGATGGGTAAATTGTGGCCATGAAGATAAGTCTGCAACAATACTCCAATGATGATTGATTCATTGAGATTATCAGGCCCAAAGTGTGACAAAAATACATTCCCAACACTAGGCTGAACAGTTAACACAAGGCAGGTTGGGTGCACGGATTCATGCTGTTGGCTCCTAATTCTGATCCTACTGTCGGTGTCTCAGCAGAAATTGAAATTCATCAGACCAGGCTATGTTTTTCCAGTTTTCATCTGTCTAGTTTTGTTGAGCCTGTGCCAACTGCAGCCTCGGTTTTCTGTTTTTGGCGGACAAGAGTGGAACCCAACATGGTCTTCTGCTGTTGTAGCCCTTCTGCTACAAGGTTTGATGTGTTGTGCATTCTGATATGCTTTTGTGCTCATCACAGTTGTACAGAGTGGTTATCTGAGTTACTTTAGCCTCTCTGTAAGATCAGATTAATCTTGCCATTCTCCTCTGGCCTTTCTTATCATCTAGGCCTCTCGCTGGATCTGTTTTTTTTTTTTTTTGCACCATTCTGAATAAACTCTAGGGACTGTTGTGCATGTAAATTCCAAGAGATCAGCAGTTATAGAAAGTCCCTATTCTGGTGATTGATGTGAACATTAACTGAAGGTCCTGACTGCAGTAAGGAAACTGTGGAAGATTGTGGGTTCGCTTCCCGGTTCCTCCCTGTGTGGATAGCGTTTTGAGTACTGAGAAAAGTGCTATATAAATGTAATGAATTATTTTATTATTATTATTATATTATTTTTATTATTATCTATAACATTTTTTTGCATTGCACAGCTGCCACATGATTGGCCAGTTAAATAATTGCATGGTTAAGAAGGTGTACTTCTGTTCCAAATAATTTCCTCAGTGCATGTGTATTACTAATACTGAGTATTATGAAATGTTAGATGAACCTTTCATGTGGTGTTTGATAGATGAAGAACAGTTGATGAAGTTGAAGTTAACAGTCAAACAAGGAGTGAGTGGTATAGTGGTAGGAACAAGACACTGGTAGAAATCTATGTCAAGGTAAATTGCTTCTACCTGTAAAGAATTACTTGAGTATATGAAAAAAAATAGTTTGACAGCAATACAAGCTACCACAAAAACTGATGGAACAATAATTAGCCTTACTTGTAATATTGAAATATGTAGTTCCTCAAACCTTAAAACACAGTAATGATTAATTTATTGACAAATTTGTTTTTGATTGATATATTTCACATATATATCAGATAATCATTACATCTTCAAATCTCTCATCTAAGACAGACCTGACAAATGTAATCTATCACAGTAAAAATGTGTTCCCCAGGCATGGCTAGGTATTGGGGCGCATTTGTGTGAAGTAAGGGAATCTGGTTTTCTTTCCAGTAGTGGATAGAGATTATCAGATCCTTCAATATAGCAGGATATGCATAGATACAGTCATATGAAAAAGTTTGGGAACCCCTCTCAGCCTGCATAATAATTTACTCTACTTTCAACAAAAAAGATAACAGTGGTATGTCTCATTTCCCAGGAACATCTAAGTACTGGGGTGTTTTCCGAACAAAGATTTTTAGTGAAGCAGTATTTATTTGTATGAGATTAAATCAAATGTGAAAAACTGGCTGTGCAAAAATTTGGCTGATTTGAATGAATGTAACTGCTCAATACCGATTACTTGCAACACCAAATTGGTTGGATTAGCTCATTAAGCCTTGAACTTTATAGACAGGTGTGTCCAATCATGAGAAAAGGTATTTAAGGTGGTCAGTTTCAAGTTGTGCTTCCCTTTAACTCTTCTCTGAAGAGTGACAGCATGGGATCCTCAAAGCAACTCTCAAAAGATCTGAAAACAAAGATTGTTCAGTATCATGTTTTAGTTGAAGGCTACAAAAAGCTATCTCAGAGGTTTAAACTGTCAGTTTCAACTGTAAGGAATGTAATCAGGAAATGGAAGGCCACAGGCACAATTGCTGTTAAACCCAGGTGTGGCAGGCCAAGAAAAATACAAGAGCGGCATATGCGCAGGATTGTGAGAATGGTTATAGACAACCCACAGATCACCTCCAAAGACCTGCAAGAACATCTTGCTACAGATGGTGTATCTGTACATCATTCTACAATTCAGCACATTTTGCACAAAGAACATCTGTATGGCAGGGTGATGAGATAGAAGCCCTTTCTGCACTCACGCCTCAAACAGAGTCACTTGTTGTATGCAAATGGTGATTTAGAGGAGCCAAATTCATTTTGGAACAAAGTGCTTTGGACTGATGAGACAAAATTGAGTTATTTGGTCATAACAAAAAGTGCTTTGCATGGCGGAAGAAGAACACCACATTCCAAGACAAACACCTGCTACCTACTGTCAAATTTGGTGGAGGTTCCATCATGCTGTGGGGCTGTGTGGCTAGTTCAGGGACTGGGGCCCTTGTTAAAGTTGAGGGTCAGATGAATTCAACCCAATATCAACAAATTCTTCAGGATAATATTCAGGCATCAGTCACAAAGTTGAAGTTAAGCAGGGGTTGGATATTCCAACAAGACAATGACCCAAAACTCAGTTCAAAATGTACAAAGGCATTCATGCAGAGGGAGAAGTATGATGTTCTGGAATGGCCGTCACAGTCCCTTGACTTGAATATCATCGAAAATCTATGAGATGATTTGAAGCAGGCTGTCCATGCTCGGCAGCCATCAAATTTAACTGAACTGGAGAGATTTTGTGTGGAAGAATGGTCAAAAATACCTCCATCCAGAATCCAGACACTGATCAAAGGCTATAGGTGGTGTCTAGAGGCTGTTATATTTGCAAAAGGAGGCTCAACTAAGTATTGATGTAATATCTCTGTTGGGGTGCCCAAATTTATGCACCTGTCTAATTTTGTTATGATGCATATTGCATATTTTCTGTTAATCCAATAAACTTGATGTCACTGCTGAAATACTACTGTTTCCATAAGGCATGTCATATATTAAAAGGAAGTTGCTACTTTGAAAGGTCAGCCAATGATAAACAAAAATCCAAAGAATTAAGAGGGGTTCCCAAACATTTTCATATGACTGTATCTTGGATCCTTCTTTGATGCTGGTAACTGCCTGGTTGTGGATGGGACTCAGAATTCCATAATTGCAAAGGATGCTATTCTTTTCCACAATAGTCCAGAGGATCCTTAATAGTAGATGATTTTGGTAGTGGGTTGGGGGAAAAAGAGGGAGATATGACCTTGTCTGTCAGTATCTCTTCAATATGGTGTCTTACTCCACTCCTGCACCAGTCAAGTTTGAAATCTTGTGTCCTGGGTGGCAGCCAAGCCGCTTCACTCCATATTTTCAATGGTGAAATGAATGTGTTCTTGAAGTTCTGGCAAAGCTTATGAGGGGTGTCTCTGAATAAATTACCTAATTGTCCTTCAGCTAGCGGCTTCATCTGATTGCATTTGCAGCCTTGATTCCATTGCCTTTGGCAACCACATGTTCCAGGGCATCGTGTGCCAAGTATTGGTCAGTATGGTTAAGGAATGGGGCAGAGTTCACACATAAATCAGATTTTGAAAATAGCCCAATATGCATAAAGCAATTAAAATGTCAATCATTTCTACCAAACTACCACACACTAAATCGCCATTCTTACATGTTCAACATAGATATGGTTGTCCATCTTTTAAAAAATTATGTATAAAGGTGATGAACCATGATTTAATTCAGTATGATTGTATGAAATTCTGGATACTGTTATTTTAATTAAACTCCAAACAATAGAATTTTCCAAGAAAATAATTATTCCGATTTGAAGAAAGACAACAAAACATTCACGTTTTCTTTATAAACAAATCAAAGTGATTTGAGAATTAATACAGCATTGTATGAAATCGTAATACATAAATTAAGATTGAATGTTTTTAACTTGTTCAACTTTTTTTATTTGATTCAGTAGCACTAGGGTACACTTCTACTTGATTCATAATGTTGGATTTCTAGTATAATGTTTAGCAAGTCCAACAATCTCTTTAGAGTGGAATCTCATGGAATTATGTGGATTTCAATTGGTTCTTGTCATATTAATTCAATTCCCATTCTGTATCTTTAGATCTGGGTGCAGTTTGTAATGTTTTATTTTAAAATGTTTAGCAAGTCAAGGCAGTCTCTTTGAAGGTGGAACTTAATGGCTTTCAATTCAATTCCAATTCTGTATCCTTAGAATTAACTCCACGAATTGAGCTGAATTTACTGTGCATTCTCAGATTAATTCAGTAAATTGCCCCAACACAGGATTAGTATGTGCGTGAGTGGATCCTGTAATGGATTTGTGCCTCATCCAAGGCTGGTTCCTGCTTTGTACCCAATTTTGCCAGGATAGACTCTAGCCTCCCTCAATCCTAAAGTGTGTTAAGTGGGAGTGAGAATGTTATGTTAATACTCCACATTTTAAATTAAATAATTTAATAGTTCACTGTTTTTTATGTTTTGGTCATTAATAATTAGGTTGATGTATTCCCAAAACATCATTGTTACATCACAGTTTCAAAGGATAAAGTTCATTAATGAGCAATTTTATACTATAGCACTGTCAAGATGGGAGCTGCATTATACTAAAGGAACCTGCACCCTTATCCTGTTAAATGGAAAAAACATTTACAGAGTGGTCCATAGAATGGTAGTAAATGTGGAGACTCTATTCATATTGCTTGGAATGATTGCTTGAGGTAGGTAAATAAATGTCCACTGATTTTTATTATACCCAGTTGTTGTAACTAAAACTAAAGGTGGGCATCACTAAACTTTTCCTGAAGTCTGCGTTATCAGAACATGTTGTTATTTATTACAGGTTCCGGTACATGGTGGAGGGCATTGTGCTGGCATAGTGGTTAGCATTAGCATACTTTCCACATAGATATGAGTATCTTGATTCAATCTGCAGCATATTCACTGTATGAGTTTTCACATTTTTTACATGTCAGTGTAGGTTGGTCTGATTTTTCTCCCCTGTGTGTTAATCAGTGCTTCTAAACTGACACAGTATAAATGAATGTCTTCTGTGATGATTTGGCATTCTTTTCCATTGCTTATTCCTGCATTGCACACTGTGCTGTTAGGATAGACTGTGGTTCCCCAGGACTATAGTACAAAAGTAAGTTCATAAAATGGGTGTATAGATTTTAATGTTATTGTGCATAATATCTTAAATATCCAAAGGTGAGATTTTATTTTCTGTAAACCAAAGTAGTTTAACATTCTTCTTTTTAAGATATTTCTTTTGCTGACAGTTGCATTTCAATTTATTTTTGGCAGACTCACCATATTGTGACTCTGAAGTGTTGTTCGTGTGTGTATTGGCAAAGATATACATGCAGACTGAAGCAGAGAAGTATGCTAGGCCTGTTTAAAAAATACATCATACAATTCCTCCCACTCTGATCATCCCATTACTATGAGTACTATTTGACTTTGTTAATCCTTAAGATACACAACACGGTTTCTTTACTAATACAACACAGCTTCAATTTTTCTGAAAATTTAAAAGTGAGTGTAGAAAAGAATTGGTTGGTTTATATTCAAAATAAATCATTAAATAATAGAAGTTTAAATCTTTGTTTCTGGTATTTAAGATTTGTAGAATTGAAAATTTTACTAAGCATTTTTTATAATATATATATGGTCTAGACAGTAATAAGTAATTTAATTGGACATTTATTTATTTATAATGGGTCAAGCAAACAGATTGAGAATGAATAGAATTCTTTATTTTCAGAATAAAAATTCTGTTTTTGTAGATCTATATTGTGGGGAACAGCTCAGACACAGACAGGTAGACATCTTTTGAATCACCACAAACGTTTATTTACGACTATTATTTACAATTATGCCACACACAACCCAGTGCCGCAGCACCAATCACCCCAAAGTCCTGGCTTCTCCAAATGCATCTTCTGGCTGCCTCCACTCGTCTCCTCCAAGCTCCGTTCCACTTCCACCCGACTTCAGCCATCGAATGGAGTGAGGTGGCCCCTTTTAAGCTCACCCGGACATGCTGTGGTTGCCTCCCGATAATCTTCCAGTGGCACTCCCTGGTGTGGCGGAAATGCCGGCTGTGCAGCCGGAAGCACTCTGGGTGTCCCTGGTCTTCTTCCCCCCAGCACTTCCGGGTGTGGCGGATGTACTGAGGGCCAGGGCTCCACAGGCATCGGGGTGCCCCCTGGTGATGACCACGTGCCCCTATAGGGTTGAGCTTCCAAGCTCTGTTCCCGTTGTCCCCATACCATCCAGGGCGGCTACCCTCTCGTGGTCCGGAGGAGGCGTAGTCCCTCTTCCGGGCCTTCTGGGTGTCCCGGCTTGGTACCACCCCCAGCCTCTCGCCACGATATATATCCATCGCCAATTGTGTGTATGTGTGTAACCGCATGTGTGTCTAAAAGATGTGCTGCTCTTTCTCAAATACATCTTGTAAAAGAATGAAAAACTAAAATCAAGCATTTGTCAACGAATGTTGCACCTATAAAAGCAGAAAGAGGAGAAATGTTTGTATTCTACAGTTCAGTGATCATCACTGCTAGAAGTAGTTTGCAATGTTAATGAAAACTTAAATTCATTTTCGTTTTTACACACTTTGAGTCTAGTTGTTTAGAACTGTCTCAACAAATCCAATGGCTCTTTAGTGCAGTTATATAGTATTTTATTTTTATCTATTTCATGTAGAGTATAAAAATATATGTAAAACATTTGTTTATTAAAGTGACGATAGACATTTTTGGGTATAGATACAATTGAAAAAGTGTCTTTTTTTTTTTCCCTTGATCTCTAGAAAGTTATTTTGTAGTAATTCAGTTAGGTATAATTGTCATAACTTAACCATAGCACACATATTAAATAGTGAAATGCACTCTTTCTTCAAGTGAATTTGATCTAACCAGCTACATTTCACTATAAATTGTACTAATGGTGAACCCAGAGTTAAGAATGCTTTATAGTTCCAGATTAATCAAAAATGTATTTCCTTTTCACTTCTGGGTAGGGTGGCTGACCCACAGTTTTAAAAATCACAAGCAAATTGCTCATACACTACAATAACATTCTTCTCTGCACATCCTTCTCTTTCTGCAAGTCTGCCACCTGAGCCCTCATCCAGGCTCTCTTCGTGAACCTAGGCTAAATTTGCCTTTGCCAGATAGCAAATTTCAAATCCTACCCTGGGATTACTTCCCAATTGTTTTTCCCGGAATCCTTCTAAGGTAAAATACATTCTTAGAAAATCCTAGGGTCATCAGAGATCTCTGGTAGCCCCAGCTGTCCCTGTATCCTTAAAACCCAGTTCTCATTTAAAGGACCAAACATTCATTGTAGCATCCAGGCTTCATATCCTCCATTACAAGCAGACTAAAGGTTTCAGACATTTACATGGGGGATCTATCTGTCTCTATCAATCTAATCTACTCTAAAGCCAAATGAATCTAATTCAGGGTTTCAGAAAGTGACTTAAGGGAGGAATCATACAGGAAAGCACAGATGTCAACTGCCGGGCTGACTGTTGCACACATGTACCAACCCAAGTCCAAGTTGTCATTTGGGTTCATGTGAAGAAAACTACAGTATCCAGAGGAAAACCACACAGGCATGGAAAAAGCATTGAAGTTTCACATAGAGGATAATCAGGAATGGGATCTGAATCTAGAATGCAGCAGTGCTAAGCACTGGGCTATGTTTCTATGTTAGGATATAAACCAATCTGTGTTTTATAAAGGACTTGGAAGACTTCAAAATGGCCCTATGCGTACAGTTAGCTGTTTAAGTTTTTAATTAACATCTGTTACAAAAAGATCACATATTGTCCAGTAATTAAAGGTATGAAATAAAATAAATACTTGCAGTTCAAGGCTAACTTCCTCAAAAAGTGTTATGAGTCAGACTTAAATAAACTTTTGTGCACTTTATTAATTCTGTTTCTAGGTTATTGGATGTTTATGGAAGGTTTTGGGCATCAGGGAATCTCCCTATATGATTATTTAAGTTACTGCCTCTAGACATATGTTAAGTATTGTGATTATGTTTTTGGTTAGCTGCAATGGCATTTTGGTTTCTCAAGGGCACAACCAATTTGTAATCCCGTTGCCATAGTGTTATGTGTGTTTGGGTGAGTGATGGGGTGTGTGTCCCAGAAGTTATATGTGAAGTCACTGTGTGACATCATCGGTTCAACAATGCTTATTGTCACCTGAAATAATTGTATTTTTTTGTTTGTATTTTGTACCAATTTCCGGTTTAAAAATTATAGTGACTGTTATTTGAAGTGTGCATTTTGGTTTTGGTGCCTGGTTTTCTTGATGTTGTGCTTTTGACTTTTGTTATGTTTTAGGTTACAATTCTCCTTCTGATCTCTTTTTACTTGCTTCTTTTTGTAGCAGGACATTTTGTGTTTAAAAAGCAAGTGGGCTGACATCCAGCTGAACACCGTCTAGCACATTAAAAAAGATTGATTTTACCCTGTGCTCTTTTCCTTCATAGCAATACAAAAAGTAATTTCGGAATCTTGATGAACAAGTTATCATAGTTACTGTAACCTCTCCCTTTCATTGTAACCTTTAGGTAGTTAAGAGACAGCATAATTTCCTTTGACACAAAGGCTAACTAAAAAGATTACAGTATGCAAGCTTTTGAGGCAACTCCGGCCCCTTCTTCAGGCAAGACTAAAGAAGGGGCCTGAGTTGCCTTGAAAGCTTGCATATTGTAATCTTTTTAGTTAGCCAATAAAAGGTGTCATTTAGCTTGACTTTTCACTACTGTGTCACTTAATGAAATCCACAGCTACTATGGGGGGAAAAAAATATATAATATTTGTTTCAGTCAAACCTAACTCATACAACATACAGTATTCAATATATCTAAATGTTTCTTTGCCTCAATGCAGATATACTTACTGAGTCCCTGTCTCCCCCCAAAACTATTTGAGGAAAGGTGAATCTGCTAATGTTCTGGTAGAGTTTTTTTGTGGAGTGTATTCTTCTACTTGTAAGAATTTTTCAAATTAATTGACTAAATTAAAATCCTGTTCCTCAAACCTGTTTTTTTTTTAATACATGATGAAGGCTGTATTTCCTGTTATGAAGAACATTGCAAACGGATTACATATTACCAGCTTTCTATATGTGACCCTATTTCTGGAGTGATCTATTTCAGATGAGAGCACCTGACTTTTATATGTTCAATTGTCATATCATTTTTGTGCCCATACTGCGGACTGTGCATATCTTTTACTTCACAATGTTGCTTAGGTAGAGTTAGAGAGGATTTATTTTTTTGGAAATACATAAAAAAAGGCCTTCTATATTCCACATACAGCAAGTGAGCCTCCATTCCATATCTTAAATTGATAATTAAAACCAGTATAACTCCCACTTCTGTTATCAAAAAAAAAAAAAAAAAAAAAGTACGGTATAATTAAAGTATCTTTAAAAGTATCACTACAGATATAGCCTTGGCCATTACACCTTTCCAAATCAACACACGTTTGTTCAGTATAATTATTACTTCTACAGAAAATGTTTTTACTTTTTAAATGGTAATAATGCATATACCATAATAAAATTTCCACAAAAAGTCACTGTCCTCTGTAATGTTCATTTTGTGCAGGTGAAAATGTTGCCTGATGTACACTAGTAATGGGTGACATACTAATTGATATTGTACTCTAGTTGAAAGTTTTCTCATGGAATGGATCTTGAGAAAACTATTTTACTGATGTGCTAAAAATTAGTGGAAAACCTTCAGATGCATTTAAACCTAAAACACTAAACATGAATGCAAAAGGAAATCTGATTTTGTGTCAGTGTATGTGTCTTAAAGATGATGTCTTAGTGTAAGGACGTATATTTGAACTCAGTGTAATAAGTGAGGCTTCCTCTTTAAAACTATTACCCAGGTTGCAGAGTGGCTTGTTGCAAACAGGAAAGGAGGACAGTGAGAAGCCATGTCTTGTGCTGTGTTTGCATGGCAGCAATGGCACGAGCATGTGAATGCAGTAACAAAACCAAAAGCGGCACTGTTGTCGGTTCAAGAGAGCAGAATACCTACAATTGAATCTGTTTGAGTATCACAGCAATAATAATTGTTATGGTGGATAAGAGGTAGAATTGCCACAAGAACAGATATTTCAGTACTAATTCAATACCAAAGTTCCGAAAATGTAACAGTACCAGCTTTTTTTTACTGCATTGGTAGTAACAAGAAAGTCGGTACAGTACTCTTGTGTGATTGCAAGTAGAAATATTCCAGAAGGCACACTAATACATAATAAGAATGTGAGTAAAAACTATATTTAAAAATTGGCTCACAGTGGTTATGCTACAGCAACACATCAACACGTGTCAAAAGAAAAACAGCAGAGGTCATGTCTGGAAATGCTTTGTGTTCACACAGGAGAATTTCAATGTACAAGTCCAGGAATCACACTTGTTAAAAAAAAACAAAAAAAAAAACGCAAAACACACACAAGTTCACATTATTGCCACTTTTATCCCAGTATACAATTATTTCAGAAACAGATCTGTGCATGCTTTGAGAGCAAAACAATGTTACCAATCAAATGAGGTGTAATTGTTGTGTTACACCTTTTGAAAAAGGAAATGAAAAGATAACAAGATTAATTGCTTTTAAATAGTGTCCTACACAGTCCCGATAAATTAATAAAGCCTCTGTACTCATTCTCCGATTGTAATGAGCACTTCTACAGATATCCATCCGTCTAAATCTGTCCATTTCCTAACTGGTGTCTCCTGTTCAGGGTTTGGGTGGGGGGGCTTTGAGGGTCCTTATACACATCCATAATAGTGCCTATAGGGATGTGGGAGGACTGGCAGCACTAATGACAATATTCAAATGAAGTGGCCATTTGGCTTGCGTACACCAGTGATGACATGAGTTGCTCCACTTGTTAATACCAAAATAATATTTATTAAGTGTTTCAGTGGTTTGAAGGACAGGGCACGTCACCCTATTAATACATGTACTGTGTTAACAGAGACACGTAATCGTCAAAACACGCCATTAGTAGGACAAGCAAAATAGCATACTTCATTGCTAAATTTGAATCTGCAAACACTGTACTTGTGTCGGGCGGCACGGTGGCGCAGTGGGTAGCGCTGCTGCCTCGCAGTTGGGAGACCTGGGGACCTGGGTTCGCTTCCCGGGTCCTCCCTGCGTGGAGTTTGCATGTTCTCCCCGTGTCTGCGTGGGTTTCCTCCGGGTGCTCCGGTTTCCTCCCACAGTCCAAAGACATGCAGGTTAGGTGGATTGGCGATTCTAAATTGGCCCTAGTGTGTGCTTGGTGTGTGGGTGTGTTTGTGTGTGTCCTGCGGTGGGTTGGCACCCTGCCCGGGATTAGTTCCTGCCTTGTGCCCTGTGTTGGCTGGGATTGGCTCCAGCAGACCCCCGTGACCCTGTGTTCGGATTCAGCGGGTTGGAAAATGGATGGATGGATGGATGTACTTGTGTCATATATTTTGGCTTTTAAAGCCAAACTGATGTTCATTAGTAAAATTAGTCATTCTTTATAAACCCTATGCTAAAAACCTCTCATTTGTTGTTACACTGTGGGGATTCCCATCTCTGCCACATACTGAAATCCCATCTTTGCACTGTTTATTGATACTTACTCATTTCAATACTTGTTTCTTTAAATGATAGCTGGATAACTACTTGACAGATACATTAGTACAGGGGTCCCTTGAATTAATTTTAATTGACTTGCTCTTGAAGACTCAGACCCCTTAATTGTTTCTTTTTCCTTAATTAACTGCCAAACAGTAATGAGATACAAAATGAGCCAAAACATGACCAGCAAACTGTGTCCATCATATAATATCTGAAAATAAAGGAAGAAGAAGGTCTCAGGAATGTTGATCTGCTCAGGTCCCCAAAACATTTTAACAGTGCTTTTAGAAAAGAGAAAATCATCAATTTCAGAAATGTCTGCTACTGCACAGTGAGAGTAGTAACAAGCCATGGAATTAAAGAACGGGTTTAATTAATGACAAGAATCCGAGCCCAATTAAGCAACTGGTTGGAGTGAAATTGGTTGGAGTTTGAGGCCCTGACTTAGACTTCTGTTGGCTCACTCACTTCATGTTTCATTTCTGTTTGGGTGCCATTTAAGGAAAGAAATGATAAATTGTATTATTGAAAATGGCACATTCATTAATGGTAGTCCTTTAATCAAAAACTATTGAATTTAATGTCTGTTTTTGCTGTAGTATCAAAAGGTACGGAGCATCATAAAATTTCACTTGTATTTGTGTCAAATACAAAAATTGTAGTATTATGACATCCTTAATAATACATGCGTCTGTTAATTACGTTAATCAGTTATATATTTGTTAAAAAATGTTAAAGTATATAAAAATATGTGTTACTGGTATCTATTGAAACCTTCAGAATTAAATTTTAAATTATTCCGTGACATGGATTTTATGCCATACCGCCTGCTACTAATATACAGCCTGCATAATTCACACAGAGTTTAAAATGTGTTTTTTTACCAACAGATGACATATGTTCTTGAACACTTGACTGATAAGCTTCCTGTTTTTAGGCAGACATTATAACCTCCCCCCATTCCCCAACGCATAGTTGTCTTAGAAACCATACTAGCTGATCTCCCCCATAATGAATTAAACTTGCTCTCCATCCCACCAGATGAAATTTTGCACTTAACAAATATGTTTCCACCCACATTAAACAACACATTCTTTACATCAAACAGCACCTCACAGGATAAGCTTAAGAAAAGTTGTGTGTATAAATCCTAGCTAACCTCAAACCAACTTTGCTTGGTTCCTCTGGGTGCAGTATGTGTGGTCTGGCCTATTTTTTATTTTCCAAAAATTTCTCTTATGACCTGTTTTGACAGCAAACACCTTTTGCAGTCTGATTTCTGATTTCTTTGTATTTAACCACTCCAGACCAAGTAATCCACCTAAAGCTAAGCATATTTGAGCCTGCCCAACACTTGGATGGGAGACCATCTAGGAAGTGCTTGGGTTACTGCTGGAAGAGGTGTTGCTGAGGCCATCAGGGTGTGCTTACGTTGTGATTTGTGCAGTGAACAGGACACTGTACTGTCGGAATGGCTTGTTCCTTCGAGGTTCATCCTTCGTCCTGATTCTCTGTGGTCATAAAAGATCCTTGGGCATCTATCGGAAAGAGTGGGGTGTTTTCTGATATCCTGGCTAAATTGCCCCCCATGGCCTGGTCATTCTGGACCCCTTCACCACCTAATAGCTAATGTGTGGTGAGCATAACGGCACAAAAAGTTGTTCCTTCGTAGCATCCGACTAGTTGAAATGGTTCCCTCCTGTCTATGTATAGCACTTTGAATAGCTTACAAAAGCGCTATATAGATGCAATTAATTATTATGTTTTTAAACATTCTTAGTGGCATTTTTGCCAAGAAAATTCTGTTCAGGCCATACTAAAATTTTCCTTTGTATGCAGCCTTTGCTAACATTACCTAACCTAAATAATATTAGTCCTTCTTTTACTAATTGCTAACAAAACATACAGTGCAAGTTAATGTACTATTAATGTCACAAAAAAAAAAACAATGAGATGCTTTTGCCTGCTCTGTCTTGATTGACATCAGATATTGTGACACCTGGCATCATTTGATGAAATGCAATCGTATAAATTTAAATGAGTAAACTGAGAGCCTTGCAGCTATGACTGCCCACGAAAAAAAAGTGTCAGCTGTAAACTGCCTAATTTGAAGTTTAGAATTATACTGCTTTGAGATTTAAAAAAAAAAACATGGAAAGGACTTGCAGATTACACATACTGCATGACTCAAACACAAGAATAAAATGCTGTTCAGTAGCAGTGTTAATCACCATATAGCAAGACAACACAAAGCTGGCAAACAACTAAAAAAAATATTTTCTGTAAATCTGTTCTTTCTGTATCAGGACTCGCTACTTCTTTAAAACAGGGGAATCATAACACAGGGTTGTTTTTCAAAGTGGAAGGAACACACACAAGGCGTCCTTGTTGTCTTTTTCCAAATTTAGCAACCTCCATTAATGGTAGGTGAAGATCAAAATGCCGCTCAGCCCCATTTTCATCAGCATAATGTCTTGTGCTAGATATTGATCTGCTTTCTTTTTTTTTTCTCTTTCAAATTACTGTTGATATATTTAAGGGAGCAAATGGTACTGAACGTTGTGTACTTTGTGTTGATAGTCTTGACATGATAAACCTTCAACCAGAAGTGCAAATGTACAATTAAAAAAAATACAGATAATAAGAGGATGTTGCTTTTAAGCCATTTGTTAAACTGGAAAGTCAAGGTTTCACCTGCTCTCACACCTACCCAAAAGTAAACCTTGAAAACTTCAGGGCTAATACTGTACAGCTAGTCCCATCAGCTGGAAACAATGTTGCTACACCTACCACAAAGTCAAATTTACATACTACAAAAAGTAGTACTTTTCTAAATATAAAATTACATTGAGCATACTGTATAATGGAAAATTGGAAGAAATGCTAAAGGAGACAAAGTTGAAGGTTGTTTTAAACCTTTAAGTAATACATTTTAGTGACTAAAGGAAGCTTATTACAGTAATCCCTCCTCGATCGCGGGGGTTGTGTTCCAGAACCCCCCGCGAAAGGTGAAAATCTGCGAAGTAGAAACCATATGTTTATATGGTTATTTTTATATTGTCATGCTTGGGTCACAGATTTGGACAGAAACACAGGAGGTTGTAGAGACACAGGAACTTTATTCAAACACTGCAAACAAACATTTGTCTCTTTTTCAAAAGTTTAAACTGTGCTCCATGACAAGACAGAGATGACAGTTCCGTCTCCCAATTAAAAGAATGCAAACATATATTCTTCTTCAAAGGAGTGCGCGTCAGGAGCAGAGAATGTCAGAGAGAGAGAGAGAGAGAAGCAAACAATCAAAAATCAATAGGGCTATTTGGCTTTTAAGTATGCGAAGCACCGCCGGACAAAGCAGCTGCAAGGAAGGCAGCAATGTGAAGGTAGTCTTTCAGCATTTTTTAGAGGAGCGTCCGTATCCTCTAGGCCAGTGTGCGAACAGCCCCTCTGCTCACACCCCCTCCGTCAGGAGCAGAGAATGTCAGAGAGAGAGAGACAGAGAAAAACAAACAATCAAAAATCAATACGTGCCCTTCGAGCTTTTAATTATGCGAAGCACCATGCGGGAAGCATGTCGCTTGACAAAGCAGCTGCACAGAAGGGAGCAACGTGAAGGTAATCTTTCAGCATTTTTAGACGAGCATCCGTATTGTCTAGGGGTGCGAACAGCCCCCCTGCTCACATCCCCTCCGTCAGGAGCAGAGAATGTCAGAGCAAGAGAGAGAGAGAGAGAGAGAAGCAAACAATCAAAAATCAATACGTGCTGTTTGATCTTTTAAGTATGCGAAGTACAGTGTGGGAAGCATATCGCTTGACAAAGCAGCCATATGTAGGCCCAGCAAGGAAGAGAGCAATGTGAAGGTAATCTTTCAGCGTTTTTTGAGGAGTGGCCGTATCCTCTAGGTGTGTGAACACCCCCGTGCTCACAATATATTTGAGGAGTTTTATTTAATACATAATATGCGCTCTGGTTGGGTAGCTTCTCAGCCATCTGCCAATAGCGTCCCTTGTAGGAAATCGACTGGGCAAACCAACTGAGGAAGCATGTACCAGAAATTAAAAGACCCATTGTCCGCAGAAATCCGCAAACCAGCAAAAAATCTGCGATATATATTTAAATATGCTTACATATAAAATCCGCGATAGAGTGAAGCCACGAAAGTTGAAGCGCAATATAGCGAGGGATTACTGTAATTGCTTTGCATAATATCTAGTGGGCTGAGCCCCTTTAATCTCAACCTGGTGTCAGGAGGCAGTAATATAATTGGGTTCATGGCAGATACCACCCTTAGTCATGATCTCTGTGCACTGTAGGACACCGTCACTCACAATATCGTATACACTCAAACCCAGTCAGGTCAGAGTCCCCAATTAACCAGGTTCTTGGAAAGTTGGAGAAGAATCAACAGAGACAAAGGAAGCGTAATGGGGTTTGAACCGTATCTTTCAGAAGTGTGAGGCAGCAGTGCTAAACAAAATATCACAATTCACTTTAGTCTAAATTACATTTGTACCCATTTTTGTGTTTGTTATTTTAAGAGTTATATCTGTGTTTTATTTTGCTAGTTATCAAGCTGGAATGAAAGAATAAGTGACTATATGTGAAACCATGTCATTCCCACAGGATATGGTTTCCATCATGTCTCCTTTACTTAACTAAATTGCTGTATAGATATTAATGGGGTCAGGTATTCTTTGACTTGAATGTTTTGCTGCATTTGTCAGTATTGACATTGGAAAAGGGCAGCACGGTGGTGCAGTGGGTAGCGCTGCTGCCTTGTAGTTAGGAGACGTGGGTTCGCTTACTGGGTCCTCCCTGCGTGGAGTTTGCATGTTCTCCCCATGTCTGCGTGGGTTTCCTCTGGGTGCTCCGGTTTCCTCCCACAGTCCAAAGACATGCAGGTTAGGTGCATTGGTGATTCTAAATTGTCCCTAGTGTGTGCTTGGGGCGTGTGTGTGTGTGTGTGTGCGTGCGTGCACCCTGCGGTGGGATGGTGCCCTGCCCAGGGTTTGTTTCCTGCCTTGCGCCCTGTGTTGGCTGGGATTGGCTCCAGCAGACCCCCGTGACCTTGTAGTTAGGATATAGCAGGTTGGATAATGGATGGATGGATGGACATTGGAAAAGATGAGCTTACCTTCTTGTTGGATTAAAAATATAATGGACTGCTTGTCTTTTTTCTTGCACATGTAAAAGCAGAAACTAAGGATAGTTACTTTAAAAAAAATTTGTCTGTCTGCCTATCTATCTATACACACACATACACATAAAACTATATACTTGTATATCTATCAATACACACACATAGATACAATTTTATAAATGAAATAAAACCTTAAGGTCTGTGTGTCCAGTTCCTCTGAGCAATCTGATTGGGTTTTGGTATCACAACAAAATGAGAACTGCAAGTGTCAGATGCACGAGGAGATGTAAAGGTTTATGAGGCACACTGAGAGAGTCACTTTCAAAGATGGCTAGTTTAAAACCAAACCAGAGGTTAGAAAGACACAGTCTGAGAAGCAGGTTTTATGGAAATGTGCTTGAGAGAGAGAATGCTGGTAAAGAGACATTCACACACACAAATACAGGCGAAAGGCACTAAAGGTACAAATACAACAAGAGATAGCAAATATTTTTAAGTATTCTATTACCTGTCTTTGACAGGTACTGTGGCTAATGTATATGTAAATACCTGTATGCAAAAGAATGTCCACCTGGGGCCTAGGAAGTGGTGCACTTTTTTTACCATTATTTGTAAATAGGTGTAGCACATTGTTTTACGTAAGAGTGTGAATTTAGTAGTAAATCATTACAGGACATTATTTTCATTCTACAAAATAAAAAGTGATATATTGATAAAAAAAAATAAAATGGGGTGGAGAAATTTTTGGCATTTTACAATGGTAATAAATTTGTCAAATTTCATTCAGATGGAGTCCACTGCCTCTCATCCTGACACACTCAGACATGCGCATACACACTTCACTCTGAAAATGCTTCTGAAGGACTATTCATGCGTACATCCACAAGGCTCAATTTAAAGTTTCCAGTCAAACTAAACTTGCATGACTTTGGAATGTGGACATTATTGTCCAGTCTACTGTACCTGTTTTAAAAAAAAAAAAAAACAAAACAAAACCTTCTGACACTGAAAGGCCAAAGGCCATAAAAAGGCATCATCATTATCCAGCCATCTGTTCATCTACCTTTTCAATCCACTTATCCTACACAGGTTTGCAGGGAGATGGTGCCTAAATTTAATAAATCATTTGCATCATCATTTTGGTCAGTGGAACCATAGTGTAATAGTTAGTGCCCAATGGTTTTCCAGCAGTGTTTGGCTCATGTAGCTGTTGATTTGTTAGCACTGTGGAGCTTTATATTCTGGTTTTTCCTTTTCAACCTCTTTTAAACCTCTGTATGTCAGTAGTAAATCTTTACATTCAGGGGAAAAAAGCCACAACTCTTCCTTTGTACATTGTGATACTGTCATCCAGTTGTGTAAGCTGTCATTCTTTTTCTTGCTCTTCTCATCATTTTCCATGGATTTATTATCCTGCCTTTTCTCTCCATACATATTTAGTGTTACTTTTTTATACTGATGGTGCTAACTATGGGCACAATATTAGTTTGTTTGTTTTTTATTTTGTAGATGGAGCTTTATTTTCCCTCCAGGGGAAATGTGTCTTTTTACAGAAGTTCTTTAAATAAATAAATATATATATAATATTACACACACTGGTCTGTGCACATACCAGAATGACAAAAAATGAAGAAAGTTTTAAAAAGAAACAACTTCTAACTTGGCAGTCCAGTCCCAGTGAGGCATTAAGTGGACGTGTTGTTGTTGGTATAAAGGAGCCCCAGCAGCATTTCTTGACACACTTCTGCTGAATGATTCATTGTCTGAAAGTTCTCCAGTGTGAGAGAAGATGTGCAGCATTGTTCATAATGCCACTCAGTTTTGTTTTCTCTCCTTCTCTAACACCTCCAGGGGGTACAGAGTTTGTCCATAACTGAGGCTGCCCTTTTAATTAGCTTGTTACTTTGGTAGGACTCTTCTGAAGTGATGTTACTGGTCATCACAAAGTTGTAGAAGATATAAAGGATGTCACTACCCACATTAAAGGAGTGCAGTCTCAAAAGAAAATGAGCCTACCCTGCTCCCTCTTATATAGTTCCTCTGTGTTACAAGACCAGTCCAACCTGTCATTAATGTGGACATCCAAGTACTTGTAGAAGTGGACCACCTCTACATACACTCCTTAAATAGTGGACAAGCTTGGGCAAGCTGGTTAGATTAAAGCCCTGCCTTTACAATCCTTTTAGGGGCCCTCAAACCCATTTTGCTACAGTTGGGACTCCTAATCATAATAGTAAATAAAAATAACAGACAATCAACCTGTCATTGGTGTGGGCCCCCAAGTACTTGCAGGTATGCACCACCTCCAAATCCACTCCCTGAACAGTGACCAGACATAGAGGCTGTTTGGAGTGGTGAAAACGAATAACCAGTTCCTTGGGTTTCGCCAAAGTTAAGATGCAGACATTCTCTTTGCAGAAATGACATTCTTCACATGACTCCTATACTCTGTCTCATATCCTTTATCAATACATCCCATAACTACAGAATCATCTGAGAATTTCTGAAAATGACAAGACCCAGTGTTATATATATATATATATATATATATATATATATATAGCCAAGGAGACAGGACTCTTCCTTGTGTTTGCTTCAGAGTGGCTCACATCCATATTAGAAATACAGTCCTTGAGTCTCACAAACAGTGGTCTGCCTGAAAGAGAGTCCATTATTCAGGATACCATAGGCTTATCCACCTGCACATCTCTGAGTTTACTCCTCAACAGGGATGACTGGATGGTATTGAAGGCACTGGAGAATTCAATTACATCCACCACTCCAATTTATAGTACCAGAATTAAGGCCTGTCCAGTGTGGTTTGAACAATTGGCTTAATGATACAGTTAAAGAATGGTCAAGATGACATATCTCAGGGTAACAAACAGACTGCTGACAGATTTACAGGAGGCATTGTAAAGATCTAGAAACACTGCTATATGTGATCCTTGGATAATTTGCCTTTTTTCTGCATGACTCCAAAACAGGTATTTTGTCCCATCCTATCTGTAGGCAGACATACAATTTGATAATATGTCCTGCAGTGAAGAAAAAGTCAGAGTGTGTGTTTAGTTGGAGGCATCATGAGCTGCCAGCTGCTGTAAACAATTTTTCCTGCATCTCCTGTGTCAGCCTGAGGCTCTTAATAAGGCATTGTGTGTTCAGAATTTGATGTTACAAAAGCCTCTTAGGGCCTTGGTAGGGAGAGCAGCACAGCTGGCAACAAGCGCATACTCTTCAGCATTGTATATTTTTTCTGCTTGGAGACTAGTAGACATTTAATTTGATATCATTAAAAGAACACATGACCATAAAAGGTGTGAGTGAACCATCTCACGAAAATCTCTGCCAGTTCTACTTGTACATTGTTTACAAAGAATATATTATGACTGGACTAGTAAGAAATAAAAAGCTAATTTCTTAAAGCTTTCACTCCAATTTAGGATGCACCTCATAATATGATCATTTTAAACTCATTTTGAAGTTCTTCCTGGTTTTTGTTAGAAAATGCATGCTTTTACAGAATGATGCCTGATGAAGCACCATGTTAATGTGATATCCTTAGCCAAACTGACAAAGACGTTGTGTGCTCACAACTTCCAGATAATCATCCTGAAGTGTGACATACCAAAGTAAATTAACCAAGGACTCTTCTGCATATTCCACCTCCGCAGATATCCATCTACAAGTGAAACATACCAGCTCGAGTAACAGATGGCAACTCTGTCACACCCCCTCCCCTTATTTTATCTTGGACTGCCAAATCAAAGCAAGAAGGCAGTTCTACTCCTCCCTTTCATTCCCACATTTGCTATTGATATAGTGTTTTTGGCATACTAATCAAACAAATAGGTCTTTTCAAAATCAGTTTTAGGGGTACAGTGTATTTAAAAAAAAAAAATGGTTTCTTATCTGCTACTGCCACTTCTGTTCAAATTACCACTATAATGCCAACATAGCAAATCAAATTAAGAGAGGTTCCCAGCTCCAAAAAAGGTATTTGTCTAAGATTGTGGCATGTTTTTTTTTTCCTGTAGTTTGACATCCTTGCATCTGAAAAAGTATTATGGTGCTGATGTGACATCAAAATGAACACAGTGCCTTTTCTGTTTAAAAAAAAAAAAAAAAATGTGTATGTTTCAAAGTGACATTTTCACAGGAAATAAATAATCCTCTCTCAGTTCTAGTTGAAGAGGAATGCATTACACCAAGTCAATCAAACATGCAACTTTTGTGCCCCCAGGTGGTCAGCAAGTAGTACAACACTCACATTAATATATTAATGTGTGTGTGTGTGTGTGTGTGTGTGTGTGTATATATATATATATATATATATATATATATATATATATATATATATATATATATATATATATAAACTTTTTTTTTTTTTTTTATGGGGTTGCTTCTCATGTTTTTATAATTTTGCCTAAATTTTGTTTGCAGTTTTAATTTTGTTAATTGCACAATGTCTTCGTACACTTTGAAGGGCACGTCCAAGCAAAATGTATTATTGTTGTTGTTGTTCCAATTGTAATAATTACACTATTGTTATTAAACATGAACAGGTTGTTAGACCACTGCAGAGCACACTGATCCATGAAACCACATTTCCTCCTGCAGGGTCATTGTACAGTTGCCAGACAACCTAACAGGCATGGCTTAGGGATATAGGAAGAAGCCCTAAGTTCTGGAAGACACAGAGTACTTTCAAATTCCACATCGCAGGTTCAGGCTTTGACCTCTGCCTCCTGGAACCGTGAAACAGCAATTTTAATGTAAAATCAAATTAACCATGGACTGGACTGTTAACTTACAACCATCTGCCATTGTTACTTTTCACACTGACTGAATTAACAGATGGCCTGTTTGTCCCTAGATGACCATATAGTAGTCTGACATACTAAACCAAATGATCTGAGAGTTTATCTGTCCAGGGCATTTGCCAGAAAGAATTAACTACAAGGGTGGTGTGTAAAACAAAATTAACTATGGGGTCCTGTGCTCTGATACATTCATTTTTTAAATTTTCCATTATGGAATCCTGAAGCAAATTACCCAGTTGGCCCCCAGTCACTGTACTGTATTGAATGATTTATAATGCCTATTGATTTTTGTATTTTCCCTTGATTAAATATATAATAAATACAGTATATTGAGGCTGTTAAGCCTCTGCAGCATTTAAGCCACTTTTATATCACATTAGCATTTTATGCTTTACTTAATTACCAAACTGTAATGCATTCTATCTCGGTTTCATTTTTTAGCAGTGCACATGTTTATTCACTTATTTTTATATTTGCTTGTACTTCTTTTTAAATTTGTGGAGCCAGTTTGCTGCCTTACTTTCTGGCAAGGGGCACTTGGATTAAATTGGTTATTGGCAGATCATCTGACAGTTTTAAAACTCCCTGTGGACTCTGAAACATTGTGGGGGTGTTGGGTGAGGCTGATCACATGGTACAGTTGGCAGAATGTTTTGAACTTGCATGCTGCAACAACTTGGTAGAGTTTCTGAGGGCACAGCTGCAATGGAAGCTATATTTTTGCTTTATTTGGAAGCAGGTTATTATTTTCTTTACCTATTAAACTTGTTTATATGCGTCTTGTTTTTTTTTTTTTATCCAAGAGACACATTTTAGTTGTCACATCTGCTTCAGCTGCAGCTTATTGCACATATGCAGGAAAACCAGTGTATGTTTGTTGTTATGCTGCACATGCTGCATCCAATAGAAAAATGACTAAGTTTGATTATATCCTGCTCTGTGCATACATGCGCTTTGAACTCACTTCTGTCAACAGTCTTTTGTAATTTTCTATAAAAACGTTTACATAGGGGACTGGTCATCTTTATGAATGAGGAATGGTGTTAAAGGTATTATATTATAGTTGAAACTACAGTATTGAATTCAGACATTGATATTCTAGCTATCTGAATTTGTCCATATTATTTGCCCACAGAGATAAGTTACATAATCCTTATTAATGTCTATATATTCCTTCCTCCGCCAATGGGGGGCTCAACAATGGAAGTGATTCACTCTATCACCAATACATTAATGATGAATCATTCTGACCCTGCATCTGAATGAGGGAATTTGAACCATGTGACCTTGGAAGGAATATTGACAGACTTCCATCAGGTTTTTCTCATGTTCCTCTTGAAGAAATAACAAGCTGGACCTAATCTATTCAAATTTTAAAGATGCTTTTAAGTGTAAATGTTTGGCAGCTTTGGGTAGATTTGATTACAACCTGATTCATCTTATTCTCGGCTACAACCCTGTTTTTATGCAGCAACCTGTTACCACCAGAATTGTGAGAAAATGGAACCTGGAGGCTAAAATGGCTCTGAATAACTACTTCCAAATGACAGACAGAAAAATGATATGAGAGTCACCAAGGGATGATGGGGGAAAATCAATCACTGTATCATAGATATATAAACTTCTGTGTATACACTGTGGTGCCCTCAAAGACAATGTATTGTTTTCCAGACAACAAGCCCTGGTTTACTAGGAGCTAAAAAATCTCCTGAATGAGAAAAAGAGAACATTCAAAACTGGTGACAGAAAGGTTCAGAAGGACTCACAGCAAGTTCTAAAGAAAAAGGTGAAAGAACGCTTACAAAGCTAAAACAGAAAACAAACTCACTCAGAATAACATAAATTGTCTGGAAAGAACTGGGCATAATTACTCAAGAAATCCAGGGCACAGGTGCTAGAAGGGGATATCAAAAAAAAAATTAATTCCCTGAACCAATTTTTTAAATTAATTTTTTCTCCCACTGCCATCTTATTCCAATGACCAGTCCCCCCTACCCCCATCTTCTCTATCATGTCAACAGCTCCTACTGCTTCAACTGGAATGGACAGTGATAAGTCCACCTCTGACCATCAGTATGCACTGTCCATAACTGAAGACTAGATGGGAGTCAGTACTCAAGTTTTTAAGGCCTGTGTTGACCAACTTTGTGGTGTCCTCTGTCAGCTATTCAGTTTGTTCATAAGGTTCCTTAAAGTGTCACTGCTGTGGAAAACATCCTGCATTGTTCCCAAATCAAAGAAAGCAGGTGACTCTTTACCTAATGACTGCAGACCAGTGGCACTTGCATCTCACACCATGAAGACCTTTGAGAGGCAGGTCCTGGACTATATGAGTCCTCTTGTGGTAGACCACCTGGACCCACTGAAGATTGGAGTGGAGGATGCAATTATCTGTCTGGTCCACAAGGCATATTCTCACCTGGACAAAGCTGGCAGCACTGTGAGGACTGTTGTTTTTTTTTTTATTTGTTTGTTTGGTTTCTCCAGAGCCTTCAATACCATCCAACCATCCCTGTTAAGGGGTAAGAGGAGGGATATGCAGGTGGATGAGTCAATATGGATGTGAGCAGCACTGGAACACCACAAGGAATAGTACTGTCACTTTTTCTCTTCACTCTTGTACACCTTAGACTATAAATATAATACTAGTTGATGCCACTTGCAGAAATTCTCAGATGATTCTGCACTTATGGAGTGTGTCAATAAGGAGGATGAGACAGGGTGTAGGGGTCAAGTAAAGAACTTTGCTTTTTGGTGTTGAAAGAATTACTGTATCTGCAATTTAACATTAGCAAAACCAAGGAAATGGTTTTGACATTGCTGTACCAAATTGCCTATATTTTCAGTCATTAACTAGGGAGTGGATGTTGAGGCAGTCCATTCCTACAAGTACTTGGGTGTCCACATCAATCTTGTAACATAGGAGCTGTATAAGATAGGACAGAGAAGGCTCATTTTTCTTAGGAGACTGTGTTTCTTTAATGTGGATAGTGACATCCTTTACATTTTCTCTAACTCTGTGATGGCCAGTGTAATTTCCTACAATGTGGTGTGCTGGGCTGGTAACATCACTTCAGGAGAGGCCCACCAAATCAATAAACAAATTAAAAGAGCAGGGTCATTTATCGGATGCACACTGGACCCCCTGGAGGTAGTAGCAAAGGAGAGAAGACATATAACTGAGTACCATTATGAACAATTCTACATCCTCTTTCTGAAACACTGACACTGAGGACTTTCAGCCAACAAATTTTAGGCAGACGCTTGTCAAGTAATGCTTTTGGGGCTTCTTTATACCAACAGCAAAACACCTGTATAATGGCTAACTATAATTGTAACTGCCAAGTCAGAAGTCAGTCATTACCCATCCCGCTATATCCTAACACAGGGTCACGGGGGTCTGCTGGAGCCAATCCCAGCCAGCACAGGGCGCAAGGCAGGAACAAATCCCAGGCAGGGCGCCAGCCCACCACAGAAGTCAGAAGTTTTTTTCTTTTTAATTTTCTTAATTTTTTAGTCATTCTGGTGTGTGTATCTTTGTATGTGTGTGTATTTTTATTTATTTCTTGAGCTTTTTTAAAAAGCCAAATTTCCCCTTAGGGCAAATAAAGTTCTATATATCCTAAAGTCCAATTACACATAGGAACCATATAAACAAGAGCTGAGCAGGCTTTTTTTTCCTTTTAGGATACTGAGCTCCTTTAATGTGTGTAATGGTATCCTTTACATGTTCTATAAATCTTGTGATAGCCAGTTTGATGTTCTGCTGTATAGCATGGTGGGCCAGTAACATCAATTCAAGAGAGATCATCCACCAAATCAACAAGCTGATTAAGAAGGCAGGCTTAGTTATGGAATTCATTCTTTACCTGCTGGAGATAGTAGAGGACGAGAGAAAGAAGATAAAACTGAAGGCCATCATAAACAGTGTTGTACTCTCTGCTAAACTATTGTTGAGTACTTTTAGTCAAAAAATATTCAGCAGAAGTTTAAGAAATGCTACTGTGGCTTCTTCATTTCTATGGCAATACTCTTTTATAATGCCTCGCTGTGACTGTTCTCTTATCATTAACAAAGTAAGAAGTTTTTCTTCTTCCTTTTTCTTGTGTGTTTTAGAAGGATGTGGTTGTTGTATGTATATTTCTATTGAGCTTCTGTAAAAGTTACATTTCCACTTTGGACAAATAGAGTTCTGTCTCTTTGTCATTCCACTGAATATTTTGACTCATTATTCATTTTATCATTTGGAAGAACGTTTGCAGTAGTTTTTCACTACTAATGCAGTAGAAGCCATGAACTTTACTGTGTAGTTAACCTCCTTGACATTGTGACTATTGGGTTGCAAGGGATTATGTTGAGATTTTTTGAGCAACACTGGACTGTGAAGTTTTTCAAAGCCTTAGCCTCTTTTGCTGGAATAAGGGCAAGATATTTAATTTTTTCACATGTGGTTTCCTTTTGTTTTGCCACATGTTTCCAATCAAGTCTAAATAAGTTATCTACATATTACAACACTTGTCTTTTATCTTGGTACATTTCTTTAAGATGGGTATTAGACCATGCAGTTTTCAAGGTCCAGGCCCACCCTTAATTTTTTGTTTATATTAGTAATTTTATTTAAACACCTCTGAGCTGTATAATAATGTGATGACCACTTAAAAATATTATTTTGTCATGTTTATAGTACTAGGTACTGCTAGAGTAGTAAAGATAGCAACGTGTTATGGTGTTTAAAATAGCCATTGTCTAGATTAAATTAAATTAAAAATATCTCATTTAATCAGTCACACTTCTGTGCTAATTATGAATTTATTTATCTAGCTTTTTTGAATTATCAAATTGGTAGGTGTCATCTAATATAGGTTTTACATATTAAATAATGCAGAAAATCTGTCTTTTGAAATCTACAGTTGCAACCAGGCAGTCGATGTAGTAAGAAAAGTGCTTACCATGTGCCCAGTGTTCACCACACCATTTTTCCTATAATGTTCAAGGGGTCTCAATGTGCCCAATGCTCACCAAGCCCTTTTTACTCTACTGCTTAAGTGGGCTCAATAATGAATTGTCTAATCAGATAATTCCTGTATTTTATGTTCTTTAAAATGCATTTTGTTTGGAATCAGGTAGTTAGTGTTTTGAAAGTTATTGGCTATGTGTCTCAAAAAGGACATAGAATGTTAATTGAATGCAAATTTCCTATGCCCTACATCCATACACCCTTCAAAATCGGTTCATTCAATTTACTGCCAGTGGATGGCATCTATAAAATGAGTTAATAAAACCTACAGTTAAAATCCTAGACGTGTTTGGGTTAGTATCAATTCAGTTGTTGTATTTGAAAGCAGCTGGACCATCCTTTTATACAATAGATAATAGGTAAAACGTTGATCCATTACCAAAGAGCTTTTCTTCTAGAATTCCAGCTTTCTTCTATCTTATAGCAAACCTATGTCTTAATCTAAACCAGTAATTAAACCAGTAACAAATTAAAATGGAAGTTCACCTCCTTTTGCTAGTGATGTTTTCAATATTTGCAGTCCACATATGAGAGGTAGTAATTAGTATGCTGACTTACAAATCCAGGGACCTGAATTCAGTTTCTAGCTAAGTCTTTTAGGATTTTAGATGTTCACCCCATGTTGGCTTTGGATTTTCTTTCGAAAATCTTCTCTCGCAAGGAACTGCACATTAGAGCCATACCCATAGCATAAATAAAATGTTACCATTATAAACAGTCTCTAGAAACATAGCCCATAAGTATTTATAAGCCTATTAAACTAACAGTTGCATTTAAGAGAGTGTCTTACTGGCTGTCACAGCAGTATATTGTTAGTACAATATTTTCTATTGTCACACATCCAAAATAGGCTGACATTGGAAAGGCAAACTCCTGCAAGCTGTGCCAGTCACTGGAGCATATCCTTCCATATATGGTGACTTCTGACTTATTACCGTGGTTCACTCGTACAAGTGAACAATGAGCCAAAATGAATTTTCCTCTTCTTTGTATCCATCTGGAAAGTAAACTGATAAATGCCACTTGTATAGAGATGGGTTATTGAAAGTTTAGAATGGTTCTCTTTATAAAGCAAACAGAATGTTTTAAATATTAGTTTGTTAAAGAGTAAACTAGTAATAAAGCCTTCCTGCATATGTGAACTGTACGATATCTCCATTCCATAAAGGGCCTTTATTAGATATACAGACATGTTTATATTAAAATGGGATTTACAAATGAGCAGAATATAATGTACAATTATAGTGACAAACTCAGTTTGTTATATCATAAAGACCTGTTGATTAGACTTGTCAATTGGTCTCCTTACTATACGTGAGTGTGGGTGTTTGCAAAATGGTTGTCACATTAAAAATGTCCCTAAACCCCTTGAAAGCCTGTTTATACAATGCATCATTGAGGCAGAAGTGACTTTACCCATTTTCCTCAAAGGAAATGGGGCAGAGACTTTCACTATGTGTTCTGATGGAAGGAAGTGTTATTTTTATTGTGTAAGTGGATGATGGGTTTGAGCCAATATTTTGTTATCCAAAAGGGTGGTCTTTTAAGCAAATAAGAACAATTTACTTATGGTTTTGCTTGCGTTAATTGCCTCTTTATTTTTTGTTTTTAAAAGAAGATGAAAAATAGCACATTGCTAAAATTATTTTTTACTTGGAAGGTTGACTTGATTGTGCAAGGAAGGTGGGGATAGGGTAGGCTGTTGGTTTTAGTGTGAACTTCAAACTAAAAAGCCAGAAAAAAGGGTGGACGGATAGGTTACATTTGAAATAGCACTGCTTTCTTGCAAGTGCAAAATATCTATTAAAAAAGAATCTGTTGCTTTTTTTTCCCAATTTTTGCATTGATAACGAAAATAATATTTAGCTGCTGAACATCATAGTGCTTGTGCATTATCACAAGAGTTGAGTGTATCACATTACTAATATTAGAGCACTCACCTAGTAAGGTACTGCTTTGCCTATGGTCAACTACTATGCGTAAGAACATCACTGTTTTAACAAATGAGAGTATGCAATACAGTCCATAAATCTCATTTGATTAACTAATGGGTAAATTGCTCCAATATCTCATTCAGATACAATGAGAAAACTGTCATGTTTGCTCAATACCTGCATCTCTGTAATATGGTAGTTAGTATCTTATAACCCTCTTGACCTTTTATGTGAAGAAGTGTTTTCTAGTTTTCATTTTTGAATGTTTTTATCTGTAACTTACATCTGTGTGCTTGATTATGCGACTCACTGTTTTTAACCAAAATAATTTTGCTAGATTAATTTATTTAATGCTATCTGGGTTTTGATGACCTGGTTGAGATTTCACATCGCGTCCTCTGTTTAAAACTGCAGAGATGTACAAGCACCCTTAGCTTTAATCTAGGCTGTGTTGCTGTTTTTTGCTCTTTGTTCCATTGATGACCTTCGCGCAAGGAGATTTTCTCTTTTTTGCACTGTTTCAATCTACCCTATTAACCAGCTTGAAATCTAGTTATGTAAGTTGCCTCTGCTGCCTATGACTTACTAAAGTGTAATGTATCAAACTACTTTGCTTATTTGAACTCTGCTAATGAAGAATATGTATAATACATCACAATAAGCAAGCATCTTTACCAATGATTGATGTAAATAGCTCTGATGTCAGTATTCATTTAACCATTTTCCAAACCTATTTATTCCATTTCACAGTTGTAGGAGGCTACAGCACACCCCAGCAGAATTGGTAGTATGACTGAACCAAACCCTGAACAGTTGTTGCTGCTTCATCATAGAATACACTCGTTAGCCTAATAACATAGATGTGTATCTGGAGAATAAGTTGGAGTATGCAGAAAATGACAAATAGTGCAAGAACTTGTATATGGCAAATAAAATGAATTATAATACAATATGAAAACTGGAGTCCTGGAGAAAACCCTGAGATCCATGAGGACAATATTCAAACTCATGAAAAGACTGGACAAAGATTCAAGTCCAAGTCTGAGAGGTACCTTGCCACTGAACATCTATGTTGCCCTTATAATGTCAAAATAAAAGCTAAATTGTACATCTATCCAATAAACTAAACCATTTATCCATTTCTAACATACTTGTCTATGGTAGTTCAGAGCGTTAAGGAGTTTGTGCCTATACTGAAATTACTGGACACAAGTTGGAGGGACAAACTTTGAACAGGCCCACTCCATTTCAAGACACATTTACACATATACTCACCCTCAGTTATAATTTACCAGTATAGAGTCTCCATTTAACTTACTGCAATTTTTTCCTGTCCCATCCTAAAGATGTGCATGGTATCTGAAGAAAAAAAAAACATGCAGATATGGGGAGAATGTGTAAGCACTCCATACATAGTGACCCGAAGATTCCAGAAGTATTCTTGCTATAACCTTACTAATTAATGGGATAAAATACTCAGGAAACATCATAGATAATCCATTTTTTTCTGTATTTCATACTCTTGCTCATCATCAAAATCAATAGTAGATGGAGGGGGTAGTTTCCTAAAACAGGAACAGAAATATTCAGGGTTTAAGAGAAGCACATGTAAATGATGGAAGAATTCTTATAAATGGCATGGAGATCTTTGCAAAGTGTTCTTCTTCTTCTTCTCCTTTCAGCTGCTCCCATTAGGGGTTGCTACAGCGGATCATCTTCTTCCATATCTTTCTGTCCTCTGCATCTTGTTCTGTTACACCCATCACCTGCATGTCCTCTCTCACCACATCCACAAACCTTTTCTTAGGCCTTCCTCTTTTTCTCTTCCCTGGTAGCTCTATCCTTAGCACCCTTTTCTAAATTAATTAGAGAAAAGCCAAGCAAAATGACACCTTTTATTGGCTAACTAGAAAGATTACAATATGCAAGCTTTCGAGGCAACTCAGGCCCCTTCTTCAGGCAAGATGTAATCAATTGATTACATCTTGCCTGAAGAAGGGGCCTGAGTTGCCTCGAAAGCTTGCATATTGTAATCTTTCTAGTTAGCCAATAAAAGGTGTCATTTTGCTTGGCTTTTCTCTACATTCATAATGGCTAACACGGTACAGCACCCTAGTACTACTAAATTAATTAAAAATATTAAACAAAAAATAATTGATCACTTAAGTATTCATACCTTTAAAATGACAAACTTAAATAATCACTGACACCGCCAATTGGTTTCAGAACTTAAATAATTAGCTAAAGGAAGATCACTTGTCTTTAGAGGGTAGTATAAATGCACCTGCATTAGGGTCACACTGTGGTGAATTGACATTGGGGTCTAACCTACACAATCAAGACAAAAGAAGACTCCAAGCAACACAGTGGAAAAGTGGTTTAAAAGCAGGGGGTAGATGTAAGATAATAATATCCAAATCACTTGGAGTTGAGTTAAGTCAATCCTTTAGAAATGGAGCAAGTATGACACAGGTATAAATCTACACAGAAAAGGTTGTCCACAAAATCTGAGTGATCGTTTATGAAGAAGACTAGTGAAGGAGACTGCCCAGAGACCTCAGAGAATTCTGAAGGAGTGACAAGCTACAGTGGATAAGGTTTAAGAGACTGTATATACTAACTTCTGCTCAGCTGCTTCACCAGTCACAGCTTTATGGGAGAGTGCCAAAGAAAAAGCATATAGCCGTCAGGCTATATGCCATGTTTAGCATAAGTTAAATATTGCAGATTTTTAAAAATGCACCATCCATACGGTAGTGGCAGCCATAAAGTTCTGTCTATCTATCTCTCTTACCTGTCTATCCATTCATGCTGTTATAGGACTGATGGCAGTCTTATAAATCCATTTTGGAGGTTCTATCTAATATATTCTGCTCTGGCTTTTGGTTCAAGTCTCAATAGAACATACAATTTTCCTTTAACCAGTGGTGCTCCAGGTAAGGAGATTGAATGAACATCTTATTCCCAATGGAGAGGTAATTCTAAGAATGTCTGTTTGCTGATAATGTCAGCATAGTATGTATACTGTAAAGGAGTGCCTAAGCAGAAAACAAAATATGTGTTGGGGATGTAAGTAAAGTACAGTAGTTTTAAGACAGTCACTTAAAGATTCCCTTAATTCTTATTCCTCAAAAGCCCAATTATTGTTAATTTTTTTAGCTTTAAAGAACCTGTTCATACATTAGAAAATGTTGGAGAATTATTTCATATGGTCAAAGTCGGGTCTACTATTTCCTCATAAGCCTTTAAAAATGTATTCTGAATGTTTTTTGACTTCCTCTGATGATAATGGATAATGCTGTTGCATATTTACTAATTTAAAGCAAAACATCTTGGGGTCAGCCATTTTAAATGGTACAAGTTTATGTACTGTTAGTTGCATCAAAAATGGAAGGTCCAAACGACTGTATAATAGGAATTGACCAAGACATGAGTGAAAATTGTGGTCAAAAACAAACCGAGGTTTAAGCCGCAAAACCAAAAAAATATACTACAATGCCAAAGCCCAAAAGTTAATTAAAATTTGCAGTCAAAATAACATGCAAGATTTCCATTTCCTAAAAATAATTACACTAATTAAATACACCTTAAAGTTTTTTGTTTTCAATCCAGAAATTTGAGCCACCATCTTAAACAGGATATTGCCCAGGACATTATTACCCTGCTGATGTCTGTCCACATCGTACCAATGGCCCAAGCAACTAATAAACAACATGGCTGTGACCATCAAAAAATACAAAATGGTGACATCCATTCAATAATGAAATAAAATTAGTAAGATTACAATGGAAATTTTAATTGTGTTCATATAAAAAAAACCTCAGACTCATAACATTTAAGATTTCTCAAAACTGTGTGCCCCAAGGAAATGTCTGTTTGCAGCTTTCAAATTGGACCAGAACAGCGTCTGGTCCTAAAGATTTCATCTCTAATACCTCCAAGAATTGAGAGAAAGAGCAAAGTGGAATCACTACAAATCATACACAGATCTCTCTCCAGGAGAGAGAAAATAATTGGAACTCCGATTGCCAGTTATTCATCATGTAATACACTTTTCCATTCATCATCCAATTGAGAATTGTGGGGGTGCCAGTGCATGTCCCCAGCAGCACTGGAGCAAACCAAAAGAAGCACCAGTCCATTACAGGGCACACTCATACACACACTCACCAGGAACCACTCAAGCGCAGGTAACACTTGTACACACTTGTAATCAAGCTAATTTAGAATAACCAGTTAGGCTAACATGCATGTGTATAAGGTGTGGGGGGGAAAAAAACCTTGGGAAAGTAATGAAGAGCTATGCATTTGGTACAAAGCAATCCATTTTTCTTAGAGTTCTTTGTGTCCTCATTATGTTATTTGTGTAGCACTATGTGTGTTAGTTTCAAGGATTTCTATGTACAGTACATGTAACAATAATGACCTGATGAAATATAAAAACCTAGTTAACAAGACAAAAATTCTGAAATAGCACAAAATTGTACTGTAATCCTAAAGAATGTGTCCACCCTGCACCTACTGTATGATAGAGTACCATCTCAAGATGTCAGGAGCTGTGGGGGAGAGAAAGGAGTACCGGTGTCAGTACTTAATCATCATTAAGCCTCAGTCTTTCTGTCTTCTTTCTATTTATCTTCAACCCTCTATCTTGACTGTTAACCCAACACTACTTTTAACCAGAGTCCTCACACCCTCATATATATATATATATAATACATAATACAGTGGGTACGGAAAGTATTCAGACCCCCTTCAATTTTTCACTCTTTGTCATATTGCAGCCATTTGCTAAAATCATTTAAATTAATTTTTTCCCTCATTAATGTACACACAGCACCCCATATTGACAGACAAGAAAAAGAATTTTTGAAATTGTTGCAGATTTATTAAAAAAGAAAAACTGAAATATCACATGGTCCTAAGTATTCAGACCCTTTGCTCAGTATTTAGTAGAAGCACCCTTTTGAGCTAATACAGCCATGAGTCTTCTTGGGAAAGATGCAACAAGTTTTTCACACCTGGATTTGGGGATCCTCTGCCATTCCTCCTTGCAGATCCTCTCCAGTTCTGTCAGGTTGGATTGTAAACGTTGGTGGACAGCCATTTTTAGGTCTCTCCAGAGATGCTCAATTGGGTTTAAGTCAGGGCTCTGGATGGGCCATTCAAGAACAGTCACAGAGTTGTTGTGAAGCCACTCCTTCGTTATTTTAGCTGTGTGCTTAGGGTCATTGTCTTGTTGGAAGGTAAACCTTCGGCCCAGTCTGAGGTCCTTAGCACTCTGGAGAAGGATTTTGTCCAGGATATCCCTGTACTTGGCCGCATTCATCTTTCCCTCGATTGCAACCAGTCGTCCTGTCCCTGCAGCTGAAAAACACCCCCATAGCATGATGCTGCCACCGCCATGCTTCACTGTGGGGACTGTATTGGACAAGTGATGAGCAGTGCCTGGTTGTCTCCACACATACCGCTTAGAATTAAGGCCAAAACGTTCTATCTTGGTCTCATCAGACCAGTGAATCTTATTTCTCACCATCTCAGAGTCCTTCAGGTGTCTTTTAGCAAACTCCATGCGGGAGTTGGCCTTAATTCTAAGCGGTATGTGTGGAGACAACCAGGCCTGATTGGTATATATATATATATATATATATATATATATACATACACACAGTGCATCCGGAAAGTATTCACAGCGCATCACTTTTTCCATATTTTGTTATGTTACAGCCTTATTCCAAAATGGATTAAATTCATTTTTTCCTCCAAATTCTACACACAACACCCCATAATGACAACGTGAAAAAAGTTTACTTGAGGTTTTTGCAAATTTATTAAAAATAAAAAAACTGAGAAATCACATGTACATAAGTATTCACAGCCTTTGCTCAATACTTTGTCGATGCACCTTTGGCAGCAATTATAGCCGCAAGTCTTTTTGAATATGATGCCACAAGCTTGGCAAACCTATCCTTGGCCAGTTTCGCCCATTCCTCTATGCAGCACCTCTCAAGCTCCATCAGGTTGGATGGGAAGCGTCAGTGCACAGCCATTTTAAGATCTCTCCAGAGATGTTCAATCGGTTTCAAGTCTGGGCTCTGGCTGGGCCACTCAAGGACATTCACAGGGTTGTCCTGAAGCCACTCTTTTGATATCTTGACTGTGTGCTTAGGGTCGTTGTCCTGCTGAAAGATGAACCGTCGCCCCAGTCTGAGGTCAAGAGCGCTCTGGAGCAGGTTTTCATCCAGGATGTCTCTGTACATTGCTGCAGTCATCTTTCCCTTTATCCTGACTAGTCTCCCAGTCCCTGCCGCTGAAAAACATCCCCACAGCATGATGCTGCCACCACCATGCTTCACTGTAGGGATGGTGCCAGGTTTCCTCCAAACGTGACGCCTGGCATTCACACCAAAGAGTTCAATCTTTGTCTCATCAGACCAGAGAATTTTCTTTCTCATGGTCTGAGAGTCCTTCAGGTGCCTTTTGGCAAACTCCAGGCGGGCTGCCATGTGCCTTTTACTAAGGAGTGGCTTCCGTCTGGCCACTCTACCATACAGGCCTGATTGGCGGATTGCTGCAGAGATGGTTGTCCTTCTGGAAGGTTCTCCTCTCTCCACAGAGGACCTCTGGAGGTCTGACAGAGTGACCATCGGGTTCTTGGTCACCTCCCTGACTAAGGCCCTTCTCCCCTGATTGCTCAGTTTAGATGGCTGGCCAGCTCTAGGAAGAGTCCTGGTGGTTTCGAACTTCTTCCACTTATGGATGATGGAGGCCACTGTGCTCATTGGGACCTTCAAAGCAGCAGAAATTTTTCTGTAACCTTCCCCAGATTTGTGCCTCTAGACAATCCTGTTTCGGAGGTCTACAGACAATTCCTTTGACTTCATGCTTGGTTTGTGCTCTGACATGAACTGTCAACTGTGGGACCTTATATAGACAGGTGTGTGCCTTTCCAAATCATGTCCAACCAACTGAATTTACCACAGGTGGACTACAATTAAGCTGCAGAAACATCTCAAGGATGATCAGGGGAAACAGAATGCACCTGAGCTCAATTTTGAGCTTCATGGCAAAGGCTGTGAATACTTATGTACATGTGCTTTCTCAGTTTTTTTATTTTTAATAAATTTGCAAAAACTTCAAGTAAACTTTTTTCACATTGTCATTATGGGGTGTTGTGTATAGAATTCTGAGGAAAAAAATGAATTTAATCCATTTTGGAATAAGGCTGTAACCTAACAAAATGTGGAAAAAGTGGTGCGCTGTGAATACTTTCCGGATGCACTGTGTATATGTGTGTGTGTGTGTGTGTGTGTATGTATATGTGTATATATATATATATATATATATATATATATATATATATATATATATATATATATATATATATATATATATATATATGAGGGTGTGAGGACTCTGGTTAAAAGTAGTGTTGGGTTAACAGTCAAGATAGATGGTTGAAGATAAATAGAAAGAAGACAGAAAGACTGAGGTTTAATGATGATTAGGACTCGGAAGTTAGCCTGCAGGGAGAGCTATTGCAAAGAGTGGATACATTTAAATATCTAGAATCAGTGGTAGCCCACGCTGGAAAATTAGATGAAGAGGTATTGTGGATGGAACAATTGGAAGAAGGTATCGGGAGTATTTTGTGTGATCAAAGAAATAAAGTGAAGGTTAGAAGTAAGATTTTTTAAGACAGTGGTAATACCACCAGTGATGTATATCTCTGAGACATGGGCAGTAAAGGGAGTGCAAGAGAAGAAGTTAAATGTGGCAGAAATGAGAATGCTGAAATGGATGTGTGGAGTTACTAAAGAAAAGCACAGAATAAGAAATGAGACAATCAGAGGTAACAAAAATGGAAGAGATATCTAAGAAAGTACAGGAAAGAAGGCAAAAGTAGTATGGACATATGATGAGGAGAGACCATGATTATATGGGCTAGAGAGTGATGGGAATGGAAGTACAAAGTAAGTGAAACTGAGGGAGGCCAAACTGGAGGTGAATGGATAAAGTAAAAAGATATGGAGAAAAGGGGCTTGGCTGGCAAGGAGCTGTTTGGAGAAAGTTGATCAAGCATATCATCCCCACTTAGAAATGGGAAAAGATGAAGACCCTGTGCAAACCAGAACTTCCCATTGTGCTCCATCTGTCAATGAAAATTCCCCCTTGGTCACATCTCTGTCTGCCTCAAATGGGAATTTGATTTCTGGTATTCATTTGACCTAGCTTCAATTTTTCATTCCAGAGAAGTCCAGAAATGTATATGCTCACTACCACACCCCCTACCCACTATTATGAAACAATTTATAGTAAAGGATATTTTTGTATTAGTGAAAGAGGGGAGTTTGCGTACAGTGACAGTGAATTCATATTTTCACAATAGCCAGTCTCTTATCCAGAAGCTGGTATGTGTATATATTAACTCCAGGTCCATTCATTTTGTATTCATTGTTTTAGCACCTACTTTTATTTATTTTACTTGCATAACTTTCACATGTTTTTTCTTAAACATTTATCATGCTTTCACTAACTTAAATTAATCATGTTTTTGATTATTCCATGATTGCATCCATTCAGTTCCCTTAATGTGAATAATGGGTGTTTTGGGGTTTTTTTTGTTTTTTTTCTTTCATCATTAATTATAAGTAAAATCATTATGACACTTGTCAGATTTTTTTCGATCTTCAGATTCTGTTAAACCCTTATTAAACCCCACACAAGTAGTTGTAAAACAGCCTGACTTAGCAGAGTTCACTTAAGCAAGGCTCCTTGTTTCCAGTAGTGTGACTTCAAAAATAGCCTGATTAGAAGTAAAACTGTCCAGCCTTAAAACACTACTGTGAATTGTCTTTGTGAATGACATGGGATTTGACATTCAGAAGGGCAGAAACCCGCAGTCCTAGTCCCTGTGGGAAAGTGCTGTCGCTTTGAGGAAGGTGATGCAGGGAACGTGTGGCCTGTAGATGCTTAGTGAAAAGCACACTGCAGGGATGGACTTAGAAGAAAGCTTCTTACCAGATATGTTGTAGGGTCCCCAGTGCTAACAGCTTAATGTTTCTTTATACTTTATTCATTACTGTTGAAATATGAGTTTGTGCGTGTATGTGTGTGTGTGTGAGTGTTTAGCGCATATATTAGTTTTCGTCCTACAGGGAAGGTGATCAAACAATATGTGATTCTTTGATCTTTACCATACTCCCATTCAGATATATCTTTTTATGTTTATCTATCACAATTAACTATTTACGCAGTGCAGATTTTTTTTATTTTTATTTTTTTACATTAATCTGGTATTATTAGTAAAATAAATGGTGCTTATAAGTGATTAAAATAAAGTGTGATAAAAAGCAAAAAGTTTTTTCAGTACATGATAGATAACTAAATGTTCAAATGGTCAAAAAACAATTTAGCAGATAATTACTGGAGCACATTTAGATGAAGAACAGAGGAGCCAATGTTGATTTTATCCGTCAGTGTAATGTTGTGTTATATTGTAGTTTAACTGTGCTTCTAAATGCATGGCATGTAACAACACAATCATAATAGATTACTGTAAAGACCTGCGTTATCAGGTTATTTTGTGTGCCCATTAATAAATATAATAAAATTAGATTTTTATGTTTTATACTATAAAGACAAATATGTGTTTTACATTAAAACAATGCACTACATCTGTAATAGGATGATTCAGAGCTGTTATGGTAATTTTATTTAGCTGTATGCTTACTCTGTTGTTGCTTTAGAGTTTATTAGAAATATGTACTCCCTGAAACCTTGAAAATGATTAAACAAGTTTGAGAATGTCTTATGTATAATATTCTATATAACATCTTGTAAAAATTGTACAGTTGCATTTTTAATCTTAATTTGACGTTGTTTCTGAGTCATTTATGCACACGCACTGTTGCTAATCCTCTGTACCCTTACATTTTTTTTTTTTTTTAAATTTTAGATATCTTCTTAGTTCTACTATATGAACAAATACACATTTTCTAAATAATGATTTTGGTATGCCACACTTTTTCAAGAGAGCAGTACTTAAAATTGCAGATAAATCGTAATATTCAAAGTGTCATTATTTTCACATGGAGCAGCGAAGTGGTGCAGTGGATGGTTAGTGCTGCTGCATAGATCTAGTATCCTTGATTTGAGTCCTAGTCATTATCCTTCTGGAGTTTGCATATTCTCCTCTTTCTAAATGGGTTTTCCTCCAGGCACTTCATTTGTCCTCTCATACTGAATGAGGTGCTGATTAGAAGGATAAGTTCGATATTTTTCCAAGTTATTTCTTCATAATCATGATATATAATAATAATTTGCCACTTAAAATTGTGTTCTGTAAATTTTAAAAATATGTTGTCTGTTCTTGCAGTTTATAATGGGGCCTTTTGAGTACTGGAGTCCAAAGGTGAATGAAAAAGCTTTAAAAGATAATAAATACATCCAGTTTGAAATGGCAAATGTTTTGATCTAATAAAACATGCCTTTTCTTGTGATAATGGAAGTAAATTAGAGAAAAGTTTTATCACAGGTTCTTATTACTATTTTCTCGAAGAAAGGATATGTTTCTTGCATTTGTGTACTTGCAGTGGCCATCATGGTTCCAGTTATGACACCCAAATGCCGATCTGCCCCTGCCCATTACATTCTGTATGTTTTTTTCATAGTTTACATGGAGCCAGATATATGCTGAGTGAGAGTGCAGTGAAAAGAGCACATATGAGTAACATTGTACTTTGTCACACACATAACAATAAATCTGAACTGAACTAATTACAAGACATTGCATGTTTAAAACATAAGATTTTTTAAAAGAGCCACGCCACCTTTTCTGTGACATGTCTTCTGCATGCATGATAAAAAAAAAATCAAAAAATGAAAAAGGTAGAGTGTGCGACAGAGCAGACTGAAGTACCACAAACCAATTATCAATTTTTTTTTAATTGCATGATGAGTCGCTCCTGCTGACAATATAGTAATAAAATAAGTGAGCACAGTGTTTTTGAGTGAGTAAATTCCCTGACACTAATGCCAATCAATCCATAAAAACATTCAGACACAATGTAGATCCTTGTGCTGTGAGGCAGGAATGACGGGCCACTCTGTTAATGTAAAACATCTGTACTGATGTTATTAAACCTGAACCTGATTAAACTTAATTGAATTGTTGTTGCTGCCCTGGATAAGCAGGATGGATGCCTAGAACTTTTGTTCAATTCTTGTCACTTCATTACATGCAACATGCAGTGCTTGAAGGGGAAAAAAATAATTGCCGGCCCTCTTTTATTTATTTATTTTTTTTGTACACTGTTTGGTTCTCTGCATAACGTGTTTCAAATTTTATGCCACCTCTTAATCGAGCAGGTGTCAGAATGCCCCTTTGAATTTTGAGTGCGCTGTTAAAAAAAAAAAAAAAAATGTATCAAAGAGCAGGCAAGGGGTGTGTTTTCTGTTAGAACATGAGATGCGGCAACCTTCTACAGTAGGTACTCGGCCACTAAAAAATTGAAAAATGTGCCACTTAAAGCCCTTGTTCAATAGTCTCTTCTCACTGAAGCACATGCGAGCTTTAACAATCTAGCAGCAGCAGGAAATTCCTTTGTGAAGTAAAGAGAAATCCCTTCTGTATAGTAAAAGAATATATGCGATTGCAACTTTTTTTTTTTTTTTTTTAGTTATTATTGTCTAGTTATCTACAGAATTAAAGATGGCAATTAACATGTGGGCATCAACATTCAATGTAACAGTGTTTGGTGATGCCTTTCCAAGGTGAATCCACTCCCCTAGCCCTCAAGAATCTTGTGAAATAACTTAATATCACAATAATGGCTTGCTTTTTTCCCCTTCTTTAAACAGCATGGCCTTAAAAATAGGCATATTCGGTAAGCTTTAAGGCTTTTTCTAATAATGGGACTCTGGTACCCTTCACCTCCATTATAAAGTGCAAGGGCAGGCCAGTTAATTTTTAAAAGTTATAAAATATGCTTCACTTTAAAATGCAGTTTCATGTGGTAAACTAATATATACCATGATTGTGAAGAAATAACTTCGCCTTTGGGAGAAAAAAGCAAAACCTATCTTTTAACTAGTGTTTTCAAGCTGGCCCATTGTTAATGAGTGAATTTGAGTGTGTGAATAGAATCTGCAAAGGACTGGCACCCTGTTCAGGACTACTTCTCGCCTTCTGATTAGCATTTGCAGGATAGACATCCAGACCCCTTTAATCCAAATGGTATGGTAAAAATCTCTACATTTCTATGTTTTAGCTTTCGGTTCTTCATTGTAAATACACTACTAAGGAAATAAAAGAATCTGTACATCACTTTAATCATTTTTGAGTTTTCATATATATTTGTCACATCAGCACTACATTTTAAAAACTGCTTAGTATTACAAGTTATACCTGTGAGTCATCATTTGGTTATTTTAGCTGCATTTTCCTACTTGATCAAGTGTGTTTCCCAAGATATATCATTATGTATATGCAAATATTCCAAAATATGAAAATATCTGAAATACTGATTGTCCAAGGCATTTCAGATTAGGGATACTCTCCCTGCACAAGAATGCTGGACTGTATGCGAGTCAACCACAACATTAAAACCACTGACAGGTAAAGTGAATCACATTGATTATTTTGTTACCATGGCACCTGTAAAGGGATGGCATATATTATGCATCAAGTAAACAGTCTGTTCTTGAAGGTGTTATGTTGGGAGCAGGAAAAATGGGAAAGCGTAAGGATCTGAGCGACTTTGACAAGGGCCAGATTGTGAAGGGCAGATGATTGGTTGAAAGCATCTCTGAAACAGCAGGTCTTGTGGGGTAGTCCCAGTATACAGTGGTTAGTACCTACTAAAAGTGGTCCAGGAAAGGACAACAGATGAACTGGTGACAGGGTCATGGGCACTCAAGGCTCATTGATGTGTGTAGGGAGTGACGGCAAGCCTGTCTGGTCTAACCCCACAGAAGAGCTACTAAACCACAAATCGCTGAAAAACTTAATGCTGGCCATGAGAAAAAGTTGTCCGAACACACATGCTTGCTGGGCATGGGGCAGTTTGTCTGCAGACCGGTCAGTGTTCCCATGCTGAACTCTGTCCACTACTGAAAGCACCTGCAATGAGAACTAGAATGTTAGAACTAGATCATGGAGCAATGGAAAAAGGTCTAGTCTGATGAATCAGGTTTTCTTTTAGATTATGTAGACGACAGGGTGCGTGTGAGTCATATATCTGGCGAAGAAATGGCAGTAGGATGCACAATAGAAAGAAGGCAAGTGGGCAGAGGCAGTGTGTAATGCTTTGGGTAATGTTCTGTTGGGAAACATTGGGTCCTAACATTCATGTGAATGTTACTTCAACACATATCGCCTACCTAAAGATTGTTACAGACTAAGTACACCACTTCATTGCAACAATATTCCCTGATGGCAGTAGCCTCATTTAGCAGAATAATGCACCCTGCCATACTCAAAATTTGTTCAGTAATGGTTTGAGGTACATGATAAACAGTTCAAGGTGTAGACTTGGACTACAAATTCCTCCAATCTCAATCTGATCAAGCATCTTTGGGATGTGCTGGAAAAATAACTGCAACCTATCGAGGCTCCACCTCCCAACTTTCAGGACTTCAGATACAAAAGGGCACTTTCAGAGGTCTTGCAGAGTCCACAAATCGATCAGTCAGAGCTGTTTTGGCAGTACCAGGGGGACATACACAATTTTAGGCAGGTGGTTTTAGTGTTGTGGCTGATCTGTATTATTATTATTGTATGTCTGGCTAACACATTCATTCAAGGCCATTTTCATGATTAGGATATTTTACAGCTGTTTATAATTTTTTTCCTGTTTTTTTAAACAAGTGGGACATAAGCAAATTAAGTGACTTTCTAAATGCCAAACAGTGAAGTAGAGGAAGGGAAATAAATCAGCAACATTTTGCCTTAAAGTATAGTGCATCAGCCAATACATCATACAGATAAAACACAATTTAGAATGACGGGAAAAGGTCAGCTAAAGATATTTTTTTTTCTTTGAGATACACTGTATGTTGCATCTGCAATAGGCAGGTGACTACTGAAGAGTGGACACTAATTAATACTTGAGCGTCATGTCTGGTTTATAGTACCATTTTAGAAAGAATTTAATCTGACTGAAAGTAAAGAAACTAAAAACTGAACAGTGATGTTAGTAAAACAAATAAATTATCATTTTTGGAAACCCAAAGGGTATGCGAAAACTATCAAATTCCTAATACAAGAAATTGTATAAGGCGAAATAAAGAACAAAAAAAAAAAAAAAAAACCCTATAACACAAATGGCTGGCTATAAATAAGGAGTTTGGTTAAGCAAGGGGTTTGCTTACATGGATAATTTATCATCTTGTCATCAAATTGGCTCCAATAAATTTTGTTCAGCCCTCTAGTGGTCTACCGACAATTGAATTTCATAAAATTTCCTTTTTGGCCTTAGAAAATGGGTGCTTTTGTGTTTTTAATTGATTTTCTTTTTGTTTAGATAAAAGTAAGACATCCATAAGCCAGCCAGCCAGCATACTCTATGCTTTAAAAAACATAGAGAATTCTTATAGGTATAGTGTGGCACCATTGAAAATGTTGACAAGGCTGTCATCTTTGTTTTTGTTAGTTTTACATCTAGCTTAATAGTGAATGTAAGAGAAGGGCATGTCATGCTCTAACAAGTCAAGGGAATTAAACTGCTTTAGTCTTGAAAAGAGAAGGCTGTCTAATCTAAATCAGATTCTTAAAACTGACAAAGCCATCAGTTAGAATCCTTTCAATTACTCATAGTCAAAAATATAAATTAAGAGGAACTGTATTCAGAGCAGAGTGCAGAAGCATATCTTTACACAGATATTTGTAGGAATCTGGAACAAGCTACCACATCATGTACTTCAAGCAGACCTATTAGTTAAATGAACAAGCTTTGTTCCCTGAATGCTCCCCTCTTGTTTATTAAATTTGTTATCATTTCTTATTTAGCTGATGCTTTTATCCAAGGTGACTTTCAACACTTGAGACACAATTGGCTACATTTCTTTTGTTTTTTCCATTGGAGCACGGGCAGGTGAAGTGACTTGGTCTTGGCCACACAGTATCAGTAGCAGGATTTGAACCCACAACCTCAGGCTAATCTAAAGCCATAATTACTACAGATAAAACCTTACTGTTGAACAGCACCACAGATGCTCATATTCATGTGCAGTAATTAATGCCAAATACAATCAGATATAATATTTTAGGATTGTTACTCTTCTTATTTTCTATTAATAATATAGATTAAAAGGTGGAGAGCAAGCTTTCATTTATTTGTTTAGGTTATGCTAGTATCCAAAGTAGTAATTACAAGTGTGAATTACATATTTTTTCATATTTTTATATAACTGGAAAGATTCAATTTAGTGTCTTGCTCAGGGTCAACCATTGAGTAACTTTTGTGGACCAAACCAGCATGCTTGTGAGGAAACACTTTAAATAAGCAATATTTCCTTAATTGCTGAAACAGTAAAGGTGAATGAGCTAGTGAAGAGAAGGCTAGGGTTAGATAACTTAGATAATTTCAGACTACAAAATGCAGTTCAGTATAGAAATGTGCAGCTTGATGCATGAATATAATAATATATAACAAGAATCACAAGTGAGAGGAGGCCATTCATTCCATGATGCTGTTTGTTTGGCTGTGACTTAAATTATAAAATTGTTATCTTATTCAGATAACCAACAAACACAAGCCTGGATGCACCAAGTTAAGACTCATGTTATCGAAAGACTTCGATATTTATGTTGATGCTTATGTTTTTATTCTTCAGGTAATATGCAGAATGCATTAAAATGGATGATAAAATGGTAGGCTATGTCACAAACATTTTTAGAACATAAGTCCAGGAAGGTTCTGTTCATTATTCTTTCTGAGCTAGTAAATTTACATATAAAGTATTGTATGCAGTTCTGATTTCTGTGAAAGAAGAAAATATATGGAAGTGTGGCAAGCTGTATAGAGAAGAGTAGCAACAGGCAATCCTCATGGCAGGTGCCCCTTCTACTCTGTTATTTCAGCTCCTGATTGTTCAAAACTCTGCTGCAAGAGTCCTGACACAGAACTGCAACAGCAAGCACCCATTCTGCTCCATCTTCACTGGACCCCAATGTCTTATAGGATTGAATATAAAATTCTATTAACAACATAGGACATAGGGAGCTTTAAATGGTTGAACAACATCAGTAACCTCCTCCATCATTATGCTCCTGCCCACTGACTAAAGTCCAGTTTTGTTGTGCCTTAGCTCCATTGCATACAGACTATGGAATTAATTAGATCAGCTGACTCAATGTATTCTTTTAAAATGCAACTTAAAGTGCACTTTTTTCAGGAAGGCATTTAAATTATCCTGACATTCTAACCCTTTCTTTCATGTTACCCCCTCTGTTCAGGTGCTCGGGATGATTTGTATTTGTGTCACAAATGATTTTGTTTGTTCAAGATTTTCTTAATAGTATTTTGTTTATTTCTTATTCAGGTTTATTGTTTTTTATTGTAATTCAAAATTTTGTGTTTCCTATGTTCATCTTTATTTAGTGTTTTATATGGATATTATTTGTTTTCAATGTTGCCTATTCCTTGTTGTTCTTTTTGCATTACTGTGAAGCACTTCTAGTGTGGGAAAACTGCTATATGTCAATAAAATGTTTTCTATAACGTGTGTGGAGGGAAAAAAGCAATCACCCCCTTAAATTTGCAATCGCCTTTAATTGCCATCAAGTAAATTCTTCCTAATATTTGTTTGGTGTCTACTATTGCACAGTGGAATTTTGGCTTGCAATCTATTGGACCATTTTTCCAATTATTATTATACTGTAGATGACAGTTCATTGGATCTCTTAAAAATCAAATGTATTCTGGTGTGTCTTTGTAATCTAAATGTGGCATCTAAATTGTGTGTAAAGCTAGTTGTTGATCATACCTACTATGCTGCTGGGCAAGATGTGTCCTAGAAGGAACCTGCATTCATGTTGTACTGTACAGTCTAAATGTAAAATACTGTGGATTTTCACAGTGTACTATTATATACACGAGAACATTATTGTGACATAAGAAAAAGAGTATTAGTTAGGTAAGTAAGGTATAAAAGTGACAATAAATTAGTATTACCTAACAAAGTAGTATTCAGGTAGCATTCCAAGTTTAATTCAGTTCATGTCCCACTTGCTATATAATAAACAGTAAAAAAGAATGCAACATAATATTGAAACATAAAGAAATATCATGCAATATATACAAAAATTATAATGTGTACTGTATATGCTGTGAACACCAAGGGTCCCTGTTGCCCTGTTAGACCCAACAGACAGACGCCGACACAGGGTAAAAGCACCAAGAAGTATTCTTTTTATTCTTTTTTTCCCCTCTGTAGTGCCTCCAATGCACCGCAGCCACAGCAAACAGGCAATACAATAATAAATAAACACAGTACTTTTCTCCACTACACCTCCCAGCAAGCTTTGTCACACTCCTCCCAACTCCGGCTCTCTTGCTGGGTTCCCAGCAGTCCTTTATATAGTCCTGGACCTGGAAGTGCTTCTGTTCTTCGTCCCACGTGACTTGCCAGTACATCTGGAGAATTCAGGTTTTCAATCAGCCCGATCCCCCATCCTTCCATTACTGGGGAGTCCTGGCCGGAATAAACTGCCGGCCGTCCCTTACAATGCATATCTGTACAGTGTCCAAATTCAAACTAAGTCAACCACATTTTGAAAATGACCATTTCATAGGAAAATGAACACTTTTCACTTGGATAGATGGTTTTTGAAAATCAATAACTCATCCACTCCTAAGTAGACCAGGTGCCACCACAAATATTTTTAAATATATTTTTTATATTTTTACAGCAGCATTAAGAAACTTTAAAAAAAAACAACATATTTTTGTAATTTATTTTCTTGGTTTAATAAGACTTAATTTGCCTTTGCCTTGTTGTGTTCCCTCTTATGTGTGGCTTAAAGTTTTTGAAACTTTAGAAGAATCGGTTAATTAAAACCTTTCATGTTTATAACAATAAAATATAAACTAGCTTTAGGAATTTTGCCTGAACATTACATGTAAATAAAATGTTTGTGCCATTAATTGTTAAGTACTGCAAAACAATATCTGTTAATGGCAAAAAACAGTATTTTATTTTTCAATTTTTGGTTCTGTAATGTTGTTTTGGATTTATTTTTAACAATAACAGACACCCTACAATACAAAATTACCTAAAACACACTTCTCAAAAAGTTGTTTGCTATTGCTCACACTTGCCTCTAATTCTATAGTTGTGATTGTGAAACTAACACAATAAGAAACAGAAATTAAAAAGTAAATAAAATAATGAGCAAAAATGTTTAAAGTGGCTAGAGCTGTCATCATGTCATCTGTCCTCAATGTCCTTGATCTTTCCTTTGCCATTTGATGCTGTTAACCATCAGATCCTCCATGACACACTCTCTAACCTACACATCAGTAGGTGCACTCTCAGATATATAGACAGATAGATTGTGATGCAGTGGCATTGTTAGGGTGGGCTTTTGGTGCTTTAACCACTGATCTCAGATGTCCAGCCCCTGATCAATGAGAGCGCCCCCCCCACTTGTCCAATGTGTATAGGCTTATAACTCTAAGAGAAGGATAACTAGAGTAGAATGGCCAGTAACAGACTGTCATAGGCAGGGTAAAAGTTGGGGCACCAGCTCGATGACCCCATTTAATGTTAACAGAAATATAGCTGCACAGTGGCAAAACGAAAACAAAAAAAAGGCTTTGATTAGCTTTGGTTTCTTTCTTGGGATTTAGATTCCCTGCCCTCCTCTTTTGCCGGTCAACATCTGATGCTAGGATCCCTGGTTGTCTGCCTTTTATACCATCAGTGCTGGAAGGGGCAGGCTTTTCTTAGAGGTGCGGGGCAAAGCTAGGTGTCTTTTTCAGTGGTCCTTCAGTGCAGTTGGTCTCTGCACTACTTCTCATCCTGCGATGGAACTGCTTACCTTGTCAGAGCCAGGAAGGTGGTCCCAAGGCACACATGCTTGGCAGTAGTCATATGTTGTGTTTGGTTTAGAACTCCTTACTTGTGAGGGTCAATTTTGTAACATTGTCCTGTAACGCGTTTTTCAAAACAGTCCTCCAGAATGATGACTTTGTAAGTTGCTTTGAATAAGTGTCTGCTAAGAGAGTAAGGTTTTGTTTAACAAGAAATACTAAAGCTCCCACCTCTGTAAAGGAGTGATGAGCATTCTCTTTTTATAGGAACTAAATTATTAATGCATAAATAAACTATTTTATGTTATCTATGACCCTTGATTAATTTAATACATACATTAAAAATGAATGAAATACATCATCTCCTTTTAGAAAAAAAAAGGTCTTACATCTAAAGTAACAGCTTGTTATTGACCACAGGGGGCCATATGTTGTTAAACTGAAGACAGCCATTTAATGCAGCCTACCAGTGTCGCCTTCTGTTTGTAAATTGAACCTTTTTGTAAAAAGGGGTACTGCAGCCATTTTATTTCACCATTTCTGTCTTAATTATGAATTATTTTGCTGTAGTCTTTTCAACTTGAGAACTATTTATTGATTTGGAATTGAAACGGATTGTGCATAGTTTTCCTTTTTTTTAAAATAATAAAAATTAAATCCATTGTTCTTTTTCTTAATGCTGTTTCAGCAGACTCTGACAAGGAGGATGTTTTGAGGAAATGGTTTGGGAAGTAGATTAGTGGCTTAAACTGATCTCGTATAAAGACCCAGAAACCCATTTTGCTGTATTCTGTCAGAACAGTTTTAGTGTATAACAAAATGTATAGTTATATTTTAGAACCAAAGTCACTCAGTGTGTCAACACTGTACCAAAAAATAGCATTAACTTTGAAAGAATTTGAACAATGTGTGTCATCTAGTGCTCAAGGAGTTACCAGCTCTACGATAAAGACTTCCATTTACCATCATCATCCCTTTTTTTCCATAACTCGAAATCATTTTATAGCATGGAGTACCTTTGTAATTGTTGTTCACAATGTATGTTAAGTGGGGAAAGTAATTGTAGAGGTAGGCAGACTGATAATTGTTTCAAAGTACTTCTAACACTAAACTAATGAATTCTTACCCATCTACAATATGTATGTGGCAAGATTCTTGAACTCGGTCTTAGAGGGCACAGTAGAAGTAAATTGTTATTGCAGCTATTCATTTAATGACATGTTAATTTTTGCCTTATATTAAACTTGCAGAATGGCATGGTGGCACAGTGGAAAGTACTGCTGCCTAATGGGTCCACCATCCTGGGGTCAAATCCCATTCCCGGTCATTGTCAACATTCAGTTTGTTTGTTCTCCCCATGCTTGCATGGATTTTCCTCTGGATACTCTGGTTTTCTTCCACATCCTCAAGGACATACTGGTTAGGATAACTGGCAATTACAAATTGTCCCAGTGTGTGTGTGTCTGTGCGATTTAGGGTCATTGAAAGACTGATGCCCTGCCCAGGGCTGTTTAAAGCTTTGTGCAAAGTGTTCCTGGGGTAGGCTCCATCCCCCTACAATTTTAAATTGGATTTAGTGGGTTTGAGATTGTTAAGTTGTATCATGTCTGCATTAAACTTAGTGTTCAACTAATCATTTTGTCTTAACAGTTTTTGTGCTTACAATGTATATTTCATATATCTCTAAAATATATTTCATTTCAGAAATTAAGAAATGCAAGACATTTAGTTTTCCTGAGCTTTATTTGTTAACAAAACAGCATTGTTTATTTGAAATACATCTTTAGAGTTCTTTCTGCTTTTTTAACTAATAGACAGATGATACTTAATAAAGCTCACATTATAAAAAGAGGCTCAAGTACAAATTAATTCTCTGATGGTTTATATTATAACCTAACTATTGAAATAGTATCATTTTACTATCAATTTGATCTTTGTTAGGCCATACCTACTCCATTCTCTAAGGAGTCATCCAGGTAGTATCCTAAATGCATGCCTAGACCACTACAACAGACTCTTTTCAATAGCAGTTCTGCTACCAGGAAGTCCTGTACAATTGATGTCCTAATTTCAGCCTGTTATTTTCACAATGTCATTGTTTTGGGCACTTTTCATAGATCAAGACCATAGTTGAGGATTGAGATATAGACTAACTGGCAACAAGAGTGTTTTACTTCACCATGGTTCTCTCACAATATATGCAATCCTCCTGTCAAGGGATTCATTGGTCAGTTTCATTACAACCATAACTAATGAACAAGATCCAGAGGTTGTTAAACTTCTACACTGCTCTTACTTAACATGCAGAAAGCAAGCCACTTTTTTCTGGCAAAGAACCTTGCCCTTACATTTTGAGAGGACAGTTCCCACCTTAACCACATCACTCTGAGCTGTGAACTGAACCAGTGTGACCTCAGTCTTATCCAGTGTGGCTGAGGTCACAAGCTGAAGTTGCCAAAATCACCTGCAAACAGCAAGGATTCAATGCTTACACCTCAAACTGGATACTCTTCAAACAATGGTTGTATCTTGATGTACTATAACTGAAAACCACAAACTGGTAAATCTCTACATTATTAAGCGTGTGCTCTGGTAGGGCAACCAAAATGTCAGCTATATTCACTTATAAATTTCTTTTGAGTGTGTGTTTGTGTGCCTCCATTTTGTACATATATGTACCATATATTTAAATAAATAATGCATCTCAAAAAACAGCTTGTACAAAAATTTTGCAAATAAGCCTGGTCTCATGAAAAAATGGAGCAGACTGCTTAAAATCACTTTCTACAGCAGACTGTTTTGGTGATGAGTGCTGGACCAAACTGGACCAAAAAACAATAGGCTTGGAGCTTGTAACAAGTCAAGCAGTATACAACTTGTTTGAAGAAAAGAGGTCACTTTTCCAAAAAAAAAAAAAAGTTATTGTTGTACATAGGTATTGGTTTAGGGCAGAAACCATTTCTTTCGAAATGTTCTATCTTTGCTAGTTTGCAGTCTCCCAGGCGCTCTAAACAACACAATGAAAAAGTTGTAATTTTAAGCCATGAAACTCGAGATTTTCCACTGATATACACACACAGACACACATACAGACACCATGCTAAAAATCAACTGTTTTGAACTTTGTTGAATCAGAATCTGAACTTAATTTAATAGAGAATTTTTCACCAATTCACCAGACTTTCATTTATATGAAAGTAAAATGTGAAAAAAGCAAAGAGCCCTGAATATTTCTGAAGGCACAGCCTTCTACCACAATTTCATTAGCTGGCTATGTTGTAGCAAGCTAATACTAATAAGACCTTCTGTGTTTTGAGTAATTTGTCATCTTGGCAATTTGTATTTATGAAAACAAGTGTGTGCAAACATTCCACAATTGCTTTATGTTCAATGGATGCTAAAATTTTAAAAAGTGGAATAAGAATGGGAATGAAAGTTTTATATGGCAGATCGGTACTAAATCTGCATGCTGTTTTGTAGGAACAGGGAAAGCAAGATGACAAATAATGCAAAAAGGTTAGTTATAGCCATGAATAAGTGGATGCATCATTGCCAGTAAAGGGCCCAGTGTCAATTCTTAATTGCAGTTGGCCTGTAGTGTGGTTGGATGACTGGCTAGCCTTGCATAGTTAAATCTTGGGTCAAGAATGTTGTTTTTTCTTGTAGGTTACCATTTGGATGGGTAAGAACATACTTAATATAATAAAATATATTGTGTGTGTATGTATGTGATATACATACTGTATGTGTACAGATTTCATGGTATTTTCATGTTCCGTATTGTGTAAAGTATAAAGTTTTTCTTTTTTTGGGTTACATTTTGTTCTGCATTTTATTTATAGTTGAGGAACTGGTATTCGTCAAAGTTAATTTTTTGCCTTGTGCTCACAGCTGCTGATATAAGCTATAGCCCACACAGTCCTGAAGTTAATTAGGAGGGATTCAGAATGTTACATTATGTTGTGCTATGTTTTTAATAGTATAAATTGTGCCACATGTAGAAATTAAGATGTCTATTGCAATGAAAACATGGTGTCACTAAAACCTTTTATGGACCTAGTTAAATAGTTTTTGTAGCTTTGCAGGTTAAAATGTATCACTATCCATTTTCCTTGTATTGTTAGGTCTGCCCCAGCCGCCGCCCCAGCAGCAGGAGAAGGGGGAGCCCCAGCAGCACCCACTCCGCCTCCCAATCTGACAAGCAACCGCCGGCTGCAGCAGACACAAGCCCAAGTAGATGAAGTAAGTAATGATTGCTGAGGACATCCTTTAGGCTATTTGCTTACCACATACACAAAAGCTGTGAAGGAATTGAGGAATGAAAAGGTGAAAGTGAGTGAGGCCTTCTTGGACCTTTGCAAGGAAAAAAATGCATGTGATAAGCAAGATAATGAGGTTGCCATTAGTGTAAAATACATCTCTATGTGATTCAAGAAAATCATATGGTAGCAGAGGCTGAACATCAGAAAGAATAGACACACAGAGCTACCCATCATTGACATATTCAAAATTTTTGTTCATGATGTAAAAATAGAAATACATATCGAGTCTGCAGTCTAGGGAGGATATATTGAAACACAGGGTAATAATTTAGAAGTTGAAAAAACCAAGATGTGGGGGCAGTGATGTGATAACTGAAATCTTGAGTTACATCAGCAGATAGCCTCCACATTTAATTTTTATCTCCTCTTCATTTCTTCCTCAGGTGGTGGACATCATGCGCGTCAATGTTGATAAAGTCCTCGAAAGGGATCAGAAGCTGTCAGAACTGGATGATCGTGCAGATGCGCTCCAGGCTGGAGCATCCCAGTTTGAAACCAGTGCCGCCAAGCTTAAACGCAAATACTGGTGGAAGAATCTCAAGGTAAGTCTTTGTGCTAAAATGGAGATGGTTATAGTATATACTAATCTGTGGCGTTCAGAAGGCCATTCCCTTTGGTATAAAAACACACACATAAGTTGAAGTGAAATGGACTGCAGTGGCTCATTAACAACTGTCTTGTGTTTGTTTTATAAGTTGTGACTGGTGAGTTTCTGATTTTGTATTCCTTCATGCCCGCATATATAATGTATAGTTTTATCATTCAGTCACTACACATTAAAAAGTATGATTAGGCATTTATCATTCAGCATAAAAGGTATGGGACGAAACGGTGGCGTAGTGGGTAGCGCTGCTGCCTTGCAGTTGGGAGATCTGGGGACCTGGGTTCACTTCCCGGGTCCTCCCTGCGTGGAGTTTGCATGTACTCCTCGTGTCTGCTTGGGTTTCCTCTGGGCACTCTGGTTTCCTCCCACAGTCCAAAGACATGCAGGTTAGGTGGATTGGCGATTCTAAATTGGCCCTAGTGTGTGCTTGGTGTGTGGGTGTGTTTGTGTGTGTCCTGCGGTGGGTTGGCACCCTGCCCAGGATTGGTTCCCTGCCTTGTGCCCTGTGTTGGCTGGGATTGGCTCCAGCAGACCCCCGTGACCCTGTGTTCGGATTCAGCGGGTTGGAAAATGGATGGATGGATGGATAAAAGGTATGTGAAAATGATCAAACGAGCAGTCTTCAGGGGCTGGGCACAATAAAAACTGGAGCCCTACCAGCAATAATGTTTTTAAGGAAATCTCTATATATGCAAAACAACAAAACGTTCTGTATCCATCTGTAACCAGGCATAATGTCATCCACCATCCACAAGATGGCTGGAATGTCCAAAAGCAATAAGAACCACAAGGGCTAGCTAGCATATCCAGTGAACAGAGATTCTCAAGTGCACAACATCATTCAAACAGATGGACTTTCCAGTGTACTATTGTGCCCTCTGTCCTATAATAATAATAAAAAATGTTATTTATAATGTGCTTTTCTTAAATCCAAGGCAATATAAACCATAAAAACAAGTAGTCAAAGTAACATAACAAAATGAAAAACTGTATATAACAGACATTATAAATAACAACAAAGCAGAATAATAGAAAAAACATACAACTTCATATGATTCAGTTAAAATCCAAGTAAAAGAAAAGCAGATCTTAAAAGTTAAAATCCTTAGAGCGCTATATTGAGGTTACAGGTGTTAGTGGTAGGTGATAACCACATACTGTCAACAGATTCTAAAGAAATTAATTTTATCTATAGAAGAAGGAATACCAATTAAAATAACCTCAGTCTTTGAGCAGTTTATTTGAAGGAAATTGTGTTGCATTCATAACTTTATTTCCTGGAGACAACTGGTAGGGAGAGTTATACTTGTAAGTTTTACACCAGTATAGATTTGAGTGTCATTTGCATAACAATGATACATCAAGCCATATTTCCTTATGATTTGCCCTAGTGGTAACATACAGATGCTAAACAGAGTAGGCCCCAGAACTGAACCCTGAGGAACACCATGGTGTTCAGGGGCAACGTGAGATTTACTATAATATTACCCATGAGGACAAATTGAGAACAGATAAATACGACTTAAACCAATCAAGCACTGTACCAGATAGTCTGACCAACTTTTCCCTGTGCTCAATTTAAAGGACGTGGCGGACCATGTCAACGGCAGCACTGAGATCAAGCAGTACTAGGATATTAAATGCCCCTGAAACAGCTGAAATAATGAGGTTGTACATATCCCTGACTAGGACAATTTCAGTGCTGTATCCAGTTGTAAAGCCAAAATGAAATTGGTCCATAAATTATGAAGTGACAAATGATTGTGTAATTGAGCAGAGACAATACGTTTTAAGTATTTTAGCAAGAAATCGTTAGAGATTGGTCTATAGCTGGATAGATCACTCAGCGCTTGTTAACTGGTGTGATAGCAGCAGCTTTTAACTGTGTGGGAACCAGTCCCGAGGTGGGAAAGGTATTGCGTAACAATCAGCCAAATGGATGATAGACAGTTTTTTTAAGGATGGGTTTGGGTCAAGAAAGCAGGTGGTAGCCCTCATTTTTGACACCAAATTAAAAACATATTCCAGATTTATAGTAATAAAACCTAAGAAAGCAATAGAAGGCAGACTGATGGGATAAATCTCATTTGGATCAGAAGAAGAGGCACTGGACAAAGAAGCAGTAACACTCTATTTTAGTAATAAAATACTTTAAAAAAAAAAAAAAAAAAAATGTATTACACTGTGCAATAAAACAATAATACTGGGCTATTAATCATTTAATACAATTAATAAATTGCTTAAACCAACTGTCAATAACTTGGAACAGTTTAATAATCTGTTGTTTAAACATTTTGTCTATGAACAGTAAGACCCGATTCTTTAAAATAGCCATTCAAGTTGAATTCCTGTAGCTTTAAATGCATGTAACTCATTTGTGTACCATGGAGAACGTTTAACAAAAGAGACGGTCTGTTTTTCCAGAGAGGCAAACTGATCCAAAATTGATGCAGATACAGAATTATACTGATGCAAAGAGTTGATATCAGAAAGATTGACAACAAAATTAATGAAGACACTATGATCAATATTCTTAATATTTCTTATTGTGAAACGTTTTTGTAAGGACTAAGGCAATGAGATATTTGAATCCTATGTAATGAATTTGTGATCAAAAGTACTCAATTCAGTACCCACAAGACTGTCTTCATCAATGCCAGAAGTGCAGACCAACTCCAAAATATGACCCTTCTTGTGTGTAGAAAATTTACCCTGTGCGAGGTGGAAACATTCAAAGACCTCAAACAAATTCACTGCATTCCTCTGCAAAATTCACTTGGTTTGTCAACATGATTACTAAGAGCACCATACAAGAGCACAACAGAAGAAATGGGACAGAGAAGACCAGTAAATTCAGTAAAGAATATAGGGATTGGACTTGGTGGAGCAATATATCATTCCAAGTAAGAGTGGAGAAGCACAAATCATTTTAAGCACAAGACAGAGATGCAACACTAGGAACTAATATTTCACGGATGGATAATGGCCACCACCATTTCCAGAAGGGTGAGGTTTATCCAATAAGTTTGTAACCTGGGGGGAGAACATACACTCACCAACCACTTTATTAGATACACCTGTTCAACTTCTTGTTAACAGAAATATCTAGTCAGCCAATCACATGGCAGCACCTCAATGCATTTAGGCATGTAGACTTTATCACAGCAACCTGCTGAAGTTCAAACCGAGAATTAGAATGGGGAAGAACAGTGATTTAAGTGATTTTTGAATATGGCATGGTTGTTGGTGCCAGCTGGGCTGGTCTGAGTATTTCAGAACTGCTAATCTACTGGCATTTCCATGCACAACCAACTCTAAGGTTTACAGAGAATGGTCTGAAAAAGAGAAAATATCCATTAAGTGGTAGTTCTCTGGACAAAAATGCCTTGTTGATCAGAGGTGAATGGCCAGACTGTTTTAAGCTGATGGAAAGGCAACAGTAAATGAAATAACCACTCGTTCCAACCGAAGTATGCAGATGAGCATCTCTGAACGCATAACATGTTGAACCTTGAAGCAGGTGAAGCAGATGGGCTAGAGTAGTTATCTAAGAACAGGCAACTGAGGCTACAATTCACATGGGCTCATTAAAATTGGACAATAAAAGATGGGAAAAACATTGCCTTGCCTAATGAGTCTCGATTTCTGAAGCAACATATAAATGGTAAGGTCAGATTTTGGCACCAACAACATGAAGGCATCCTGCTTTGTATCAACTGTTCAGGCTGCTGGTGGTGTAATGGTATGGGAGATTTTTTCTTGGCAAACTTTGTGCCCATTAGCACACCAGTTGAGCAATGCTTAAATGCCACAGCCTACTATGTAAATCCCTTTATGACCGTAGTGTACCTATCTTCTGATGGCTACTTCAAGCAGCATAACGTGCCATGTCAAATCTCAAACTGGTTTCTTGAATATGACAATGAGTTCACTACTCAAATGGCCTCCACAGTTACCAGATTTCAATCTAATAGTGCACCTTTGGGACCTGGTTCAATGGGAGATTCGCATTATGGATGCGTGATGCTATCATGTGAAGTTGGACCAGAATCCCTGAGGAATATTTCTAGCACCTTGTTGAATCTATGCCATGAAGAATAACAGCATTTCTGAAGGCAAAAGGGGGTCTCACCCAGAACTACCAAGGTGAAAATAGTAAAGTGGCCAGTGAGTGTATATTAAGTTTTAAACAGTCACATTTAAAACAGCCACATTTTGCAAAATGAGAGTAAATCCAGTTTTAGATCCGAAATGGCACCACACAGTAGCTCAATTCTGTTGCTCAGAAAGCATATATTCAAATCAGCGAATCTCTCAGTCTTAGGGCATATGATCCTTACAGGATAAATAATATTCCACTGAGGGTGGCACAAGTTACTTATACTGATTCTTCTGATTTTTTGGTATGTGAGGGAATTGCAATGGCAGATAAACAATGTACATTTCCAGAAAAGCCTGGCAGAGCAATGAATGTAGTGAGGAGGACAAACAATGCCTAATGCCACACAGAAATAATAAGTTCTAGAGTTTAAGCGGGCATAAAAATTCAAACCTCAAAGCTATGATATCTAATCATCATGGCAACATTTTGACTACAGAATATGCCAAGAGCAATTACTCAGACAAAACCCTGAACATAGAATTGATCCCTTTTGATACAGAAATAAACACATGCTGTTACAACCAAAAACAGAAGTGAAAAATAATTTCATATGGATCTCAAAGGAACAAGGAAAAACACAAAACTGAAAATGTCCAAGCAAGTTTGACTAGTGCACCGATTGCATGAAGCATTAGTGCATTTTAGTAAATGTGTAATATTGCAATTTTTCATTTTGCTACAGGTACAAAATAGTGTGAAGGCCAGTGTTCAGTTTTTCAGCATACACTGAGTCGCTATATAAATTGATTCAGTTTGTAAAGCTTGTGATTTTGCAAACTGGTCAACATATACAATGATTTAAACATTTCACACAATTGCTGGCTTGAAACTAATAACTTGTTTACAACCTTTGCTGAATATCAGTATTGCCCAGTATTAGCTGCCTGGGAAAAAGTTTGTGATATTTAGTACATTGTATCAAAGTGTTCAGCTGATGCAGACTCAGTGAGCTAGAGTCTTCAGATGTTAGCTAGTTGTATACAGCTAATCTGATTGACTTGACAATAATGAACACCGTATTAATCTGCCATCATAGATGTTTTATAGTTTTGCTGGGGCTTCACCCTTGGTCTTACTTTCTTGTTTCTTTTATAAATTATTTTCTTTTTTTTTTTCTTCACTGAAAACAAAGTGCTTTCTTGTTTTAGAATCATTTTATAATTTTCATTTGTTTTTTATACTACTGCCAGTCTAGTTTGTTTACTTGCTCTTTTAATTTAAGTCCAAGGGAGCTGGGCCACCTGTCATTACATTTGCACATCCTACAAGCCTGTTTCCTAGGTCCTATAAATGGATGAAGCAAGTCCCTTGAAAATTGTTAGCTAGCTCTTCCATGTCTTATGTTTTTTGGGTTCTGTCATGTCCAGGTTTTGGTTTTGCACTAGTTACATTTTGGAGATCGATTTGTTTTTTATTCTTTTGATACAATTTTAAGTTTTTACATTTTCAGTCAGGAAAGTTTTGTGTTCACTGGACTTGTTACTTAATTTAATAAACTAAAGGATTTGTTAATTTGGGCCAGGGGTTTGGTGGCTGCTCCACTCTGTAATTTTTAGGCCTCTGGACTATTTTCACTATATAGACCGTAGTCCTTTTTATGTTAGCTTAGCCTGAATTACAAAAATAAACATGAGAAATGAGAGATTCTGCAACTTCCAACAAAATCTGATTTATGGCAGTACCTTTTTGCCTGCTTTCGTCCAGTCACTTTGCACATTTAAAATGGCCTGTGATATATTTCTGTCTTCCATTTAATATGTATATGTCTAAATACTGTAAAGCCCACAACCTTAATAAACTGTGCTGTGCATATAAAATTCAAGTTAATGAACTATCATTTCTACCACACTTACTAATCAAAACAAATGTAACAAGTCTAACATGATGAATAATGACATCAGTAATATCACATGAAAGTAATACATAAAAAAAGAAAAGTACATTATTATTGTCACTATTAATATTACTAATTGGAAACATAAAAAGAAGCACAAAACCAAAAATAAAAAGGTCACACAAAAACAAAATCAGCATTACCATCTAAGAATAATTTTAAGAAGCAAAAAATAACAATAACAGTAGGGTAAATAATAGCAAAAAAACGCCTAAAATCTGTTAAGAAAAAATATGTTTGACTTTTAGTCTTGGGTGAGGATTTTTACTGCTTCTGTAATAGGGACATCAATATCAGAATAACTTTAAATAAATAATCACTGGTGTTTATTATCTAGAATAAAACTCAAAGTCTTATCCATTATGCGTCATTTATATACAAAGCTCTTGTGTTTATTTCTTTTTACAGATTAAAATTGAAAAGCAAGACCACAGTTTTATCTCCAAAGTATTCAAACAGTGGCAGTATTAAGTGGCCAGCAAATAGTGCTGGGCGGTATACCGGTTCATACCAAAAACCGTTTTTATTTTTGTTATGATATGGATTTTTCTTATACCGCAACACCGGTTTAAATAGCGTAAACGTTTGGAACGTGGCGCAGCGGGAAACTGTTTAAGGGGGTACCTTTTTCACTGCTGCACCACTAAACACGCGTCCAATGGAGTACATGTGTTAGTGGAGGTATTGAACGGTGAAAATGGACAGAGAATATTCTGAAACTGAAGCTGTAGAGACGATGAAGTTGAACATGATGACACAGAAGAACTTTTGCCGAAAAAAGGAGCCGTGTCTGTTGTCTGGAGATACTTTGGTTTTAAAAGGTCGGATGTGGACCATTATGTTCAAATGTGTGAATACTGTTTCTGTACTACTGGATAATACTGCAAGCCAAGTTGTATTTGTTTTATTTTTTTTTTTCTAATACTGTGTAATGTACCTGGGTACTGTGTAATAGTGTGACGACATGTTGAATTTATTCTCGACATTTCCACTTTAATCTCGACGCTTATGACATTTCCACTTTATTCTTGCCGTTTATGTCGAGATTAAAGTCGACATGTTGACTTTATTCTCGTAATTTGTCATTAAAGTAGGACATCCTAAACTAACTTCATCTTAAAATGAATATTTAATGTACTAGATTTTCTCAAACCCCGTCATAAGTTATGTAGCACATTAAATGCTTTGTGTTAAGTGTTCCCCGAGCATTGTTAATCGCTACGTACTTCTTAAACTGACTTCCTCTTGCACTAAGAGGAGGCGCAGGCAGCGATCACCACACAGAATACATTAAATTCATGATATTCTTGCTCCCTGAGCATTTAGAATGCTAAGATAAATACTTGATATAATTTTCATGATAAAATTCATTAAAGCATGTATCATTTGGGGGCACATTGGCGTGGAGGGTGCACTGCTGCGTCGCAGCAAGGGGGTCCCGGGTATTCCCTGCCTTGAATTTGCATGTTTTTCTGGTGGGTTTACTTGGCGTGCTTCAGTTTTCTTCAAAGTCATATAGGATGTGGGGTTTTGTTCTGCTATATTGACCCTGCTAGTGTATGTATTGCTTATATTCACCCTGTGATGTGCTGGCGCTCTGTTCAGGATTTGCTCCTGCCTCGCACACAATCCTTGCTGGGATGGGCACAACCCTGAATGGATGGCATAATTAAACATGTATAATGAAGTTTTTTGTTCTTTTTTTATATAAAAGTTCTGAACACTCCGTGGTCTAAGATTATAACTAGTTTTAATTTCACAAAGACGTTTATCGCGTGGTGATTGGTTATGTGGAGAAAGAAAAAGGAAGGATAGGAACTGGGGGTTTGGTACATCAGACAGAGACAGCACGCATGCAATAAAGAAAGCCCGCTCAAAAGAACATCCATTGAATTCTGTATTCGTGTCTCCGACCACCAGATCACGAATCCAATATTTACACAATATTTAAGTTAAACCTGTGCGATAACCATTCATACATCCTGTTTTTTGGAGCCTCGTCACACCTGCCATTAAAACACTGAACGTACACCTGGGGATCCCTTACTGCGAGGGAGCAGCACTACTGCCACACTAACGTGTATGTTTAATACCTGTTTTAATGCATTTCATCATGAAAATTTATCTTAGCATTCTACATTTTCAGAGAGCAGGAATATCATGAAGTGAATGTATTCTGTGTGGCGATTGCTGCCTACGCCTCCTCTTAGTGCAAGAGAAAGTCCGTTTTAAGAAATACGTAGCGATTAACAACTGGGTCGGGGAACACTTTACACAAAACATTTAATGTGCTACATTAACTTATGACGGGGTTTGAGAAAATCTAGTAAATTAAACATTGATTTTAGGATGAAGTTTAGTTTACGACATTATACTTAAATGACAAAATAAACTATGAGAATAAAGTGGAAATGTCGAGAATAAAGTCAACATGTCGACTTTATTCTCGACATATAGTTTTTTTTTTTTTCTTCACCGTGGCCCTAATACGTTTCCGTAGGGCTATACCACAAATAGCATTATAAATGCAAGTTGCAGTTTTATTATTTATGTATATAGCTGAGCTTGAAGAAAGGTCCATATTAATGCAGTTTGCCTTAATGATGGTTCAGTTGGTAAATATTTCATCACCAAGTTGCACTTGTTTTATTTTATTATAATTTGGTGAATACTGTATAATGCACCTGGGCTTGAAGTCTTGGAAGTAATAGTATTATTACTGGAAATTGCACTATTTATTTTTTTGTTATTATTTATTAGTTTAAATATTATGCAGTTTAATGATGGTAAAGTTGTTTAAAAAGTCACTTTAACGTGTCAGTGGACAGAGATTGTTAACATTAACAAAGTGTAGTTGGTTTACAAAAAATATTTACTATTTATTCCTTTTCTAAGACATGTTCAGTGCAATACAACTTTTTGACAAGCACCTCTGGATATTTTACTAAGTCTAAATGCCTCTTTGGATAGTTGAAAATATGTTGTCCAAATTTTAGTTTAAGTTGTTTGCAAACTTTATTCAATAAAAAGACTATATTTTGACTGCATCTGTCATGCAATGTGATTTCTTCTCTTCATTAGTGCCACCTCCTTGAAAACTATCACTTTATGGGGCCATGCAAACCTGTATTAATACTTGTGTGCACATTACAATGTTTTTTTTGTACAATATACAATTCTCATGACAGTGGAATAGGTTATTCTTAGCCAGTAATTGCAGTGGAAAATGTGGTTAACATCCACTCATGCATGGGGAAAAAAATACTGTCCAATACTGTGAAACCGGTACAATTCTGAAAAATACCGTGATATAGAATTTTGGTCATACTGCCCAGCACTACCAGCCAAGCCACATTTTTCAACCCTGTATCCTATGTTTACAGCTATGTCAAATGACAAGGATTATGTCATTTGAAACTGCATGACGTTTTCAAGTATGAACTGGTCAAAAGACAAATGATCTTGGTAAATGCCTATAAAAGTAGTAAGTGATTAGTAAGGCATGAATTCCTCCTTCTTTCTTATAAGGTTAGATTTGATGACTGCAACATTATAGACAAGCATGCATTTCAATGATAAAGTTTTCACCGTATTTATTGGACAAGACACTGACGTCTTGACAAATACTAAATTTATAAACTGTGGAAATGTTCGGAATTAGCATTTATGATGCAAGATATTCCCACCTGATACTGTTCATGTGACTTTCCAAATTGAGTTTTCAGAAAAGCAAGTGCCACTGTAAATTTCCTGATTGGCATGTGCCTGACGCAATTCAAGATTACACCTAATGTCTTAATTAGCTTCCTTTGCTTTTTTATTTTATTAAGTAGGAATCTCTTCTCTTCAGATATAACTTGACCGTTAATTGGATCAGCAAGAAATGGCATTATTATGTTTTAATTTATCTAGCAATGTGAGGTGATAGGTGACAACTTGGCAGTTTTAGGTAACAAACCAATTTCTGAATTTTCTAAGTGGCAGGTCTCAGTGGGATGAACATTCTCATTAACTTCAATATGTCTCATGTTTCCTATGGCACATCATCATAACAGTCCATCTTGAAGAACACATACCAAACTTTTATGACTTGCGCATTTGGTCCATTTTAGGCTGTCATAGAAAATAAAAGTGGCATTGCATATATGCATGTCACATACCATTTGAAACCATACACATTGTATTTCATACATAAATTTTATTTGTGTCCTAACTTTGGGATTTTGTTAAGAGGTGGAGATAGTTTGGTCTTAAAGTGACCTATGACAACTCTTCTTTTATAATCAATTGGAGGTAAACCTGAATTGCACTGGAAATGTCAGTCACAGGACACAGATTTTTACATAGTCTTTCTCTGGTTGTTTTAGTTCACAAAGATTTTACCTGTAATTGGCATATCTCTGTGAATGCCTTCATATCTCTATTAAATATTTAACTGAACAGAGATTACGGCATCACTGATGGATTTAGTACTTTTCTCTTTCATGGAATTTGTGAGGAAACTATTTTAACACTCTCAGGGATACTGACTCAGGCCATGTGCAATAGCATTACATATACACACACCCAACTCTGGCATCAATAGAGTTCTAACAGCATCTTTTGGCTTAGTAGTGCTGTGTTGCAAATACATTAAGAATACTAATGCTCTAATTGATTATTAGTATGTTTATATATATTTCAGACTAGTATTGAAGCAAAATATATCAGCTTGTTTAGGGGTGAATTTTAAACTCTCATCAAATTGTTATGCCTCTCTTCTTTTGTCTTCTTTTACAGATGATGATGATCATCCTTGGAGTGATTTGTGCGATCATTCTCATAATTATCATTGGTAAGTGGGGGACGTGAAAGGCAAATTGTTACATGCTGCATACCTCAAACCATTTATATATTTATGTTTATATATTTTTTAAGTAAAATAACTTAATATGAGTTATTTTACTTCCATGGGAGACATTTCACTTCCACAAAATTTTTAAATAATGTCTTTCATCCTCCACACTTTCCATTAAGAGTTAAATGATAAAATAAATAAAACTCCTAAACAGAATGCAACCAAAATCACATTGATCATACCAGCAATAATCCTTGATATATGAACGGTGTAACCCCAAGGACCCCCAACCCAACATAAAGTGCAAATTAAAAAAAAAAAAAATGCAATAAACATTTTGTCATGAAAATCTTGAGTACTCACCCCAGTTATTCAGCAGTCAACTCAGAGTTGTTTTTAGTTGCCATCAAGTAGTAAATATGTATACAACCTACTGTTTATTGTATACATTTGTGTATATGTATATATAGATGAGTTGTCTATGTATGTATTTGTATATGTGTATTTGCGAAAGACGCCTGGAACACAGACAGAGACGGACTCAGGAATGTCCCCAAAACACCACTTTTTTATTTACAGATTTTCCTGCACAGTGCACCAGTCAGTCATTTCCCAACCAAGCTGCCCAAACTCACAGTCCTTTTCTTTCTCTTTTTTTTCTTTCTCCTTTGCCGCCTCCACTCCTCTCCTGCAAGCTTTGTCCTCTGACACCTGACTCCGGCTTTTTGAATGGAGTGAGGTGGCCCCCTTTTATAATGAACCTGGATGTACTCCTGGTGCTCCCTGATGACCTTCCTGGGGCACCCGGAAGCACTCTGGTGTACCTGCTTTCAGTTCCCGGCAGCACTTTCCTGGTGTGGGAGAAGTGCTGCATTCCAGAGTCTCTGAACCATCCAGGCACCCCCTGGATGGCCACTGACCCCACAGGGTTGAGCTTCCCAGCTCCGTGGCTCCCATGCAGTTCAGGATGGCTGCCCTAAGGACTGCACAAGGCATGAGGAATCCTTTTCAAAGTGAGCACAGAGTTTGCCTCATGAAGAAAATTCACACCAAGAGCAATTTTGAGAAAATATATTTTATCTTGGTTTTTGTCCAGCAACATTTCTATAAAAATACATGGGTGTATTTTTATTCTTACAAAAAATTGCAGGTAATTTCAGCTTTTGTAAGTTGAGACAGTTCCTCAGATTGAAATGATATAAATAGTAAATAATGATGGAAAAGTGCAGCACCTCTCTTACAATGAATTAATGTCAGTGTAGATTATTATAATGTCTTTATGCATTATCAGTGAAATGGCACACAACACTTTAGAAGATGAATTGGTTTTAAAAAAAAACTGCTACAGGACAGACACATTCTGTTTCCTTTAACAGACGTGTATTAAAGGATACATACTGTGATAGTCACAAGCAAAACATAAAATTCTTTGAATAAATGAGATAATAGATACTCATATTTGATGGCTCCCTCATAAGCAAATTCCATGCTCACTTGTCAGGCTTAACATTTCTAGGAGATGGTTGTGAGCTCTCAACTCACAGACACCACAAGTCACCCAGTCGGCAACTTAAAAATGTGTTTCAGCTTTCTTAGATATGAAGCAGAAGAAGGTTTAAATTAAATTGTGGTGGGATGAGCTCAGCTATTGGTGTATTAATATTAACTTAATATATCTAGTTTTGACTGCTCAGCTGTTGTGTAAAACTTCAGGCAAACATTAATATTTCTCTGTGACTTCTCGAACTTTGGTTCTGTAATAGAAAATGGGCCTAGCTGTAATGTATTTTTCTTTATTTTACACTAGGCAGCTAAGTGTAAAATTTGAAACTGTAAAGTAAAGAAGCTTTATACCCTACTCTCAAGTAAATAACCTATTTTAGATATATCTTTATTGTCATTGTCATTTAGCCTCTTGAATTCAGTTATTAGGAAAAAAAAATATGCTTTTATTGTTATTTATAAATATGTATGGATGAACACAAGTATTGCAGTGAATGTCATTTAGCAATTCTATTGAATTAATGTCATTTTTCTTTCTTCTTCTCTTTATATTTCTAGTGTACTTCAGCACCTAAATGTGGCACTGCAGCTTGGTTGAGACAACGGCAGGGAGGGCTTACGGGACCAGTATCACACTGACACCCTTCTCAGCCATATCTTCCAGTCCCCTCCCAATTTCCCTGTACGCATGTGTGTGTGTGCCTGCGTGTGTGTATGCGTGTTTCCTGTAAATAGTCAGGTTTTGTTATTAATATATATAGTATATATATTTTGTTCTTTGTAGAGTTTTATTAGAATGTTTATAAGTGTGTATTAATTTTCAACTACAGATCTACTGCCTATATCCCTAGCTGGGTTCATATTAATCTCTAATTATGCTGTCCTAATCACTGTGTATATCTGTCTTAATGGTATATTTCACCCTTTCTGTTGCAAAGCAAGATTTGTGAGTAAGAAAAGGTTTGACCTCACTCCAGCAAAGCTACACTATGAGGATTTCAAATGGATACATCTAAAACAAAAACACCAAAAAAAAAAAAAAAAAAAAAAAAAAAAGTCTTAATTTCTATATTGTCTGCCAGCTGAACTGCCTCTTATGGCTGTCACTGTCTTTTGCTGATCTACAAGGCCTCAAGATGGTTTTATTGAGATAATGCACCAAGTTAAAATATTTTTTATATTTGCTCACATTCTTGATTTGCCCCTTTCCTGTCTCTTATCCTCTCTCCTTGTCTCTCTTTCTCTTTCTCTCACACACCTAGATGTCTTGGGTTATTGTAATCCTGTTGTAGCAAAGGACCAATGTTTTTAACTTTTTTTGCTGATAGAATTCTGTAACATTCCTTAAGAGTGATGTTGTATTTTTTCTCTCAGAATGATATATAACATAATGTTCTCCTAAAACTGAAATCAAGTAACACTAAATACAGTGGAGATGTTTTTTCTTTGAAGAATATATATCTCAAACTAAGTATAAAAATATAGAAATATGCTCTATGTATTATTTTTCTTGAAATGCCATTTTTTTTAATTCATTGTGCTGTTAGTGAAGTACAGTATATTTCTAAGACAGCAGAGGCAACACATCAAAGTGAGTAAAAAGGGAGAATAAAATCCTACAGTAACATTCCAGTCTACAGCTTTATAGAAAAAACAATGGTGTAATCCACTTTAAATTGAGAAAAAAATAGGATTTATGGAAGTTTTCCAAATTTAATGTTTTGCAAATCACTGCCTGTCCCTGAGGGTCTGCCCCACGAATTTTTGGAAGTTAAGAATTTCCAAACAGTTACTCTCTCGCTGCCTATTTCTTTTGACAGGCCCCCACCATTCCATCTGCAAGGATATGTTTGTAGATCAAGAGGGCACCTTGTGTTGCTCTTTGTCTTACCAAGAAAACCTCTGGGAGAGAGGGGGGAAAAAAAATTGTCACTCGCCGTACTGAGCACAGCTATTGAATCTTTGTGTATCTCACAAGTCCAAATTGTTGAGCTCGACCACCTCCCCCAAGTATACAGACTATAATCATATCTCTGTTGGTGCCCAAGTGCCCTGAAAGTGGCTGCAGGTGAGAGAGGGAAAAACATTTGAGACCCATTTTTTAACATGCGTGGAAAAAATGGAGTTGGGGTTTAACTGCAGGGTTTTTATAAGGACCAAAGTTAACAACTGTTTTGTCTTCTGTACAGTTCAGTTGCATTTATTATTATTATTAAACCCGCAGAATGTATGTGATGTGAACCATATTCCAAATTCTGAAAAAACAATTACACAAACTAAATCTACAGTTTTATAAACATTATATTACAGCCTCTATCACAGATGGTAATGTATATGTTGGACGTGTTTAGTGGCGCACGTGTTTTTGTGTTTGTGTGTGCATGTATGTGTGTGTTTATATAATAATGTATCTGAAATTACATTTGTCCCTTTTTTGCCTCTATTATAACTTGTGTTCCTATCCAAATCTTGTGCACTTTGTTTTTCTGAAAAGCTGTGGACCACTGCATGGTTAAGTTAACTTAATAAAACATGACTGGGGCCAACCAAACAAACAGAGATGAAGCAGGGCAACAGTTGAGGCCTATAGAAATCATGAAAGGAAGCCAAATTTAATGATGAAGAAAGCTACTAAATACATTGATAGCACAATTTCTTTGAGGTTATAAATATAACAGTGGTGCAGAAAACATCTGTATCAATCTGTAGAATTTAAAGTCAAGTCTTAAATTGAGAAAAAAATGGGATGGGGACATAGTTTAGAAGCACTCTTTTTTGTTCTTATTTTTAGGGAAGTATTTCAAGATGGAATCCGAGAAGTCAGCTTGGCCCAAGCGTAATGACCTATGTTTCTTCAGGGACATCTGATGAATTTGGACTTTTTTTGGTCATACCCCTCTGCTTCCTGACCCTAGTTATTGGAGGGAAAACTGGGCCATGGAAGTGCAGTTGGGAGAAACTGTAAAAGTATAGATTTAAACTAGAAAAGTTCAAATTTATCAGTTTATATTAACTGGATGTGACAAGTCTATGGTGGTCTGCTAATGAAAAGGATTTAGAATTATGTCTAATAAAATGGACACAAAAGCATTTTTTGTGTGTAATCTGTGTGGCGTATGCGTGTAGGAAGGGGGTGGGGGGGGTGCCATTTGGTTATCTATAATTCTCAGCTTAAATGGAGGGATCTAGTGAGGATTCTGGATTACAATTGTTTTTTTTTTCTTTTTTCCTACTTGGGTTCTGATGTCAAAAAAAACAAAACAAAGAGTTAATAATGTAAAGATACAATTCTGGTATTGACGATTGTCCCAGTAGCCCCAAGTTAGAATCCGTATTTGTAAAAAACTATGTGTGTGTGTGTGTGTGTGTGTGTGTGTGTATTTAAACTAAAAGTGAGCAGGCAAAACAATTCAGAACATTAACAGAATATTAAAATTAACAACTGCCACTGGCTAGTTTTGCAGAAGAGAAATGTGAATGTTATCCTTTGGCCAAGGGCAGATTTGCTAGAACTGAAATAAGGTGTACAGGAATAAAAAATGTAACTTGAATTGTTAAGAGCCAGTGTGTTAATGGCAATGAAGGCAAATGTCTGAAGTACAGTCTGTTTCATGAAACGGAGCACCCTATTCAATTGAGAATTAAAATGTATTGCTCATTTATAGATTGTACAATGCTCTTGGAATAAGAGCAGACATAGACATATGTGGTTTACTCACCGATTCACCACATTTTGTTTTTGCAATGGGGGACTTTTTAGACTGCAAAGTAGTATAGTGTAGCATTTGCCAGGGAAGAATCATTGGCACATATCTATTCTGCAAACGCTCCTGTCAAAGCTGCATTGTCATACTTGCATTGTATTGTGGGTAATTTATTAAGCGTCTGCTGCCAACGCTGCTGGTGCATATGGCAAAACTTTTTGACAGTTTGTACAAGTCATTTGTTCTGATGGATTAAACAAACATATTGAAAAAGAAATTGCAATCCATTAAGGTGGAATAAAGATTGCAAGATGAAGTCCCAAAGAAACATGAACTGTGTGTGTTTTTTTAAGTTTTTATATTTGTGAGGAAAAAACTGTAACATGATCCTTGTCTGCAGTAGAAAACTATTTAATTCATTAAGAAACTCTTTTAATTCATTAAATGGGAACACATTCATTAGGAGCTATGACGGACACATTTTCTATTGTTAGTTTTGAGTGAATTGTAAGGATGGAGTAGTCTTAAATGTCCCTGAGGACCAGGAAAGCATGTGCCATCCATGCTGGACTGATTATTGTGGCCAAAAATGTGACTTGTGCCACCATGCTTCTCTGAGATAAAATTAACAGAATGAATTTCATGTAGACAGTAAGCATGAATTCACTAAGGCCTAACCCCAACAAATTAGATAGCAGGTGCTTACCTCTCTTGAACAATTACTACAGGGTTTCATTAACCTTCAGTCGGGGAGACTGAAGTATGGATAAGGCACTTAGGTCACAGAGGAAAATATCTAAGTGTAGATGGCTGTTTTTGCTCTTTAGTCATCTATTTCATAGAGTCATAAACTGAGTACACCTGCCTTTTAAGAGTACAAAGTGAAATGTATCATACTTCATGGGCTGGATTGTTTGTGGTAGTTTAATGCAGAAGGTATACAAGATTTGAAAAAAAAATTATATTTTCTTGGAAAATGTCAGACTATCTCCAGCTGCACAAAATTGGGACTCTGTGAACATTTAATGGTAATGAATGGATATGCTGTTTCTTACCAGTGTGGGCTGACAGTTGATGTGGAACACTAGTAGTATCTTTAAACCTTTCTCTTGGGGTACAGTCCAGCTTCTCCATTTCTTTAACAGCTGACTGAAGTAATTAATCTTTCTTTCCCCCTCCTTTTGTCTTGCTTCAATATCTGGGTCATCTTGAAAGTTTCTGGTTGTCTGTTATACGTGTGCTTCTAGTTTTACTGGGTCACTGGTCACTGAAAAGAGGTCTCATCTTGCAGTACACTTACTCTAAATTTGATGCTGTTAAGGGCTGAAGTCAGTGCTTGCACTTCTGTAAAGTAGACCCTCCAGAGTACACATCTATACTCACACTGAACTACTTTAAAGTCACCAGTTACTTTAACAAGTATGTCTGAAAGATATTGGGAGAAAAATAAATACAGTCTCCATGTACAGTGTGATTGGGCTGGAATAAAAACCCACTATTCCATCATGTAAACTCCTGATAGTAGCCTGTTTTGATCCAGAGTTTGACAAAGTAGCCCTGACCTTCTAGTGGAGAGGGATCTACAAACAAATCCCAATCTAAAAACATTGATTAAGTAGGAATTAAATTACAGCACAAACATAGGGTGTTAGAGCCCTTTGGATTTACTAGTGTGACAGATAGAGGGCGCCATCGCTCCGTTGAACCCTCAGATCAGACACCAGATAAAAGTCCAGTAATTATTTTTAATGGTACAATACAGTGCACCAAGCACCCTCCACTCCACAATACTCATAAATAATCAATTCTCAATACAATAATCAATCCTCCACTCCCAGACACGTTGCCACCCTTCCTCCCGACTCAGCTCGTCCGTCTGGGATTTCCCAGAGTCCTTTATAGTCTATGACCCGGAAGTGCTTCTGAGCCCTCAGTCCATGTGATTATCCAGCACTTCCGGGTCAGGTAAAAACTCCTCTTCTTCAACCCGGAAGCACGTCATTTTCTCTGTCCATGTGACTGGGATGTACTTCCGGGCTGTAGTGAAAATATAAGTCTCTGGGCCTCCCTGCGGCGGCCCCGACATTATCCAGCAGGGCTGTACAGGAAAACTCCAATGTCCATGATGCCCTGCTGGAATTCGGGGCACCTCCATGCTGTAGGAAGGGCTCCATCTGGGGGCTTGGGGGGTATTGGCTGGGATGAATGGCTGGCCATATATCACACTAGTAATATACCTCTTGAATGTAATATGTGCCTCATCTGTCACTTTCAAACTAGTATTTGGGATGGTAAGCAGCAACAACAACAATTTATTTTTTGTATAGCCCAAAATCACACTAGGAGTGCTGCAGGGGGATTTAACAGGCCCTGTTTTTTGACAGTCCCCCAACCTTGACCCCTTATGAAGATAAGGAAAGAAATCCCAAAAAAACGCTTAAAGGGAAAAAATGGAAGAAATCTTGGAAAAGCCAATTCAGAGAGAGAGAAAGAGAGACCCCTTTCCAGGTAGGTTGGGTGTGCAATGGGTGTCAAATAATGGGGTCAATACAATACACAAAACAGTAATCCTCTTCCCAGATCTAGATGGCCAACCTCCCATTATCACCTCAGGAATATAATACAACAAGGGGGCTCCGACCCCTGCTCGCTTCGCTCGCCAACCCCTGGTCTTGGGTAACCCGAAATAGATTTGAAAGAGATTATTGTCTGTCTTGGTAATTGTTACATATGTATCATGTTCACCGTCACGACATCTGTAGGTCTATGTAATATATGTAAATGACAATAGCAGTGTAATTGTTATGTAAGTATAGAGTGTCTTTGAGTTTGCGCAGATCTATGTATGAGATATATTGGAGTATAAAGGTGTAGATGACGTACAAAGGATATCTTCATACACCACATTTGTAGTAAAGATTGCGTGTTGTCCTTGAATGAGTTTTCCTTGGTATGGAGTTATTATAATCTTGATGTTAACGTCACATGCATGCCGAACTCTTGAGAAGGCCACATAAAGTTGTCCATGTCTAAATACAGGCTCAGAGAGGTAAAGGCCGACTCTGTCCTTGGGATTTGTTGATTAGGTATACGTTGTTTACTGTTAGTAATATGGATAATTGCACTTACTGTTAAAATGACCTATTTCCGTTAGTTGAACTCTTTTGTTTCCTGAGCCGTGGCTCCTTCGCTTGCGGTGCATAGGCGCATGCACCCTCCGTACTATCTCGGGTTTGACTATGCTGTGTTTTGTGGACGTTTGGGGACTCCGTACTTTCTCTGGTTTGACTGTGGGGCGGGACGCGTGGCTCCTTCGCTTGCGGTGTATAGGCGCATGCACCCTCCGTACTATCTCAGGTTTGACTATGCTGTGTTTTGTGGATGTATGGGGACTCCGTACTTTCTCTGGTTTGACTGTGGGGCGGGACGCCAAAGCCTGTTCTGTTTGTGTTTTCTGTGAGTACTTATAGTATTGTATTACTGTAATGTGATTCACATATGCTGTGGAGTCCAGATCTTTGGGGGCTTCTGTACTATCTCGGGTTTTTGCTTGCGGTGCTTTCGAAGTGTGTTGTAGGCGCCTGCACCTTTCGTACTATGTCGGGTTTGACTATGCTGTGTAGTGTGGACGTGTAGGGTTCTGTACACTCTTGAGAGGGCTACATACAGTTGTCCATGTGTAAACTCTGTGTTATTTGAGAACCGCGTTGTAGGCGCCTGCGTTCATTGTTTTCATCCAGGTGGGCTCGTGTTTGTATCTCCGTCAGTCGAGCTCTTTCTTTCTGGAGCCGTGCCTGCTTTGCTTGTGGCATTTCAGACACACGAAGTAGGCGCCTGCGTTCATTGATTCTATACAGGCGGGCTCGTGGTTTACCATTCTCGGTTAGCCTGTGTTTTCTGTGGTTGTACTGTTAATATTGTATTACTGTAATGTGCTTAATATTGTATTACTGTAATGTGATTCACATATGTTGTGGAGTCCGGATCTGTGGGGTTTCTGTACTATCTCGTGTTTATGCTTGCGGTGTGTCAGAAGCAAGTGGACCATGCTGTGTAGTGTGGACATTTAGTTCAGAAGCGCGTTGTAGGCACCTGCACCTTTCGTACTTTCCCGCGCCTTCCGTACTATCTTTGTGGACCTTTGGGGCCTCCGTAGCCTCTTCCGTTTGACTCTGGGGTGCAGCGCAGAATCCTCTTTTTTGTGTGGCTGTGTCGTTAGTCGTTAGCTATGGGCGTTGTTGCTTCATTTCTTATTTACGTTAGTTGAGCTCTTTCGTTTTTGAGCCGTGACTCCTTCGTTCACGGTGGATCAGACTTCGCTTAAGGTTTATGAGACGCGCGCTGTAGGCGCCTGCGCACTATGTCTCCTGCGTCCATCGCCGTGTACCTGGGTCCGTGCCTTCCGGTTTACCATTCTCGGTTAGTAATATGGATAGTACAACAGTAATAGTACAAGCTACAAAGCAAAATGCAAGAGTAGGTTAAAACGTACATCACATATGAAGATTCAGATTTATTCAGAGTCTTGGAGTCCTTAGCCAACAAGCTGCCCACCCCTTACTGGTCGTTCCACAGCTGAGTCAGTGCTGGGCTGGCCAATCTGATGAAAGGAACCTTCCACCTAATGATTCCAGAGCTGCTTTCGCAGAGATGACTTTCCATAAGCAGGGAAACTACTTGGCAGTAGAGTAGTTGCACCAAGTGCCACATGTGAATGCCAAGAAGAGAAACGGAGGGCGTGAGTGTTAGTAACAAATAAGAAATATCATATTGCTTATGTTTTAGCACTAATGATGAATAACAGAAATGAAGTATGCACAGTTAAGCAGCAGCTCTAGTGTGGGTATGCTAAACTGAAGTAGTGAGTCTTCAGCCTGGATTTAAAAAGCTGAGACTGAAGGGGCACCTCTTGTAGCAGCAGAAAGACTATTCCACAGCTTTGGGGACCTGTAACTAAAAGCTCAACCTTCCACTGTTATTTTATTAAACTTTGGAATCATAAGCAAACCGGCATCTTGAGATCTTAATGTATATATAAATGCAAAAAAATTATTATTATTATTACATTCTGGTTTGTAAGTAATGACAATTTCAGATAAGTAAGCAGGGCCTTTGTGACATTTAAGGCTTTATATGTTAAAAGAAGGATTTTGAAATCTGTCATAAACGTAACTGGGAGCCTGTATAAGGATTTAAGAACTGGAATTATGTGTTCATATTTTCTTGTTCTTGTAATAATTCTTGCAGCAGCATAATAAGCAGCCACCTTGTCCAATATGTGGAGTCAGGATGAGGATTAAAGCATATTTAGAGATAATGACTATGATACCCAAAGGACAGCAATCCAAAAACAAGTGGTGAATATTAAATTTATTGCCAGGTTTGTTAAGGTCATAATTGCAAGTACTGTAGATTTGTTAAGTACTGAATGCTCAAAATGAAGTGGCACCGACTTGGTTACATTCCTCCAGCACAGAGCCTTTGCCTGAGAAGGTACATGTCTACTGTAAGAGTGGTTCACCAAGAGGGTAACCACTTTTTTGTTTTTAAAAAGCAGGACATAGCAGCATACTACTCAATCAAATAATAATAATAGCATAAAATCTACAACCTAATCTAACTTTTTAAATATAATGGCAATATTAATAGCAGAAGAGAGTCCAATCACAGGCCAAGAATGGGGAAATATGTTGTATTTTAGAAAAGTTTTGGATATGTCCTCTGAGAGTATTTGATTTTGTCTAATTTATGATAATACAGAAAGTCTCCTATACACTGAGTTATAGAAGGTGGATTGGGATTCTTCCAGTTGACCAGGTTAAGTCTGCTTGCTGGGCGTGTGGTATAGGCTATTACAATTGACTTATCCCAATGCATATTAATGCCACCTGGGAGAACACCAAATATCGCTGTTAATAGATTAGGAGTTATTGTGACAGCAAAGAGGGTAACCACTTCTAAAAGTGTGTTCAGATAAGGTGTGCCTGAAGAGTTTTAAAAGAAAATAACAGGCCATACCACTTGCATGGCAAAGGGTGCTCCATGAAGACCTTATCGCTGAGTCTGTTACATCTTTGTTCAGGATTCTGCCCTAGCCTTAACCCTACTTCTGACCCTATTATGACAATGTGAGAACCCTACTTAGAATGATTAAAATAAGGAAAATGCAAGCATAATTAAAACAAGATCTACGGCAGTTTTAGGAATACTTTGGTGGGTTGAGTTTTTTTCCTTGATCATTTTTCTAGTAATTTAATTTTTATTTTTTGATATTTGTTTATGTCTCATCCACTTCATTGTGTTTCTATGACACTTGTTGTTGTGGATGCTGTCCTGTGGGTAGCTGCCTGACCAACCAGAATTGAGCTGACAACATATTGCACGCTAGCCTGTCCATCCTATTTAAGCAGGAATAGCTATGGAGCTTCCTCATGTGAATTTAAAGAAAGGAAAAACTCTTCATTGTTAGGAACATTTTCAGGTTTCTGACTTCTGCCTTCACGATTATGAATCCTGTATCGCACTTCTATGAAAAATCACTCAGTCTCTCAGCTGATTTTATCTATTAAACATTACTGATTTCTGGATTGCATTTTCAAACCTCTGCCACTCAATTTCTTACCAGTAATACTGATTTTTGTTTTTAAGAGAAAAAAAATGTACCAAAAGAAACAACAAAAATATCTTAGATGGTTGAATTATGAATGTTAACAGGAGAAATGGAAGGGAAAGTATAAGTTGAATGGCTAAGGTCAAGAAGGATACCTGGCTCATGTCAAGTCCTAAAAGTAGATAAAGAGAAACCAGTTAAATAAATGAGACAAAAATATTATACTTGGTCATTATTTATTAAGGAAAATGATCGAATATTACATATTTTTGAGTGGCAAAAGTATGTGAACCTTTGCTTTCAGTATCTGGTGTGACCCCCCTTTGCAGCAATAACTGCAACTAAACGTTTCCGGTAACTGTTGATCAGTCCTACACACCGGCTGGAGGAATTTGAGCCCATTCCTCCATACAGAACAGCTTCAACTCTGGGATGTTGGTGGGTTTCCTCACATTAACTGCTCGCTTCAGGTCCTTCCACAACATTTCGATTGGATTAAGGACAAGACTTTGACTTGGGCATTCCAAAACATTAACTTTATTCTTCTTTAACCATTATTTGGTAGAACGACTTGTGTGCTTAGGGTTGTTGTCTTGCTGCATGACCCACCTTCTCTTGAGATTCAGTTCATGGACAGATATCCTGACATTTTCCTTTAGAATTCTCTGATATCCATATTACTAACCGAGAATGCTAAACCGGATGGACGCAGGGACATCCGGCCATGGGTCGTAGCCGCAAAAAGACGTACTGCGCAGGCGCCCCAAGAAATGAGGCTCCGCGAGAGGCAGATGCGACCACAGAAAAAAGGAGTGAGTACAGAAAAAAGGAGTCAAAGAAATGAGGCCCCGCGATCACAGAAAAAAGGAGTCAAACGCAGGCGACGCACGAAACCGATTGCACACGAAACTAGCACACAAAAAAAAGAAGCCGCTCGCGCCAACCTGCAAGCCACCCCCCCTCCCCCCTACAGGCACCGGACGGGACACACACAAAGAGGACGATTCAACAAGCCCCTGGCACACAAAAAAAAAGAACCCAAAACCACCCCACCCACCCTACAAGCAACGAACGGGACACGCACAAAGAGGACGATTCAACAAGCCCCTGGCACACAAAAAGAAAGAGGACGCCCGCGCACCACAAAGCCCCCCCCCCTCCCGCTCAGATGCCGAAAAAGCACACGGCGCCGCACGAATCCCATTGCACATGAAACGGGACCCACACAAACAGGAAGATTTAACAAGCTCCTAACGCAACAAAAAAAAAGAAGCCGTGACCGCCACGCCAGGCCCATTACAGACGAGACATGGCACACGAAACGTTCACAACAACGACGAATCAGACCCACAAACACACTAACATCAATAAGAAGTTACACCCAAAGCCCCATTTCTAAAGGAACCGTCCATATTAAACATACGTCATCTCAACACCTTCACACTAGGCAGCATAGGTGGATCTCCTTACAATAAAGCACTATTAACCGTTCAACTGCAGAAAAGGCTCCATATTAACAGTGAGTGCGATCCTCCTTATTACTTATCCATATTTCGCATGCTGAGGAACAAACAAGTCATGAATACACGCTCACGGCTACAAAACGATTCGGCTCGGATAACGGGACCAAACACACGAACCCGCATGAAACAACAAAATACACGGCGGCGCATCTGCATTACATCCTACAATAGTTCATTTGATTTTGCATCTACCGGAGTAAATATCAGGTCACCAAAAGGCAATGACCCATACTGCTTTCGCGTATGTGGTCAAATATTACATCGCATTGGAACAGTGCACCCTGAAACAAATCAAGAACGCAAATATGCACAAATCACGTCGGCACCTACAAAGCGATTCAAAAAACCGCGGAAGAAAAAATGTCTCGGCTCCAAAAACACATGTCACTCCTTATTCCAAATACCGGTCCCAATCATAGAAACATCGGTATCCACTATGACAATTCACAGTAACAATGCACGTGACATCCGTCTTGCCACACTATTAATTATAGATGAATGTACAATGGCATCCAGTCGCTTACTCAACACCATTGATAAACTTCTACAAACGTTGATGAATAAGAATATTCCCTTTGCGGGAAAGGTACTTTTATTATGAGGAGATTTTAGACAGTGCTTAACTATTACTCCACTTACAATGCGCTCAACTATTGTTCAGTCCACCTTAAAATACGCGGACAATTGGCATTGCGTTGATGAATAATAATATTCCCTTTGGAGTAAAGGTATTTTTATAGGAGTAGATTTTAGACAGTGCTTACCTATTGCTCCACATACCATGCGCTCAGCTATTATTCAGTCCACCTTAAAATACGCGACGACGTCATATAAACAACACGAGACCGAACTACAATACATATACAGGCGCGAGACCTGATTGGTGATAATACGAAGAAACGAACAGTCCGCATTATTAACAGTGAGTCCGATCCTACTTATTACTTATCCATATTCCTCACGATAAAGATCAAACAAGTCATCAATTCACGATCACGGATACAAAACTAGACGGCTCGAGTAACGGGACCACAAACACGAACCCGCATCAAAAAAAAAACTTCACCTCGGCGCGCAACAAAAACCGCGGAACAAAAAATGTTACGCGAACAATTGGCTTTGCTTTCTAAAGATACACTTGGTACAAAACATGCGATTTGCAGATCACGAATATAACAATTGGTTATTACAACTAGAACATTGTACACTCACCAATACAGATGAACTTCACCCAGATATTATTACAAATCCTCAACCCCTTCATCTGCGACGACTTACTTACGGAGATATTTGGAACAGCGGTCTCATTAGACCAAATGCCCCTTTTAACACAACGCACTATATTATGTCCAAAAAATATTAATGTTGATCACATTAATAACCAGGTCATTTCATTACTTCCTGGAGAGGCACAGCTCTTTCTAAGCTCTGACAAAGTTGCCTCTGATGACGACAATGAACATCTGAATTTCCACTTAGAATATTTGAACACTATTAACCCAGCCAGATTAACACAACACAATCTTAGCCTTAAAAAACGGAACAATAATCATGCTATTAAGAAACCTTAACACTAAACAGGGTTTATGCAATGGCACACGTTTAGTCGTCAACACCATGACACACAATGTTATTCAAGCAACAGTTTCTTACAGGATCACATGCTAACAATACTGTTCTCATTCCTAGAATTGACCTTACGAGTTCTGACCTAGAATTACCTTTTACATTGAAACGCCGACAGTTCCCCATTAAACCTACATTTGCCATGACCATCAACAAATCACAAGGACAAACCATGGACAAGGTTGGCATCTACCTCTCTGAGCCCATTTTTGGACATGGACAACTTTATGTTGCCTTCTCACGTGTTCGACGTTCATGTGACGTTAAAGTTATAAATGCTCCATGCCAAGGAAGACTCATTCAAGGACAGGACACCATCTTTACTACTAATGTTGTGTACAAAGAAATATTCCAATAAACCATTACTCTGTGCCAAACACTGTATTTTTGGCTTTTCTATATGCATCATCCACACCTGCACACTATTCTATATCTAATTCATACATCTCACTCTTTGTCATGCCCCAACGCCAGGGGTTGGCAAGCGAAGCGAGCAGGGGGCGGAGCCCCCTAGTAATTAAGAATTCATTGTTCCATCAATGAAGGCAAGCCATCCTGGCCTAGATGCAGCAAAACAGGCCCAAACCATGATACTACCACCACCATGTTTCACAGATGGGATAAGGTTCTTATGCTGGAATGCAGTGTTTTCCTTTCTCCAAACATAACGCTTTTCATTTAAACCAGAAAGTTCTATTTTGGTCTCATCCGTCCACAAAACATTCTTCCAATAGTCTTCTGGTTTGTCCACGTGATCTTTAGCAAACTGCAGATGAGCAGCAATGTTTTTTTTGGAGAGCAGTGGCTTTCTCCTTGCAACCCTGCCATGCACACCATTGTTGTTCAGTGTTCTCCTGATGGTGCGCTCATGAACATGAAAATTAGCCAATGTGAGAGAGGCCTTCAGTTGCTTAGAAGTTACCCTGGGGTCCTTTGTGACCTCCCCGACTATTACACGCCTTGCTCTTGGAGTGATCTTTGTTGGTCGACCACTCCTGGGGAGGGTAACAATGGTCTTGAATTTCCTCCATTTGTACACAATCTGTCTGACTGTGGATTGGTGGAGTCCAAACTCTTTAGAGATGGTTTTGTAACCTTTTCCAGCATGATGAGCATCAACAACTCTTTTTCTGAGATCCTCAGAAATCTCCTTTGTTCGTGCCATGATACACTTCCACAAACATGTGTTGTGAAGAGCAGACTTTGATAGATCCCTGTTCTTTTAAATAACACAGGGTGCCCACTCACACCTGATTGTCATCCCATTGATTGAAAACACCTGACTCGAATTTCACCTTCAAAACTAACTGCTAATCTTAGAGGTTCATATACTTTTGCCACTCACAAATATGTAATATTCGATCATTTTTCTCAATAAATAAATGACCAAGTATAATATTTTTGTCTCATTTGTTTAACTGGTTTCTCTTATCTACTTTTAGGACTTGAGTGAAAATCTGATGATGTTTTAGGTCATATTTATGCAGAAATATAGAAAATTCTAAAGGGTTCACAAACTTTCAAGCACAAACTGTATACAGTATTATAAAGCAATAAAAAACACGCACCATGACCTGGATTGTCTGTGCTAGTTTTTGAATGTAGATTCAAAATAAGATATACATGAGTTTTCTTGGGAATACTCAAGACTGTCTACAACCACTCAAGATCAGGACTCTATGAACATTTAACGGCAATGAATGGACATACTCTTTCTTACCAGTATGGACAAACAATGGGGAACACTAGTAAGTATGCTTAAAACTTTCTCATGGGGGTATAGTCCCAGCTTCCTCCCATTCCTTTGTTAACAGCTGATTGAATGTACTCTTTCTCTTACCCTTCTTTTGTCTTGCATCAATATCTAGGTCATCTTGAAAAGCTTCAAAGGAATCCAAGTTTCTGGTTATCTGTTATTCTTGTGTTTCTATTTGTACTGGATCACTGGTCACTGCACGGAAGTCACATCAATACACTTGTTAAAACCCTTTACTCCAAATTTTATGTTATTAAGAGTTGGGAGTCAATGCTAAACACTGACATCAGCTGACAACAATATTGCATGCCAACCTATCCATCTTATTTAAGAACGAACAGCTGTGGGGCTGCCCCCAGGGCCGGATTTATATGAAAAGAGGCCCTAGGCTATTCCAATTATGAGGCCCTTTCACCTTCCATTTTTAAGTTTGTAAATTACATGAGAGATAATAAAATTTTGCTAACAATTTGAATGTAGGCCCCTCTTGATCTTGAGGCCCTAGGCTGAAGCCTAGTTAGGCCTATAGGAAAATCTGGCCCTGGCTGCCCCAACTGAATTTTAAAAAAAGGAATGACTTTATTATGAGGGAAATTTTCAGGTTGCTGACTTTCTGCCTTCATGGCTATGAATCTTGTGTTACTCTTCTATGAAAAATCACTCCGTCAATCAACTGACCTTATCTATAAAAAAAATTACTCATTCCTGGCTTTCATTTTCAAACATCTGCCACTTGATTCCTTATCGGTACTTTTCTTTTTCATTTTGAAAAAAACAGAACCAAAGTTTTCAACACATAGAAATGTCCTAAATGAAACAACAAAAAAAACTTAGATGGTTGCTTTCTGAATGTTAACAGGATCAACGGATAGGAAAATACAGTGAATTAAGGTTGAGGAGAGAAAAAGTAATTTATCACTATGAAGGATGCTAGGTTGTGAATGGAGGTAAAAGTAAAGCTGAAAACAGCTGGAATTTTGCATTGAATATGGAAACAGCAGAGTGGAGAGCTTGGAGCACCTTTTACCATTCATGGTTCTCGCTAGTGGGTACTCATCTTTAATAGAACTGCTTTCATAGCTCCAATATTAGAAGACTAGATTGGTAGGAAACTGAAGAAAAATGGAAAATTATGGGGCAACCTCTGCAGAAGATTAAAGGTGGTTGTAGAGGCTTTTAATTTTAATTCAGTAAGATGCTTGACTTTCATACTCTCATCAGAAAAAGCAGATTTCTGTAATAGAGGACAGGTCTCATTGGGAAAAGAACAAGCAGGCATATTAGATTTCTGGTATGAGACTTGCAAGGTGGAATAAAGATGAAAGCTTGAATGCTGGCATTGGGATTCTGACTAATTCTCATTTTTGGGCTTCTGACTAATTTTTTGTATCTTCCCTTTGGATTGCACATGAACATCTATTTTACACTTTTACTATAACTGTTTTCATGTTTGGCTTATCTTGTGCTGCATACCAACCTCACTTTCCCAGCTATTTCTTTTCCCAAAGAAAAATCTGTTGCTGAGGTGCTGTGGCCATCACATTTGTGTTTTGGTGAACATGCAACCTGATATCTTCTTCCTGTGTGTCCTTATATGTAGTTTCTTCTAAGAGAGGACAGCTGTAACGCATTCCTTTCTAATGCCTTGTTTTAGCATTTTTCCATTAGTTATATAATTCAGAAATGGTCAACATTTTCACTTTTTAAGAAACCTAAGGAGTTATACTTTACTTGGAAGTGTATATACACTACATTGTTCTCAAGCAAAATAAATCTTTACACAACAGGATACATACTGATCTTCAAAGAAAGGATGGTAAGAGTTTCCTTTGTCTGTAGAACTAACAGTTCCCCTAAATATAATGTTGATGATGATAATAAAACTGTTTGAATATCAAAGAGATAGCAGTATTACAATTGCCCATACATATAAACATCTAAACAAAAACTAAAGACAATTTATTTCACATAAAATAATAAAAAAGCAATATAACATTGATTAATAAAAAGGTTGATAAAGACCTTATTACTGAACACCTTAGAAACACTCATCTTTGTGTACCTTACTCCTTTTCTTGCTTATTGATCAAGCAATCAATCAATCAGCACCAAGTCCACTTTGTCTTAGAAGAATTTTATCATTCCTTCCAACTAAGATTTTGGAAATCCGAACTTAAGCAAATGCTACATGTATGATTTCACAGAATGTAATTCTTTACATGTGTCCATTCATCTATTTGTTGTGTCTTAATAGTGCATTTGTGTTCCTCAGAACTGAAGTAATAACACCCTCAATCTGTATAAATACAGAAGTCTAGGTTTTTGGTCTTTCTGTACCCAAGTAATGCCACTTATTTACAGTATGTAGTGATTCAAAACATTAATCTTTATTTTGTATAGACCAGGGGTCTTTAACTCCAGTCCTGAAGAGCTACTGTGGCTGCAAGTTTTCATTCTAATTTTTTTCTTAACTAGGGGGCTTTATCCCCTGCTCGCTTCGCTTGCCAACCCCTGTGTTTGGTTAATCAGATATACCAGGGGTGGGCAGATTCAGTCCTGGAGGGCCGCAGTGGCTGCAGGTTTTTGCTCCAACCCAATTGCTTAATAAGAAGCCCTTATTGCTCAAGTAACACCAGCTTCACTTTAGTTGTCTTGCTCGTTAAGATTTTGAACCCTTATTGCTTATTTTAGTCTTAAACAGCTGTATTCTTGGTTTTTAATTGCTCCTAATTAGCAATAACATTCAAATGACGAAAGAGACCAGCATTTCTCCATTTAGCTTGTTTTCATTTACACCTGTGTGTATTTATCATGCACTATTTGGTTTAATTAAATACTTGGAAGGAAAGTGAAGAGAAAAAAGTGAAGCACTGAGAATTACTCATCTGTTTTAGACTTCAAATCATTTGGATGATATCCTTAGAAAGGAAAATAAATCTAGGATATGAGAATGACCTGACATGGCAGAGTTAAAGTGCTAGCAAGCCATGCAATTAAATAATTGACAAGGATTGTTTTTTAATTAAGCAACTGGGTTGGAACAAAAACCTGCAACCACTGCGGCCCTCCAGGACTGAATCTGCCACCCCTGGGATATACAATTGAAATTTTTTTTTCTTTGGAATTGTTTCAATTTCATTATTTGCACTTTTACTTTAAAGCTTCATAAAAAACAATATTTTTTGGAGACACATGTGAGAAAACAATGCATAACTGCCCGTGAGTGAATATTGTTCTGTTTCTCTAATAAATAATCTAATAACATTAGAATAATAATTTTTCTAATGTTTGTCCCTGTGATTTATTGATTGTTATAGCAAAAGCTATTCTCACGGTAAACTGTAACATTTTAATACGAATGGCATATCACGATCTCCTTTGGTGTGTAATTTATTTGTTTATCTGTTAATTTGTTTGTTTATCATTTATCTGTTCTCATCCTCTTAGACACCCTGCCCGGGACTGGTTCCTGACTTGTGTCCTTTGTTGGCTGGGATTGGCTCCAGCAGACCCCCCGTGACCCTGTGTTCGGATTCAGCGGGGTTGGAAAATGGATGGATGGATCCTCTTAGATCTGGAGTGCTGCATTTGACACCACTGATCATAATATTCTTAGAAATCGCCTTAGTCAATGGGTGGGCCTCTCTGGCAGTGTCTTAAATTAGTTTGAATCCTACCTGGCAGGGAGAAAATTCTTTGTTAGTTGTGGTAATTACAACTCAAAGACACATGATATCCTATATGGTGTTCCACAAGGCTCTATCCTGGGTCCGCTTCTTTTCTCAATCTACATGCTTCCGTTAGGTCAGATTATCTCAGGGCACAACGTGAGCTACCACAGCTCTGCTGATGACACACAGCTGTATTTATCAATAGCACATGATGACCCCGATTCTCTTGATTCACTAACACAATGTCTGAATTGTATTTCAGAATGGATGAATAGTAACTTTCTCAAGCTAAATAAAGAGAAAACTGAAATCTTAGTGATTGGCAAAAATGGATACAATGAGGCTATTAGAAATAAACTGGATGCATTAGGATTAAAAGTCAAGATGGAGGTAAAATGCTTAGGGGTAACTGTTGACTGTAATCTGAATTTTAATCGCATATTAGTCAGATCACTAGGACAGCATTTTTTCCACTTAAGAAACATAGCAAAAGTTAGACCTCTTATGTCATTGAAAGATGCTGAGAAATTAGTTCACACGTTTTCAGTCAGGCTAGATTACTGTAACGCAATCCTCTCATGAATACCCAAAAAAAGACATAAATCGTTTGCAACTAGTGCAGAATGCAGCTGGTAGAGTCCTAACCAGGAAAAGAAAATCCGAGCACATTTCTCCAGTTTTGATGTCACTATACTGGTTACCTGTGTCATTCAGGATTGACTTTAAAATTCTGCTTATGGTTTATAAAGCCTTAAATAATCTCGCCCCATCTTATATATCGGAATGTCTGACATCTTATATTCCAAATCGTAACCTCAGATCCTCAAAATGAGTGTTCTCCTTAGAATTCCAAGAGCAAAACTTAAAGAAGTGGTGAGGCGGCCTTCTGCTGTTATGCACCTAAAATCTGGAATAGCCTGCCAATAGGAATTCGCCAGGCTAATACGGTGGAACACTTTAAAAAAACTGCTGAAAACACATTTTTTTAACATGGCCTTCTCATAACTTCACTGTATTTAAATCCTGATACTATGTATATCAAATTCATTATAATAACTATTCATGGTGGCTCTAAAATCTGTACTAACCCCCTACACTCTCTTCAGTTTCCTTTTCCGGTGTCGGTGTTTGGTGGTGGCGCATCTACTCAAAGCACCGTGATGTTCCAACAGTGATGGATTAAAGCCAGAAGTCTGCTTGACCATCATCATCAAGTCCTTAAGTGAGAACCCTAATTACAAAGAGGACTATTTCATTTATGTTAGGTAGAATGCCCAGAGGGGACTGGCGGTCTCGTGGCCTGGAACCCCTGTAGATTTTATTTTTTTTCTCCAGCCGTCTGGAGTTTTTTTTTGTTTTTTCTGTCCTCCCTGGCCATCGGACCTTACTATTTTTCTATGTTAACTAATATTGTCTTATTTTAATTTCTTACTTTGTCTTTTATTTTTCTCTTCTTCACTATGTAAAGCACTTTGAGCTACTTTTTGTATGAAAATGTGCTATATAAATAAATGTTGTAATGTTATTCGCGGAATATATACATTACCTTTCTTTTTTGCCTGTTAAAATTTGCATCGCTTCTCCATGATCATCAATATACACCTAATCGAAATGTGTATTCTTTGAAATTCAACTTGTCGTTGCTTTAACTGTTCCGGGACCACAGATTCTCATAGCGTATGGTCCATTATTGGTGTAAATTCACGTTTTGTGCATTGAATGATGCGACTGCGAAAAGACTTTGTTGTCTACTTCTTTGCCTTTTATTTCTGACCTCGATTTGTCCTGCTAATTTTTCAATTACACCTGGTTCTGATGATTAATCACCTTTTGTTTGCGGTAATGTAATCTTTTCTATATTCTTTGATACTGTAGCGACTGACATGATAAAGTGTCACAAAAGTTGAACAATCGCCGACTTCCTAACCCCAAACACAACTTTCTAGCAACAACTCCAACCACTCCTCCCTCGGGTCTCGCCACCCCCCCACACCCCCCCCCCCCCTTTACCACATCAATCAATACTCCGCTATCAGTCTTCCATGCTGTACTCCGCCCGCCCTCAATCGGACCGAACAGTCACTTAAAACCAAAAAAGACTCAACCTGGCTGGGACGCTACAATACTTTCAAATTTTACTGCTTTCATATTCTGTACCTTTCTCTGCATGTGTATCGCGCCATCGTTTGTTGGAGCCTTTCGAATTCCACTGCTTTCATAATCTCTTATCTGCCTTTTTTTCCTCTCCAATGACTTTGGGTCTCTATTCTTCGTATTGTCCTTAAATGCTTTATATGTGCTGAAAGCACAGGATATTTGTGTACTACGTGCTTTTACCAAGTCTCATGTTTATGGTCCACGCGAGACGCTCCATGGCAAGTCTCTTTTGTCTCGTGGGTCTTTTAAATGTCTTCCGAGAAGATCACGTATCGTCGCTTTGCTCTTGCTTTCCAGGATTTTTTTTTTTATAATAGAGAGATTAGTGACCAGTTTTGCTGCTAATTAACAATTTCCCTTTATTTTAATTGACTTTTCTTTAGACTCTGACCACTGAATTGATTCTTTTTTCTTTAAATGGCACCTAAACATAAATATGATGTGAAGTGAGCCATCAGATGACCAACTAAGTTGGGGCCTCAAACTCCAACCAACTTCACTTTATTCAGTTTCTTAATTTGAAGCCAATTCTCGTTGCTAATTAAACCCGTTATTTAATTCCATGGTGCTCATTCTACCATGGCAGACATTTCCAAAACTGGTGATTTTCTTTTTTTAATAGCACTGTCAAAATGTTTTGTGGACCTGAGCAGATCAACATTACTGAGGCCTTACCTTTCTTTATATTCAGTTATTGTGTGATGAACGCAGGTTGTTGTTTATGTGTTGGTTCATTTTGTGTCTTAATATTGTTTGGTTGCTAATTAAGGAAAAAAGAAATAATTAAGGGGCCTGAGTCTTAAGTTCCTGCATCAATTAAAAATTAAGGCAAAGAGTTAATTAGCATCAAAACCTGGTCACAAATTTAAAAAAGGGTTAGAATGAAAACCTGCAGCCACAGTAACTCTCCAGGACTGGAGTTGGAGACCCCTAGTATAGACATTTTCACCCAGCAACACAAGATACCTTTCATAACAGACAAGAAAGACATTCAAACCAACAGAATAACATACAATGCTAGATCATTTCAGTATATGATAAATTACAGAGAAATGAACAGTACATGGGAAGAAAGTAACATTAAGAATAATTTTACAAGACCAGGCCACTTTGTCCATCACAGCTGATCTATCCTTTAGTCATTACAGATATCAAGTTGAGATCTGATGATGTTGAAAGATTCCTATGTATTCCACTGCATGGCCAGTTTTACCTATGGTCCTATTTTTGAAGAAAACATTCTAATATCGAAATTTAACTTTAACCATCATCCATCTTTTCCGTTGCATTCTACAAAAACACTTTACAGTAATGTCTGGTACTAACTAAATGACTAATTCTTTTCATAATTTTCAACACCGAAAACATTCAACTCTTTCAATCATAGCTCATACTCTGCAGACCTGGGAAAAATTATTTGGTCTTCTCTGCACTTTACCTTGTGCAGTTGTGTTATTTTTTTGGTATTATAGAGACCAACCCTGCACACACCACTCTACATGAAGCCCCAGAAGTGTGTCGCTGACCCTATGAATAACATTACGAACTTACAGCACTTAATTTTGAGATGTAGAGTTGATAAGAGTTTATAAACGGCTGAATATATGTAGGGTACATATAAAAATATCACCAGGAAAATAAACACAGTGATAGATCATCTTTGGTTGGTATGCAGTTGACATTTCATTGTTAATATTGAAAGAACCTTGGTGCAAGGCCTGAACAGAGACAGAGAGAGAACCTCAAAGCCAAATGAGCATTTCTCATAAATTTCATAACAAGGTTTTACAATAGCAAGAAGATATCATCTAATCGCATTTGTCTGGAAGCCTGAGACGAGGTGAGCAGTAAATGCATCCAACACTTGGGGGTGTGGAGGTTTGCCGGCTTTTTACTCCGGCCCTCACCCCCAGGCCGCCAGGAGGAGCTCTCCCAGCAGCGTGGACATGCCCCGAGTTCCAGCAGGGCCTCATGGACTATGTAGTTTTTTATACACAGCCCTGCTGGATACCTTGGGGGCCACCGGGAGTCGCTGTAGGGGGGCTCGTGGACTCTATGTGCCCTATAACCCGGGAGTACGTCACGGTCACGTGACAGGAAGGAGCGACGTGCTCCCCGGGGTGAAGAAAAGGACTGTTTACCCTGACCCGGAAGGAAAAAGGAACTGTGGACTGTTGGACAGGAACACCTCGGGTCAGGGAATATAAAAGGACGATGGGAAAATCCCAGACGTTGAGCTGTGCTGGGTGGAAGGGCGGCAACGCGTCTGGGAGTGAGGAGGATTATTGTTATTATTGATTTATTATTGGGTATTCATTTAAATATTGTGGAGAAGAGGGTGCTTTGTGCACATTTATTATTATTATTATTAATAATAAACTATTATTTGGACTTTTATCTGTGTCTGACGTCTAGTCTGAGGGTTCAAGGGGTCACGGAGACCTTAAACTGTCACAGGGGGAACTTGTAAACTCGACATGGACAATTTCAGGAGGTGAAATTTAAATACAAGATGTGTAATATAGTAGTGCTACTAGATAAATGCTGTAATCCAATCTAAAGATAATGAAGGTGAGAAAGATTACATCTACAATGGAGGAAGAAATGTAAGATATAAGATGGACTGTGAAGACAAGATTATACACCAAAATATGGTCTATGAGGACCAACAGGCAACTGGCAAGGACATTTTAATCTTTTTTATTTTAAAGAGAACTATCAAATCAATGTTTGAAATCGAAGATAACAGAAATAACATTCTGCTACTTCTAAAGTTTTGACTTAAATATTCTCATACTGTCCCTTTATTTTCCATATCCTGACGGTAAGCTTATGGCTTGTCATACAGTTTTCAAATGAATAGATCCATTCACATATAATGCAAAAAGTATCTGCAGTGGTTGGCTCCAGTGGAGTCATTTTGTTCAAATTTGGCACACTTATTCTTCAAAGACATTTATCTGGAAAGTTCCATTTTTGTTGTTATATCTTAAATAGAATGCAATGTACAAATATATATAAAGAAATAAATGTAAGGGGGAAACCATTTTAAGCACAGAGTAAACAAATATGTACTCAGCATTTATGTTACACCAAAAACAACCTCATGGCTGCATTAAGGCTGCATTATCTGCACATTACAATGATTCAATATTTCTTTGACACTTTATCAGAAAAGCTGCAGACCTGCTCTCCATCATACACTGAAGCAGCTAAAAATTTTACCATGAGGCTTTAGGGTACATCTTTCAAAAATGTTATATTTTAAGAATTTGAACCTCCAGGCACCATTTTGCTATGGTCTCTCGGTTCTGTAGATTAACTCTAGGCAACATCCACAAGATCAGAATGCATCTAACAGAGTACACAATACTACTCCTGCTCCATGCTTTTGTCTGGTCACATCTGGACTACTACAACTCTCTGCTGGTAGGGGCACTGTCCTGAGTCACTAATCTGCTGCAAATGATTCCAACTGCAGCGGCATATCTGGTGTTCAGCTAACCAAGGCAGACACACGTCACTTGTCTTTTCAGGTTACTACATTGGCATCCTGCACCAGTATGTATCAAGTTCAAATCCTTGATGCTTACCTACAGAGTAGATAATGGGTCAGCACCCATATACAGTGGTGTGAAAAACTATTTGCCCCCTTCTGATTTCTTATTCTTTTTGCATGTTTGTCACACAAAATGTTTCTGATCATCAAACACATTTAACCATTAGTCAAATATAACGAAGGTAAACACAAAATGCAGTTTTTAAATGATGGTTTTTAATTATTTAGGGAGAAAAAAAAAATCCAAACCTACATGGCCCTGTGTGAAAAAGTAATTGCCCCCCTTGTTAAAAAATAACCTAACTGTGGTGTATCACACCTGAGTTCAATTTTCCGTAGCCACCCCCCAGGCCTGATTACTGCCACACCTGTTTCAATCAAGAAATCACTTAAATAGGAGCTGCCTGACACAGAGAAGTAGACCAAAAGCACCTCAAAAGCTAGACATCATGCCAAGATCCAAAGAAATTCAGGAACAAATGAGAACAGAAGTAATTGAGATCTATCAGTCTGGTAAAGGTTATAAAGCATTTCTAAAGCTTTGGGACTCCAGCGAACCACAGTGAGAGCCATTATCCACAAATGGCAAAAACATGGAACAGTGGTGAACCTTCCCAGGCGTGGCCGGCCGACCAAAATTACCCCAAGAGCGCAGAGACGACTCATCCGAGAGGTCACAAAAGACCCCAGGACAACGTCTAAAGAACTGCAGGCCTCACTTGCCTCAATTAAGGTCAGTGTTCACGACTCCCCATAAGAAAGAGACTGGGCAAACACGGCCTGCATGGCAGATTTCCAAGACGCAAACCACTGTTAAGCAAAAAGAACATTAGGGCTCGTCTCAATTTTGCTAAGAAACATCTCAATGATTGCCAAGAGTTTTGGGAAAATACCTTGTGGACTGATGAGACAAAAGTTGAACTTTTTGGAAGGCAAATGTCCCGTTACATCTGGCGTAAAAGGAACACAGCATTTCAGAAAAAGAACATCATACCAACAGTAAAATATGGTGGTGGTAGTGTGATGGTCTGGGGTTGTTTTGCTGCTTCAGGACCTGGAAGGCTTGCTGTGATAGATGGAAACCATGAATTCTACTGTCTACCAAAAATCCTGAAGGAGAATATCCGGCCATCTGTTCGTCAACTCAAGCTAAGCGATCTTGGGTGCTGCAAACAGGACAATGACCCAAAACACACCAGCAAATCCACCTCTGAATGGCTGAAGAAAAACAAAATGAAGACTTTGGAGTGGCCTAGTCAAAGTCCTGACCTGAATCCAATTGAGATGCTATGGCATGACCTTAAAAAGGCGGTTCATGCTAGAAAACCCTCAAATAAAGCTGAATTTACAACAATTTTGCAAAGATGAGTGGGCCAAAATTCCTCCAGAGCGCTGTAAAAGACTCATTGCAAGTTATCGCAAACGCTTGATTGCAGTTATTGCTGCTAAGGGTGGCCCAACCAGTTATTAGGTTCAGGGGGCAATTACTTTTTCAAACAGGGCCATGTAGGTTTGGATTTTTTTTTTCTCCCTAAATAATAAAAACCACCATTTACAACTGCATTTTGTGTTTACTTGTGTTATATTTGACTATTGGTTAAATGTGTTTGATGATCAGAAACATTTTGTGTGACAAACATGCAAAAGATTAAGAAATCAGGAAGGGGGCAAATAGTTTTTCACACCACTGTACTATACATGGAGAAACTTGTGAGGTCCTATACTCCTTCACGACCAGCCAGGTCGGCTGATGAATGGCATCTGGGTATACCACCACTGCATGGCATCAAATCTCAATCCACACTCTTTTCATGTGTTGCTCCTAGCTGGTAGAATGAGCTACCCACCTCCATTTGAAATTCTAGAATTAGAAGACTCACTTGTTTGGTGGATTTCTGACTATATTAGCTGTTAGGTTTCATAACCTAGGAATTGTAACTCGCTTGAATTTCAACCTCAGCTCTTCACTTGTGATGATCAATTTTATACCAATGACTTGTAACACTTACATCCAAACAATCCCCAGACTGATGTTTACTTGATTATGGTGACCTCTTTTCTAAGTTGCTTTGGATAAAAGCATTAGCTAAACAAAAAAAATGTAAGTTAATCACAGACACTCCACAACCAACAACTAACAATAAGACATCAATCGATGCCATTTTTACATCACTTAGATTGGAGTCTGCTGTCTAGGAAAGCTATTGACCCACAATGACAATATCTGGGCTATGTTTTTAACACTGTAAAATACTGTTAAAACTACAACACTGTACTAATCCTGTTATTTTTTAATTATGACTAATTTCTACAAGTATATTTAATAAATAAAAATGTGATAACTAACACTTTGATGAAGTAACTAAAGAATGTTAAATGCTCCCAATTTGTAGTTAGTTAATTGAGTCTCAAAACCCACCTGAATATAACACCAATCCTATTTTTTGTAACTAGTTCTTGGTTGTGAAAACTATGGAGGATACCTTTAAGTACCACATTAAAAAACACCCTTTAAGTACCACAATAATCCACTGATTGGTGGATTTTGATAATACACAAGCCTGAGGATTGGTTAATTTAATATATGGGCTTGGTTAATTATTCTGTCACAGAAATGTTCTGCATGTATCTAGCAGTGAATTGTCAGCCTCTCTAAAATTGGGGCCAAAATAAAATATTACCAAAAACCCCTGCGATCACACCCTCTTCTCCCTTCATCATGGTATTAGTGTTACCAGGTAAACAGTTTTCCCATTCAGTTGGGCTGTTTTTGTTCCTGCAGAGAAAAAGAGCTTTCATTTTTTGTGTTTTTTTAAGCGTCTTTAAAATTTAAAAAAATAAATAAATAAGTGGTATTTTGGGCTGTTTTTAAAAGCAAAAATAAAACTGCTACAGTTGTGCTAAGCTTACTTTGCATAACGTTATGTGTTTTAGGGAAGAAATTCCGAAGAAATGACATAAACTCACTACTAAGTCCCACCCTGGACATACTGTAGTGGTGGTGGTTTAGGGATATAACTAATCAGACAGATCATGGACATCAAAAAACATGCTCAATGTAACACACAGTATGGCAGGTCAGTGTAGTTGCATTTTAAAGTCAGTACAGTACAAGTAAACATGAACAAAAAATAAAAAGACATTTAAAATAATCAAACATCACAAAGGCACAATTAATTAACAAAAGAGAATATATATATATATATATATATATATATATATATTATAATATATATATATATATATATATATATACATACACATATACATACAGTGTATATATAATAATTCTGCCAACATGTTCGAAAACTTAAGAATCTTAAGGACTTTAAGTATATAGTAAATTTCAGTTTTCTTTAAAACTTGAAACTGCAGGGAAGATAAGCTGCAACCAGTAGATAGATAGATAGATACTTTATTAATCCCAAGGGGAAATTCATGTTTATGTATGTTATGGTTCTATATGTTCATGAGGTCATTATTGTCTGATACACGGAGTACAGAGAAATTCTTAATTATTAATTAATTAATTAATTCTTAATTATTGGCTCATGTACAAAGTATAGTGCAAATGTTACTTGTGTTAAACAGCATGCAACACATCACCACCCTGAGTGGAAATGTATTGTAAAACCTGCAACCTCAATAAAGGCAAGAGATCAAGTGCAGAAAAGTGTTATCAGGTATGAGCATCTCTACATTTGAATATTGTATACGGATACAAATGTCCATTTACGTTGAGCTGTTTTTGAGATATTTTAAGGAGGATTTAGGCAATAATTCCTAGTGATAACTTGCAACTGTACATGGTATGGATTTAGAATAGTCTGAGTGCTAAAACAAGGACAATACCCTATCTGAGCAAGGTGATCTGGGATGCTGCACAAAGGAGCAGTCTGATCATTTCAGAAAAGTTACAACTGACAACTAGTTCATAACATCAAACTGAGATACATTTTATATTCTGTAAGTCACTAAATTTGCTTGGAGTGAGCTTACTACCTATTTCTATGATGTTACACACATAACTGCTCAGCAGATTCATTAAAGCTTAGGCCTAGTCCACAGTAGTCTCGCAGAAAATAAATCACGATGGCTCCATTGGACTAAGTCCACACTAATTAGGATGAATGTGAAAATGCCATTTTCATTTAAAAAAAATTCCATTCACAAATGTGTTTTCAAATTGTTTTATTTTAAAATCCTGTGGATTTTGCCTATTAGCCTTGTGTGGTTTATTAGTAAATCTAAAGTAAATCTAAATGCCAAATTAGCTAAAAAATAAAACAGACCTCTTTGACTGGACAGATGATAAAGTCAAATGAGTATACGGCTGACAAAGCCTTGGAAAATATGAACTGGGAGTCCTTTCAAAATATTCAAGTCCTAACAAACATGGCCCTGTGGGTCCAGTTGGGGCTGTCTCTGGGCAGAGCAGACTATGTGCTGAACAAAAATGACCCGTTTAGCTCTCAGTGGGTCCACTTTACAGTATACATATTGGCCTCATTTAGGGGACTACTGGGGCTAAAGTACTATAGGACTACTTTGCACTTTACCCACAAAAAAACATTAAGTATAGCCCAAACTTGGGTATTTGAGATTTTAGGAGGCGACACACATGTTTTAAGGCACAGTACCTATCGACTGATGCACAGAACTCAGGAAAGGACTATCCTCACAGTAAAAATAAGATCATGAAGAAAATTATGAGATCAAACTTAAATCAGTGCCTGGTCATATGACAGCCATATGCCAGTATTTTCAAAAATCTTTGTTTTCCCTAAACATACTACTGTGATATATACCTATCATTTTAAAATTTACACACTTTGTGTAAACACATTCTATATTTTTAGTGGTTAATTAATACTAATAAAAAAAAGATGCAATTTCAAATGTATCTGTCTTGGTGTGGACTGGATATATGAAAGTACATTAATAATCATGTTTGTTGGGGGTTGTGGTTTGTTATAATATTTATATTTTTTTGAGGTTCTATAAAGTTTTAATTTCCTTTTGGGGACAAATAAAGTATTATCTATCTATCTATCTATAACCAAGAATTAAAAGTACACAGGAAAACTATACTGTAACAATTCTCCATAAAAGAAAACACTAAAATATGCACCCAGTATAGATATGGTTGTATTCTTTATGCTGTTAGGTACTTTTGATATAATCTATATGATTATTTCAGGATTTTTCAAGGGGGCTTGGGGCTGTGGGTTGTTCCCACGAACTGCAACAACCCTCTCCTTTGTTTTCCCATATTGAATACTGTAAAAAATCTCAATTAATCAAAAGTTGTTTGATGAAACACCTTTTAACCTGGTTAATATTCTATCTGCTAATTAAGTAACGTTGGATTGATTTTACTATTTTCTACTGTGATCATCATCGTGTGTTCTGTCGGAAAACGAGCATACTTTTTATAATATAAACTGTATATAATATAAAATTTATATAAACTGGAAAAGTGTAGAATTGTCATTACATAAATTCTGCCCACGAACCAGCAAACTCCCAGTGTGGATTCGAAGGTCGTGCATTTCTGAAGTGTGCCTTGCCGCCTTTCTCCTGATGGTGGCCTCCTCTCTGCACAGCACGACTCCGCCTAGCTCACACAGTTTTCGGTTCAGCAGGGACACCATTCTGCCAGCCGCGTGCCCACTGGTAGGGCGGAGACAGTCGCTGACGTCAGGGACACAGCGGTCTCACGTTGAAAACTGCATGCAGACTGCAGTCAAACCGTAAAGCCTCTGATAGCGGGATAGGAGAAAAAAACAAGGCTGAATGATTACCCCAAGAGGTGGCACTGAATGATAAAAGATTGTAAAGCATTACAAGAAGCAAAAAAACAATATTTAAGTTAATGCAGAATATTCTGCAACCTGGCAGTCCCACTGAGCTAAATCGTTTAATATTTCCGTAGAAAATAAACTGCTGTAGCAATGGATTGAGGTAACGTAACAATATTAAAAAAAACACAGATGTTTCATTATTCGTTATTTTTCATGCGATTTGTTTAAACGAGGTAAGCTGTAAAATTGTCGTCAGCTAGGCCAAACAAAAACGTGATTATTAACGAAAACAAGGTTAACGAATTATTTCAATAACTTCCAATATTATCATGCTTTTCAAAGATGTATGTCAGTTCCTGTTGCAGTGTAGCGGGTGTGAGAACTCTATATCAAAACGTGCGAATGTATGAGCAGAACTAATAACCGGGTAACATATTCGCAGTCTGAACCAACTGTCTCTCTCTAGGTAAATGGTCACGGAATGGGGCAGGTCTTTTTAGTGAGTGCTTGTATAGCTCGAGTTGTACGCCTCTACTCGAATACCTTCGGCCCTGCACACAAACACGTAAACATATTATGTAGGTCTCTGCCTAACTGACGTTTTAGAGCAGGCATACCGCAACGTGACTGAGCTGACCCACGCGGATTAAGCTTTCCGCGGCAACCAATCTGAGCACAAAGGGGTAGGACGAGTAAAGAAAAAGGCGTGGTTAAATGAATTGGAAAACCAATCATGAACGTTGTAGGCGAGGTTAGAGAAGCACGACACGTGTAGTTGTGCGTGTAGATCAGCGTGGATTAGTTTTGTAGCAAACTGGGTTTAGAAGACTGGCTATGGAGACGTCTTTTACTGGCCTACTTCAGGAAACCGTTTTCGTTGCTGCGAAGATCTAAAGTAAACAGTGTACTTGACGTAAGTATACATTTCTTATATTATGTTCTGCATTGTGTGTTTTATTTTTTCACAATAATACAGCAATCTGGTTTTGGTTCCTTTGTTCTTTGTGTTTCAGACATGTTTACCGTTTTACGTTCGTTAAGTGCTTTCCTACAACTTGGCCTCTTTTCGAGCTTATGAAGTGGAGATCAAGTGCGTTTTAGGAAATGTTTACAGTTTAATTACAATCCTGAAACTTATTGGTCATAAGTCTGTTTTTATATTACAGGATGTAAGCGTACGTTTCATTCCTGGATACGTACAGAAATCGATCTTTTTCTTCATTTGTTACTGCGTGTTTCGGACGTGTGTGCAGTCTTGTGATCGTTAATTACTTCAGGCTGTTCTGAAAGGTGGATTATGGCACGTATTGACAATAGGTTGAGTGCATTTTGCAGAAATGTTTTAAATCTATTGGTGATGGTTATAAATGATGAGCGCATTTTGCAGAAATGTTTTAAATCAAATGGTGATGGTTATAAATGATGAGCACCTCTAGGGAGATTTTACTTTTATGTTTACCGACCCCGCCCGGCGAAGTGGAGATTTGATAGCCTTGTTTAATACGATCGTTCGGTTTGCTCTGTGCTACAGTGGTGGAATTCGTTGTTAATACCATAAAAAGTGGCAAATTGTATTGCTTTTAATCGGTCTTTGATGCAATGTGTGTTCCCGAGCGATCGCCACACATGGGGTGGAAGTCTCGCTGAAAAATGGGCAACCTCGGTTTACAGATCAAGCAAATCAACGTGTAAAGGTAATTTAAAAACAATTTTTGTGCCCTGTCTGTTCGGTAACGCGAGTTAACACTTGGACGTGTAATTCACATTATACAAAAATATATGATTTGAGTACTTAAGACCTGTTATCTACCAGTATGGTCACGTCTTTGAGAACATGACTTTATGCCATCAAAGGCATTACATGTTCATTTATCTTATTCATTTATCTATTCACTGTCTTAATCTTCTTTATTTATTTATCTGGTTTGTACTATGCTATATACTGTATACGCTGCCGTTCTTTATTATATTCTGTAAGTGCCTTGAGCATGGGAAAGGCGCTATATAAATAAAATGTATTATTATTATTATTATCTTCCTGAAAAAATATTTATTCACTTCTATGCTCTGTGAGGCAGTTTGACATGACCTTTTTATTAAAGCCAGTGTGATGAAATTGATTTATTTTTTATCCTTCTGAAAAATGATGGAATATTACCCTTGAGTGTATAAGCAGGGATTATTTACAAATAGTAAAAGTTGCAAGATCTTATTAATTAAAATTTTATGCACTAGGTTTTAAAGATAACTGGAGGGTAATAAAAGTGAGCTGGGTCTTGAAGATTATTCCTATCTGGCTAAAATTCAAATGGTGTTTGTTTGGTTATAACATTTGGAAGGTGGCAAAGCTCTGGCAGCTGTAAGCTAAGCCGTTTGGCTTCAGTTACAGTATCTGGCATTTTAAGAAAAGCTGTGGAGTAGACTTAAATAAATATAGAACACTGTACTTGAAGTCAGCAAGATCAGATCCTACAGTTACCTCCCTGCCTGAACCTGAGCAAGGCATTTGACTTGCCTACAACAATGTGCCATTTACATTTTTTTTTTTTGGTTGTGTTTAAAAATAATGATGTAATGAGAAACATACAAATGAAACTAAATAAAATAGGCAGGTGTTGACAAGACAGGTTTACCTATGCACTTTAAAAAAGTTAGAAAATACATTTAAAAAAAGTATAAATAGGGTACAAGAGTGGATAATATTACATCTGGAGTTATAGTTTTGTAAACAGTATACCTTCTTTCTGTTCTCTGGGCACCATTTTGTGTGAGATCTTTGTTCAATAAAGTTGTGTGGACGTTTCACATGAAAACCTATCGTCACATAGCTGGAGCAGATCAGTGTAAAGTACATCTGTGTCTCTGTCTCACACAACTGAGGCGCACATCCATGTGAGACTTTTATCTCTGTTTTGCCTCTGCTGCCCAGTTTTGACTTCCAAACTATGCTTATTGAAATACCAGTGTGTTTAGTATCACTTTCCGCTTCAAATCAGTGGCCGGAGTTATTGAGTAAAGCTTTTTTAGTAAACAGTTGGATTTTCTAAGACCAGTGACTCATACACTTGAAAAGCAATACTCCTGTCTATGTTAGGTGCATTCTGTGTAGTCTTTGGGATGTTCTAACACTTTTCAACAAAGTGTTGTTTGGGACTACTCTTTCTTCTACTCAGTAAGGGTATATTGGCCGAGACCTTTAGAGACCTCTTTTTTCAGGAATGGTTAGTTTCTTCTTAAATCAACTACTTGGATGTGTTATTTTTCATTACTTCAATTTTTATTTTGTATAGTGCTGTAAACAGCATAAAAGAGGCAACAGACACAATGGGAGGAACTTGAACCAAATGTAGATAGAGTAAATGTTTAGAATAAGAAGTAGAAAGATGAATCCAATATTAAGATATTGTAGTACATTTAGAAAAGAAGAATTGGCAGGATGCACTGTGGTGACAGTGAAGTAGTTTTAAATAAGGAAAACACAGGAAATCTGAGGAAAGCACAGTGAATGCATATAATGGCAGCTTTGTTTCGTGATTTTTGTAGTAGGACAGGAGCCTAAAAAACAATAATGAATCTGTAAATCTGTTGTAGCATTGGCATGCTGGTTAGCATTCACAATCTAATCTCTGGCAAAATGGTGTTTTTAATGTTTTTTCAGTCTTTGATAAGTTTTCTGACCCATCCTAAAGAACATGTGTTGACCTAGTGCACTCTGTAAATCAGTTGTATGCTTGTGTCCATAAGCATAGCTGTCAAACTTCTAGGATTGGCTTCTGACTTGCATCGGATGTCACCAAAATAATCATAAGCCCTCTGCAACCTTGCAATTTATAAAAATGTTCTCAGAGAAAAAAAATGTTGCATTCCTTTGAATATTGTTTTATGTTAGAGTTCTCGGTCTAGGCTCTAAAAGATGAGCATTTTCTCAGCCAAGGGTGTATGGTCCTGTAGTGTAGGTTTTTGACTGCGTTTCATGACTTGATTCAAGCCAGAGTGCCAAAAGTTAAAGCTAAATAAAATTATGCTGTTTTATATGCCATTGTTTACATAAAAATATTTATATCCTACTTCCTAAGCAGTGAGGGGATATTGCAGTGTTAAATGCAATGGGCCTCATTTGAGCTCTTGGAGGCCTTGCTCACTTGCTGCTGACTAACTGAAAATCCTGAAGTGCATCATTTTAGTACAAAACCTGTCTAGTCTCTTACAAGGTGGGGGGGGGGGGGGGTGGGGGGGGGGGGTTATGGCAGCAGTGGAACTTAATTAGCGCACCATCAGACACAAGGCACAAACCGTTCAGGATGAGATGTCAGCCAATGGTAGAGCACACTACAATTCAAATTGTTGCTGTATATAAATATTATAGCACTTGTTGTGATGTTAGAGAGCTGCATACCTGGGAGTGTGAGGCAGCACCAGCACTAAGGGCACAGTGACAGAATGCATTGAATGTTGACAAATACAATGCAGAATCTGCACATTTAATTTTTCTGCTGTCCTAAACATCACATCTACACAGAAAAATTTTAGGCCTAGGAATGTTGACATATTCATTTTTGCGATTAATGTGGCCACACATTAAAAAATATTGTTGCATCCAGGCCTGGCAACGAGGCAAATGCTTCAGGCAGTGCTTTGGTCAGGATGGCATTTTCATGTAATTTTATTTTTTAACATTACGAAACAATAATACAAAAAAGCTGTGTGTACCTAAACAAATATGCACTTCCAGTACCATATTTATATACTACCTTTAAATGAAAAATTTAGTTCATAAAAGTTTTTTTAAACATTTAAAATTTCATATTACACCGTTCACAATGATACACCACATGTCAATATGCACCACTGGTGTTGATTTTTTTAATTTATACATACTGACATAGGTGCAGGGGAGAGGGTGAGAAGGGGGGGTTATGGCAGAGAAAAGTTCAGAATGTAAAAATTTTTTTCCCCCATTTTATGTTTCTGTAAGAACATCAATTCAGTTTCATGTCACATACGTGCTAAATAAGTTATCAATGAGTAGGACTAAAATCAAAATAAGTCTGTAGTACCTCAGTATTTAACTTGTCAGTCTGCCAGGTGGGCTTACAGTGCTGACTGCCCTAATAATAATAACAAAAGTTTGTGAAATAAAAGTATAATGATTATCCCTACCCATTATTCCAGTTTGCAGTATGTTCGCTAATTTATGCAAAGAACAATACATAACCATCCAGGTAAAGTCAACGGTTGTTTTGATTGCTTAAATTTTTATGCCAATTTGAGAATTAATACATTGACCTCATTTTCTTATTGCTTTCTTTTCAGTTTGCCTTTTAGGAAGGCATTCAAATTCGGGTTGTACTTGCTCAAGTAGTATTATGTTAAGAAGGTTTAAGGTCATTGCTCAAATTTAAACTATACCATTTTTTAAAATTCCTTTGTGTTGATTCTACATTAATTTTGTGATTCGGTGTGTATTTACTTCATGATTTATGTATCACGTTTATATTTACATTTTTAATGTTAATCATGATTAATTACATATATTTATGTGACTAATTAGTTTTTTTTAATTGATTCCCAGCGCTAAAAATTCTATGTGTTTTCAAAACATTAGTCATACAAAAAAAGATAGATAGATAGATAGATACTTTATTAATCTATCTATCTATCTAAAGATGGTCCATCTAACTTCTACACTGCAAAAATAATAATAAGCAAAAAATTAATGTGCCTATTTTTGTGTTTTCTGTGCAATTTTTGTTTTTTTTTTTTTTTTTTTTTTTTTTTTTTTTTTTTTTGCATTGAGGCAGGGTAGGAAGAAAGGACAGTCTTAAATTTCACTGGACCAGTGGACTGTCAGAACAACCATCACTATTCAAATATAATTTCAAATTAAAATGTAAAAAATTTTAAAAAAATTTGTATTTGCACATGCTGACATTCGATTTTTAAAGTCTTTTTTTTTTTTTTAAACCTCAAACTAATTTCAGCTTTGTGTTACATCAGACACAGTATACACTATATATTCCAAGATCAGCACTTTTGCAATTTTTAATTGTTAGTTTGGACAGATTTTTCTACTTCACTACTTTCCTTTATGGATCTACTTAATAACACATCCTGAAAGTGTCATTTTGCTTTTGCTCCTGTTCCATTTCACTCTTGAACCTGAGATCCCTGATTTGCTGTTGTAAAACCATTACGTATTCATTGTAGTGAGCAAAAAGCAAGCAAAAGTTGGTTTCCTTTGTCATTAATCCTAATGAGATATAACTGTCATTATTCTAATTTTCCTTTTTTATTATAAGGGATTTAAAAGTATTATTTTAAACAGCATTTTCAGCGTCAGCAAGTATACATAGCTACCTTTTTTTTTTTTTGTAGCTACATTTGTCTTTTGGAGACTGCTGGCTTGACACATAATTCCTAAAACAAATGAAAAATTAAGTTATATGTGTTATATATTTGCTGAATCTGTAAAAATGAAAAAAAATCCTGTTCAGTTTAATCCCGTTATGTTATTCATTCCACTAAAGAAAGTGCTCTGAATTTTTATGTTGACCTCAACTGTCAGTAACACTTCTCCATTACTGCCAGAAGAGGGAGACATCCACACACAAAATATTTATAAGAGCAAGTTTTTCAGTTTTAACCAAATAGCATTTCTGTTCATCATTTTTCAAACATTCATGATACAGGTTTAGTTTAGTTGTAAGGGCCAACATTCTAAAACTCTCATTCTCTATAACTGGTGTATTTGACTCATTTGGTATAATGATAACCAAAGCATTACATTCCTCTAACCTACCTAATCCAATTCAGGGTCACTAAGTGCAAGATGGGAAACCACAGGGATCTAACTAATCCATCGCAGGGCGCACATGCACACACAACCCCCACATAGGCCTAAATTTATAATTTGCAATGAAACTGACAAGCTTTTCTTTGTGCTTATGGGAGGACAATCCACACAGACACTGTACATGTGGGATTGCAAGGTCAGAATAATGGATTTCCTAGGGGGCAGTGCTAAGTATCATACCTACATACCATCACTGGCGCAGTGAGTTGATAAGTAAAATAAATATATATTAACATTTCCTGTTTGGGAATGCAAAAGTGGCAAACCTCCACTGCTGTAAAAACATTCCCTCTTTTGGATATATTCACAAATCTAAATTGGCCAGGTATGACATTTGTGATATCTCTTTTTGTGCAACATCTACGCAAACTGGCCATTATTGCCCTGCTAGTCCATACTGGAGTATAGAGGGAATGCCAAGTCACTAATGTGTGTATCTTTCATGTGTGGCTCTTGTTGGACCCTTTTTTTGCAGTATAATGTTAGAGCCTTGTAAACACACATTTTGATGCCTGACTTTTATATAGTAAACACCATATCAAGGCAGTTTACAAGCACCATTACTTCTCATAGTATTTTTGTGCTTATAACAGAAATACTGTAACTGACTTGCTCAAGGTCACACAGAAGGCCTGTGCAGGGGGACTGAACCTGCAATCTTGTGCTGAAAGACTCACTGAATCTTATCTAATATTCTCAAGCCCAATTAAATCAGCAGCAGTGGGTGCATGGCAGATGCCAGCCCTAGATAAGATATAATTCACCATACAGCCCACTCAAGTAACATGAAGATTACATAACCCTGCTAAATATGACCAGCAACCCAAGACTTGTAGAAGGTATTGGTGCACCGAGTGCTTATTTTTTGGACTCTGGGCACCCACTGTGGTTGCCATGTCTGGCTATCTGCATGAAACAACTCAGTTGACTGGTTTTGTTGAAATCTGTCAGTCTTATTCTTCAAGGAAATTTCAGTTTTCATTGAGATATATAGATAAAGCACATTTTACACATTTTTTGAAATTTCAAAGTCTCCAATTAAAAAGGTTTGGTGAATTTTCAAACATGTCTGTGGTATGGAGATGCAATCAAGATGAATAAAGCAAAGTATCCCAAAAAGTGTTTGAAATGAAAGGTGAAGGAAAAAGACTGAGGGGAAGACCTAGAAGGGTATTGGCGAAAAACAAAATCAAAGCAGCAGACAGACAGAGAGTGGTGACCATGAAACAAGTGAAGATCCTGGCACAAGACAGGAAAGAAAATAATCAATGCATTCAAGACCCCAACATTCTAAGGTAAAATGAGAGAAGTTTAAAAAAAGTCTGTCTTAAAACAGAAAAGCATTCTGTGTGACTTCAATTACAGATTAGTTTACTATTTCAAATTTACCTCAAGAGGGGTCACTTCAGCTTGTAAACTGCATGTCTGACTCTTGATGGCAAAACAAATGTCTAATATAAGTTAGTGAAACCACAGGAGAGATGTGTGCAAGCTACTTCTACACTCCTGCTATGTGTGGTGAGTTAACCATAAAAGTTAAAAATAAATAAATAAATAAATAAAAAAATTAAAAACTCAAAGTTTGTCATGTGCACAGTAAGGAAACATGTTTCCCTGTACAATGAAATTCTTTCTTTGCTGTCCATACCAAATGACAAAACCAACATATAAAGATAAACATAGATAATAAGTAGGAGATAGATAATAAGTAACAAGAGGCAGCATAAAGTATAAAAACAGAATAGAAATATAAAGTGTAATGTGCGTGATGTGTAGGTGTGTGATGGACAAGTCAAATACAGTTACAGTTGTGTGAGGTGGATAGAATGAGGTGAACCGTGATTATAAATTCCAGTCAGTAAATCACTAATCTAAAAGTAAATACGAGAAAAGATTTCAACTCTCCGGGCGGCACGGTGGCGCAGTGGGTAGCGCTGCTGCCTCGCAGTTGGGAGATCTGGGGACCTGGGTTCGCTTCCCGGGTCCTCCCTGCGTGGAGTTTGCATGTTCTCCCCATGTCTGCGTGGGTTTCCTCCGGGTGCTCCGGTTTCCTCCCACAGTCCAAAGACATGCAGGTTAGATGGATTGGCGATTCTAAATTGGGCCTAGTGTATGCTTGGTGTGTTTGTGTGTGTCCTGTGGTGGGTTGGCACCCTGCCCGGGATTGGTTCCTGTCTTGTGCCCAGTGTTGGCTGGGATTGGCTCCAGCAGACTCCCGTGACCCTGTGTTCGGATTCAGCGGGTTGGAAAATGGATGGATGGATGGATTTTAACTCTCCATTGAGTACATCTTTCAAAACTGTTATGTTTAAGAAATTTGAATGACAATCATTCCTATACCCTCCATAACTAACAACAGGACAACAATCGATGCCATTTCTCCATCATTTATATTGGAATTGCTGTCTATGAAAAGATACTGCGCTACCACAATTCTATTTGTGTTACTTCTTTAACTACATGATGTTGTAAAATGCTGTTAAAAAGCACATATTTAATGTAGTCTTGTTAAAGCATGTAATTGCATTTTTGCAGTCTGTTATCACTTATTTCTGAATATGACCTTTTACTATAAAAATAATAAACTGATAACTGCCTCTTTAATGAAGTAAAACTTAAAATGCTCCAACTCTGAAAATGGTAAACTAAGTGTCACTCCATGCATACATTTTCTTTTAACTTGTTTAGATTTGATTTTACTTTCATCCTTCATATAGGACAAGCTGTTTCTGTCTTCTGCATAAATGATCTGCTTTTCATGCACGTTTCAAAAGCGCAGCAATAAGCTGTCACATGTCTTCATTTCCTGTTTGTGCCTGTGTTAATAGATTAGCATACTGACATGGCAATAGTCCCAGTTTGAACCTTGTGTCCAGGATTGGTGTAGCACCTCATAATCCTGGTTAGGAAAAAAATAACTGGTATTAAAAATAGATGTCAGTATTTACAAATTCATCCAATCATCCTGCAGCTGAACAGACTTGCATAAGAGGTTTCAAATTAGTCCTGGCTTTTCTCCGGGAAGCAAGACTAAGTCAAATACTTTTTATATTTATAATTTCATTAGCTTTCTGTTTTAAACTCTATGGTCGTCAACTTGATGTGACACATACCTGAAAATGTAATTCTGTATACTATAGTTGCAAACAAATTTGATAATGGGTTGTACTGTAGTCCATTATTTCACTTTATGTTATGGTTTCAATATCAAAACACTTTGCAAAGCAGATGCTATTAAAGAACAATGTGAACTATTTGATGGATGTATGTATGTATGCTGTTCCTTCACAGCTCTAGAGTCCCTGGTTCAATTCTAGGCTCACTCAATGTATTTATGGCAAATGCATATTTTTAATGCGTCTGTGTGGCTTATCTTTGAGTACTTCACATTTCTCTGTGTTCACAAAAATGATAACCAATTCAGAATTGGTCCAGAGTGGGTTTATGTTCATGTGTGTGTTTGTGAATATTATCTTTCATCACTTGGAATCCTGTTATTTTTTTCCTGCCTCATGCACAGCTCCAGCTCTTCTTGACTCTGCAGTGGAATGAGCTGGAAAATAGATTTTTATGCACTTCTTAAATAAAGCCAATTTAGGCGGTAACTGATTGGTGTCATGTCATACTAAACATAGTAGATGAAATTTGGGACAGCACTTAAAAATGTCAGGAGTACGACATAACCTAAAAGATAACACTTATATGTACAGTTTTAAATCAATTTCATCTAATTCTGGGTAATGGAGGTGCTTGAGTCTATTCTGAGACAATCAGGCTCAAGGCAGGAACCAATCTTGGACAGCATGTCAGTGCCTTATTAGGCTCACTCATATTCATACAGGGCCATTTTATTTTAGATGAAAGTTCATAGAGGGTAATGCAAAAAACCTTTGGCATAGTGAGAAAACTAACTTTAAAATGTTATGGTAGTTGCACAGGTTTGTTTGGGCAAGGATGTGTAGATAAATTTTCAGTAATGTTTAATTTTAAAGGCTTGAATGTTATCAGTATTTGAGTGAACTGGAAATCCATTTAATGTTACAAAACCATGTTAAGCATATACTGTTTGACAACCATGAAAACTGTGTTGGAAAACCATGAAAAGGTGAGCAATGAATACCCAAAAGATATGTGAAGTCTTCATAAAGCATTTGTAGATCAGAGATGGAACCCGGTGATATTTAAAAATGATTAAATTAAAGATTAAAGAATATGTTTGGTATTTTTCAAGATGACCATATTTTTTCACAAACACATATGCATGTGCCATGCAAAACTGTGTTCTATACGTTAAGAAATTTCTATACATTTAAAAAAAATACAGAGCCAGTCCTGGCATTTTTTAATGAAAATGTTTCAGAAAGAAAAAGCAGATCTTCAACATTGTTTTAAATGATAGAACTGAGGAATCCACGTGGACAGAACAAAGAAAACAGTTCCTGGAATTTGAAATTAATATTTTCAGAGAGTTATGTAAAACTGTAAAATAAGTTTATTTAATGATTGCCGGGCATCTCTTTAAAAAGAATGTCAAGTAAAAAGAAAGTGAAAAGTGAAAACGACTGTTTTACTAGTCATTTTTCACACTAAGTGACAAAAACCACTGCACTGATCTATTCAACTGTAATAAGTAATTAACTAAATTAAACAATAGGCTTCCTGTTTAACTAAAAAATTCATGCTGTAAAAACATAAAACGGATCATTTGTTTTAAAATGACAGTGCAGAAGAACCCAGTGGAGGGGGGGGGTCTAGTTATTTTTGGGCCTGCAATGATGAAAGATATTTGATGACTCTTGATTTTGGATGCATTTAGTTTTCAGCAGCTTATAGTTTTTGATACATTTTTTTTTCCAAACATCTCATCTTCAGTCAGAAAAATGAGGTGCATCTGATATTGTATTAAGATTGTAACTTGGTAGCACTGTGGTTACTAACGTGCTGCTGTTTCTCAGTTCCAGAGTCTTGGATTTCAGTCCTAGTCTGTGTGAAATTTGCATGTTCTTTCTTTGTTTTTTTCATGAGTTCTCCACTTTGCTCTTCACATTTCTCCACTTTGCTCTCCACATTTCAAAGGACATTTAGGTTAGGTCAGTTAGCTGTTATAAGCAAATGCAGTGTGAGCAAGAGTGGAAGTGTGTAGGAATGTCCCATGTGATGAAATGGAACAAAATCCTTGATTAGTTTCCTACCTGTAACCAGTACTTTCAGGAGAGGAACATACTTGTTGAAGGAGCATCTGGGAAGCTAATCCACAGTGAAATGATTTTTTATAGTGGTTGAAAATATTGATGCTTATTCAGTCAGTTTACATAATTTAAGGTTGGAGAGAATGCTAGTTACAGAAAACTTTGAAAACCAATCTTCATTTTTGAATGGTATCTACACCCCATTGTATGTAAATCATGTAATGAAAATAGTAAGGTGGTAAAATCAAATGAAAATGTAACCAGTGCCTGGCAAATAGAAGGCAAATGCCTGAAGAGTGGATTGTGCCATGTGATAAGAAAATGAGCCAATGGCATACGCACATAGGTTAAGTAACATACTACTTTTCTGGTTATGAAATTTGAAAAACAGATATTTCCTTTTCATCTTGGACAGTGTTGTTTTAACATTGTTGTTCGCCGGACACTGAACATCCAGTGAGCAGCTGCATCAAGTGATTTTTTTTTCTCAACAGCTGCACAGTTAATGAACCATTCATTAATTTTGAAAGGTCTTTGTCAATATTTTTGTTCTTATTTTTGGAAACAGAGATCTGTTTTTGAGTTTTTCTAACCTTTTCTTTTTCATGACACATACACATTAAAAGACTAAATGGCAGTATTTTATGAGTAGGCTTAATTATCAAGCACGAGGAGCCATGAATTAAATGAAGTCTAGGTGTCAGAAGTAATCCCAAAATTGAAAAATATGTGTTACTCCAAAAATATGTTACTCCAAATTCAACTCTGTGGCAATCTATGAATCTTGATTTTACATAACACTAATCAGGGAATGCTGTATAGCAAACAAGGATACATTTTTGTAAGTGTGCTCTTCTGTGGACTGGTACCCTGTGAGTGGTTGCTTCTTGTCTTCCTGCCAGGATAGCCACTAGCGCCCCACAACCCTTAACAGAAAAAGCAGAGTAGAAAATGTCAAGATAAATGGAACATAATGAATGAGATCACTTGTTCTCACACAAAAATATGACAAAACCAAGCTTATTTTCTGGCAGCATGCAAAAAAATAATCCATAGTTTCATTAATTTAACTAGTTTTGAGTGTTTGATTCAAAAACAAATTAATCTAAGTACTTAGTTCTAATGATTGGAAGAAATAAAGGGAGAAAAAGGACTTTACATTGTTCTCAACATAGTGGCTATGAGTTCATATTAGATTTGTTATAGACAAATTGGTTGTGTGCTATAGAGTACTAAGCAAGTAACATTTAAAACAGTTTACTGCTGTTGCTACTTCACTAATACATACCAACATATGAGAACTACACTTGCCTCTGGCTTTGTAGACACCTCAGTGGTTTAGTCTTTCCAGGAAAAAGAAAGAGGCCTCTACATGATAAAATACAGAAGGTAGAAAAGAACACTTATTTCAGGACATTTTGAAAAGAGTTTTCATATTATGAAATGTTTCATTAGATCAAAAATTCAGGACTCCTTGTGAAGGTCACAGTCTTGGTGGGAACATGCCATATGGCTAAACCTTGTTAAAGCCACAATGTTACCAGTTTCACCACGACCACCACTCAATGAGTACTGCTGCAAATTATTAATTTATAGAAACATTATTTATTAATGATGTTCTTTACATTTTAAAGCATAAAACTAATATATGTAATGTGCTGAATAGGCACATTCTTTTACTAAAATGATGTTATTCACCTTGTTATATTTGTAATTTAAATGTATGGCACAAAATGTAGAGGCCAAAGACAAGTAATTGTAAACTGCTTAGAAAAACACCCATCTGTTAGAAACGCTGAGAAAAAAACACCACCCACTGGTTTATCGATTATTATATTAGAAAGCCTTGAGTTAACACAAGGAGTGACAACAAGCCAAGTAACAGATGCAAGGATCCATGCTGCAGTGTTTCCACATAACAACGATACTCTTATGTTTTTTTCTGGAATTTTTGTCTTTGGATTTAAGAAATTGGCACTTTTTGCCTAAAGGAGATTAGCGTGAAATAGTCAAATCAACAGGGATTCTGTATGAGTGTGCAAGTGTGCATACTGCGCACAAATGTCTCATCTTGTGTTGATTTTTACCTTCTGCCAGATGCCCTATATCTGGCATAACTGGTGTGCATAACAGATGGACAGGTTGCTGGATTTCTTAATTTCAAGTTTATTTTGTAAAATTAAATTCTTACTTGCACACCTCCTCAGAAAAAAGGAGGTGATGCAATATCCATAAAAAGACACATTAATAATAAATGGTATACAAAGAGTTTAACATATATTCAGGTATATACAGCAGTTGCACACCTGGTGGGTATACCATGAAATTCACGAAGAGAGTAATCCTCAAACCAAGATGCCAGACTTATCAGTACCAATTTTGATTCCCCCAAAAAGGATTAGCGCAAGACAACAAAGCTTAGTGGAGTGTTGAGGATTGAGAGTTCATGAAATTCCCACACGATGAGTAATAAAATTTTGGTGAAAGGTTTCAGATTTTTTTTTTTAGCATATCTAATGTTGCCGAATTATCGTTTAATCTTACATGTTCATTACAAATTGGTAAAGCAGTTATAATCTAAACTATCTCTTGCCAAATAGACATCATTTAAATTATGTCATTCAGTGCAGGGACCATTTTGTCAGTGCCAGTTTTTTTTTTTTTAGCATATTTAATAATCATAATCATAGGTACACTATTGCTTAAATGAAGCCGATATTCGTTGCAAACTGGCAAAACAAAATCTACACTGTTTATTGAAAAACTGCAGGAACTAATAATATCACATTTAAATTATTATGCAGTTAATCGCTACTGCTCTTTCTTGTCAGTGTGAAACAAAACGAACAGTTAACGAGAAACACTTTGCGTTCATGGAACCTACTAAACCTTGTTTATTTAATTGAGGTTTATAGAGCTATGTCTGTTTCTTAAACGCGCTTCGTGGAAACGTCATGCCTTTAACCTTTTCTTTTCAGCATGGAAGTAACCTTTAACCTTTTCCTTTGCAGATGCACGCCGACGCAGCCCTGCACAAACTCCGTTATATGCGATATACATACAGATATGTGTTATTTATTATTAATGGCTGTTTCGTAACTTTACACGTAAGAACTCGGACTCTTTAGATGTACGAAGCATCAAGCCCAACAAGAAAGGTGTTTGAGGCTTCAGAGTTGCTTTTTATTCTCACCATTGACAAAAAAGAAAAAAAATCGTAGTTAGTGCCTACAACGACAGTGAGCTCTCAACTCGGATTTCATAATTTGTCGAGTGACTAGAGTCGTGCTCCCGCCTTGTTTCACAAGCCTCAGACTTGTCTGTCTCGTTGCGTCACGACTCAGACAGTCACAGTGTTATAGAACGGGATATTCCATACCGATTGGCTGTGTGCTTCGACCAATCAGCAGTCCATGCCTAAGGAGTGGGATGACAGCTGATGCCACGTGCATGGAGTGTTTTGAGAGCAGCTCGAGGAGATGACGTCATCAGCCAATCAGCGGTGCGATTATTATGCAATGCCTCTGCGCTTTCGAAACGGCGCAGAAGGGGAGGAGTGGGAGTTTGGACCCATGTGTGTCGAAAAAGGAGCACAGAATATCTCGATTTGGGTGTTGTCGCTTGTTATCTGGAGGCATGGAATTGAGGTGAGGTTGTAAACCTATAATCTTGACAAATGTTGCGCGCATTCATTTTAAACCTTCGTTCATATTGTATGGTAGTTCTCGTGAAAACTGCAAACGTCAAAAACGCTCAGCTGCGTTTTTTGACAGGTAATATGTGATAAGTCACGTTTTCTGCTACTTATTTTATTATTATAATCAAATGTTTAGCATGTATATACATTACAAATAAGAGTATTTGTGTGTATATGTGAGTGCGCGCGTATTATTTGTAGCGTTGGCACCACTGACAGAATAGCAGGTAAAAAGGTGGTTTACTTTTTCATCAGTTCAAGTACCATTTTAGTTGCTTGCCTTGTCAATGGTATACATATAATGAGTGGCCTTTGTAAATTTAAATCAGCTTAGTAGAAGGTTTTATGTGGTTGTGTGTTACATCAACACCACCACCTACACTTATTTAATGTAGTGTGGAGTATGGAAAACGTGATCATTCCATTAGTTATATATCCATCCATTTTCTTTATCTACTTTATCTTGGTTTGTATTGATGGGAACTGTCTGTTTACCAAGGTTTAGTAATTATATAGAATTAACTTTATTATAGCCTAAGTCTAGATAGCAATTTACATTATTGGTTTCATGAAGGCTGAAAATGAAACACAAAGTGTCAAAACCGTGTGGACTACAGCCTAAAGTGCTGAACGGTAACCTGTGGAATCTGGTGTGCCTTTAGCTTACTGTAGAATAATAGTTATTATAAGCAAATTTGGGACTGTTGGTTGAATACTGAGTTTAGAGTGGTTAGGTTGAATAGTTCTGAATAATGCTTCTAGGTAGGAAATACTGTAGTATTATTGTTATATACTTTATAAACACAGCCTTGGCATGTTTAAACATTAGTGAAGCAGGTGTGTGAAGAAGATAGTATAGTATAGCCAACTTATTGTCAGGGTAAATTGCTGAACTACACTACAAAGTTGCTGGTTCATTTCTCCATTAATATCTCACCTTGCGTATTGCCCATACCAAGTAAATTAATGTACCAGTGCCCCACTTATTTAGATAATGTGTATAAACAGCTGTATTATATTTAGACATTTTTAAAGTTTTTTTAAAATGAAATAATTAGGTAAATAAATGTAAATGCACTGAAAAAGTTTAACAACCCCAGCATTACAGGTAAAGGGTAATTTTAGATGCAGATATGATATACTGTAAAAATAAACTGGCCATTCTTAGTCTGTTATGCTCTGTTTTACTTCTTGTAAGTGGGTCTTTATTTGCATTGGATGGGCTATTTTATTTATAATGAAAAAGTAGGTTGACCGTTAAGCACTGCATTTTCAGTTCTTGCAATAAACTTTACTGTGTGACTCTAACCAAGTTATTTATGCTGTAAGTTCTCACATTGTAAAATATATACTTATAACTATTTTTTATACCCATTAAGAATATAAAAATACTTTAGAAATGATGTGTGCAGTACATTATTCCAAGCAGGGAAACAGTCGGCTATCCCATTCTCTCATTGTTGGTTGCAAGTCAAGAATTATCCTTTTTTCCACACATATCTTTCAGTATACTCTGGTCAACTGTGGTTTATATCTTGTGTTGCTTGAGAAATTACCTCTGGAGTGTTAAGAGAGTTGATTGGTGTTTTAAATACAGTGTGGCTGCTAGATCTTGAAGAATAAACAAGATCCTGTTGAACATTCTTAGAGTTTAAAGTAATGCTTCCATGTTACATATATTGTTAAAAAAATAATTGATTTATCACAGTATGGACACCAGTGACAGTTGGATGTAACTAATAAGACTGTATTTCTTTGTTGGTTAAATTACAAAAGAATTATAGATCTCCACTAACTAAATTAAGGAAGAGCTCAACCTGGACTTACAGTATAGGATTTAGTTAGATGTTTCTAAGGAACATTTTGGTAGAAACAGGAATGAATGGCTGACAGCCATCCATTCATTTTCCAACCCGCTGAATCCGAATACAGGGTCACGGGAGTCTGCTGGAGTCAATCCCAGTCAACACAGGGTGCAAGGCAGGAACCAATCCTGGGCAGGGTGCCAACCCACCGCAGGACACACACACACACACACCCACACACCAAGCACACAAACTAGGGCCAATTTAGAATCGCCAATCCACCTAAACCTGCATGTCTTTGGACTGTGGAAGGAAACTGGAACCCCACCGTGCTGCCCCACTTGAAATATGCCAGTCCTAATACGTTTATTTGTATGCACATCGGTTTTTAGTTCAGAGGAGATTGTAAGCAAGCCATATAAGTAAAGATGCTTGTCTAACAAATGAAATTTATAGGTTCAGTCTTTAGCAGCTGCCCATGGGCCTGTATTGACCAAGCATCTCAGAATTACTCCCAAGAATTGCACTAAAAGTCACTTCTGGATAAGACTTTGTCCTACCTCAGAGTAGGACATAGGAAACATTCATGAAGTGTCTTCGTCCCAGCTAAGAGTAGGAATTCACATCTGAGAATGAATGACGTCACAATTTTACAGCACCACTTGGTGCAAGTTCATCTTTATGATGATGTTTTGTAGTTTTCTGATACTAATGCTGAGGCTTCACTGCAAAGATGATGCTGCTGGTTCTGTTGATGATAGTAATAATAATAATAATTAAAGGAGGAAAATGTAATAAGGTAGGATATTGCATTAAGCTGCACATAATTGTTGCCACTTAGCAACATCATGAATAATATTGTAGCGAACACCAAAATGGAAAGACTGAGACACATACACCGAATGAGAGTAAAGCCCAACACAGGCATATTTATTTAACAATGAATACACCAGGGGACTGTTCCTGCCTTGCACCCTATGCTTTCTGGTATAGGCGTCAGAGTTTTGAAAATGAATAGATAGGTGATCAGAAGCTTTACTTACAGATGTATCACCTTCTCATTGTTTTGCCAGCAGAAAATACCTTGTAAAGTAACAGTTTTACTAAGACTAACCAGTTATTTTAATACTGCTTCAGAAGTCATGTTCACTCTTCAGTTTCCCAAAAGTCTTCCACAGTGTTGTGCCTTTCTCCATAATCCCCCCTTTATTTTCTGCGACATTCTATTTATCCAGGGCCCCGAGAGTCTTCACCTGCCTTTTTTTCCAGCCCTGCTTATATTTATGGTAATATATGGCTACTACAACACAGTTTGTGTTGTATAGCTTACGAGTCACATATGCGTGCTCATCCACACTTGAGGCAATGATCTTTATGTGCATGCTGATTTGCATGAGTGTGGCTTGCTTTAATATTACTTCATTTTCAGTGCTGGGTAAATGTATAAATGTGTGTTATTACCTCACATATTGTATGGGCAGTTAAAGTTTGGTGAAAAATTCAAGAAATGCTTGGTTGAGATATACCAAAATCATCAAAATTCCAAAGCTGCATTTTACATGTAACGTTACACTTTCATTTCGGCTGACAAAGCTTGGCTTCTCTGCATTGACAAAATGATCATGCAATGTACAAGGTTTGCTATGAATATTATTCCATCTTTGTCGGTCAATATCTTTTAACAAGTTAATTGTTATCCAGTGTTTCCAACACATTCAGCGTTTCCAAGGATGTAGGTGATAATCTCTGCCTGAACACCATCTTCTGTCAGTTCCTAGTGAGTTACTACTGCTCACGAGCTCTCATAAATCCTGGTGAAGTTAGTAGTAGTTGTGTAACTTAGGAAAACACATCCAGTCACTGTCAGTGTCAATTTTGCACATTATTCTTTTGGATGCATGACCTTTTTCAGCTACTCTAGCTTACACCCATATTCCAAACATGCAGATTAAGTTAATTGTAAAATCTAAATTAATACATTGTAAGTAGGTGCATGAGGAGTGTGCCTGCAGTGCAGTGATCGGTGCATGATGTTCTGGGACAGACCATAGCTACTTATTACCCAATAGATGGATCTATTCTAGAGTCACTTTTGTTTATAGTATTTATGTTGGTCAGTATTGTAGTTATTATAGACGCTGACAGATGGAATAAGTAGTGAAATGTTAAGAATAGGTGTTTATGCTCAGTACTTGCTTTACAGCCTTTAAGACCTGATAGGAACAAAATCAGTTAAGTGTCTGTATCTATTTTCCATTGAGCCATTATGGGTAGCTGTTGTTGTTATTATTATGTAAATTAGGAATTAATACTAGAGTGGATGCCAGTCCTTCACAGAGCATGCTCACACTCCTGACAGTGAGTGTCAAATTGAGCTGATTTGGAGGTAACAACTAAGTTCAGATGTACATATTTGGTAATTAGAAGGAAGCCAGAATATGTACATAAACCTGAAATCGACATTGGGCGAGTGTGAAAACTCCACTTATACAATGACAAAACTGGATTTTGAACCCACGTCACAGTGGCTGTCAATTTAAAGTGCTGACCACTGTGTAACTCTGTCTCCTTAAAATCATAGTTGGCCATTATTTTATGTTATTCCAAATTCAACCAGTTTATATAATTAATATTTTTTATCAGGGGCTCAAAGTGATTCCATTATTGCACTTGGTTTAATGGCAGATTATTTATGACTCTGTTGCCATAGATAGTTTTTCCTTCTACAACTTAACAAGAGAAATACTATTGTAGTCTGGAGTATGTCAGCCTTGGTAAACTTTGTGCCAAAGTAGAGGTCTTTACTCTGACGTAATACAGTAATTGAAGTGCAGTGTTACCTTTTCTGATGTACATCCTGCGGCTTAGCTGTTTAGAAATCTGTGCTAATGAGGAGTAGCTATAAACAGCTAAACAACTGAGATGTTTAAGATCTGCAGCCTTTAAATAGTTTCTGGAGAAATGTGTCATTAGTCAGTAGTCTGTTTGGTCCTGTTATTTTTAGGTAAATCTTCATCCTGCTGACTAGATATACAGTTGATTTCAGATAAGCTGATTGGACTTATTTCTAGAGTTGCGGATGGTGGGTTTAATGTTATAAATAGATACATAGGTCTGTATTTTTACAAATAGATTCTAAAGTAAGCATTTATTTAGCAGGCCTCTGATTTTAAACTAGAAAGTAGTAAAATATTCTTTGTTACTCAGTATTGCCTAATCTTATTTTTGTTTTATATATACTTTTCTTTCTTAATCTTGTAAAGCACTTTGACCTACACCATTTGTATGAAAATGTGCTATATAAATGTTGTTGCAATTGCAATAAAACAGTTGAGAATACTACAGGTCATTTTTTTGGATTGGGATTAAAATGGAATTTAAATTTAAAAAAAAAGAAAAAAATAAAACTTCACGTAACTCGCAGTTTAATAAATTATTTGGCAAATTGCATACATTTAGGGAGTTGACTGCCACAGCTCTTGTTCTTCCAGAGATGCCCATTGTGATTCTGTAAAATTTTCTAGGCTTTGCATCTTCATGTTCAGAGTTACCAATAGGTGTCACCCTTATCATTGTTGTAAAAAGCAGGTGGACAAGGATGATCTTGAAAATTGTAAACATTCATGTTTATAGTTCCAGCCAGTGGATGGCACTTAAATTAAAATGCAAGTTTAGTCTCTGATTTTTTTTTTTTTTTTTTTCCTTCAGCTACAGTTTGGGGGAAATACTGATGTGATAAAGTAGTCTCTTTTTAATATTTATATATAATTGTAGAAAACATGCCTGTCACTGAAGTTAATTTAATAGTTTCACTTGCTTATGTGCTTGTCTAGCTTACTTTCAGAAAAAAATTACTGTCATAATCTGGTAGTTGTAATCAACTACCGTTTTCTGTCTGCAGTAACTTTTTGAAAACAACAAATATCATACAGCCTTTAAGAACAAATAGTCAAAGTGTCAACCATCATCTTGAAAGATATTCCTGCTTGTTTTCATTCAGTGGCAAAATTTGTTTGCTTTGTGAACCATGTGTTGCTTTCATATAGTGCCAGTTTCTGTAGTAATTATTATTGTGACTTTATCTGGTATTACAAAAAAAGATAAATGAGTTTTTCCATTCAAATTGAAGAATATTCTGCTAAAACTACAGTACTTTGCAAAAGTCTTAGGTGCTTTATATGCACAAAATATATGTTTAAGGTTATTAAGTTTTGTCTTCTGGATTAGTGTGTCAACTGAGAGATGCATATTTTAGAGTTCATTTTGCACAAAGTGAAGGAATGCAGTAAGAGAGTTTCTTTCATTAAGGACATTCAAATAACATAGTAATAGACTAGTTTCTAGTTAAAAAAATGTGAGACCTGTGTAGGCATACAGCCTAGTGCTTGATCATGCAAAAATGACAAACTGGTCCTAATTGTTAATGATATAGTGTGTAGGTTGAACTACAGTGATTTAAGTGGAACAGAATGTGCTGTATAGAGGGGATAAAACTGGGCTAGGGGCAACCATTAATAAGAAGGTGGGGCTGCAATAGATGTGATGGTTTAATCTACAAATCTTAGAGTGAGCAGAATGACAAGAAAGAAGGTGTTTTCATGGTGCACAGCTGTTTTCAGATGTGTTATCGAAGCTCTTTTGCAAAGGTGCAAAGGCAAGTTTGAGGATCAGAAACACAATGGTCATCCATGGAAACTGAGTGCAGCAAAGCTTACTTTTGTTTGAAATCGGAACATGTCCAGCGCCGCTATCTTGCAAAAACCATTGGGACCTTGGTATACCTAACTACAGTTGGGAGAAATTTTACCAGAAATGGATAAATGGGGAGGATTACGTCAGGAAGGGCGTCCGGTGTAAAATTTTGCCAAATCAGTATGCAGACAAGATGATCCGCTGTGGCGAGCCCCTAATGGAAGCAACCAAAAGAAGAAGAGGTCTTCATGGAAGAGTTGTGACCAATAAGACATTCCTACTAAGTGGAAATAAAGTCAAGTGCAGAAAAAAGGCAGCAGAGAATTGTTTAGCTCCAACAGAAGGCAGTTTTGTATGACAAAAGGGTGTAGACGGGTATATGCATGAATGTCTGCTGGCAATAGTGCAGCATGGTGGAAGTTTCATGAAGGGTTTGGTCTGCAGATTGATTTAGTGACCTGATAAAATTTGATTGTCTGTTTCACTTCTGAGATGTATAAGGAGATTGTTATCCATTTAGCAATGCAAGGTTCAATTTGGTCCCAATTTCATTCTGCAGCATGGCAATTAACCCCAAGTATATGAGCAAAAGCTTAAAAATATCAGCAGCAATAAAGAGTAACACGGAATCCTGTAATAGATGGTATGGGAACCATAGAGTCAAAGCCTGCAGTGAAACTTTGGCAAGTTCTGCAAGAGGCTTGGAACAACCTAACATGATAGTAACTAAGAGAATTGATGCTGTTTTTAAGGCAAATGGTGATTTTTGCCAAATATTGATTTATTTTTTTCTGTTTACTACACCTGTGGTGGGTTGGCGCCCTGCCCGGGATTGGTTCTTTACTTGTGTCCTGTGTTGGCTGAGATTGGCTCCAGCAGACCCCCCGTGACCCTGTGTTCGGATTCAGCAAGTTGGAAAATGGATGGATGGATGTTTACTACACTTTCTGAGAAGCGTATTGAATAATAAAAACTGTGTCGTTATTTTTGAAAGCACGCTCGTTTTAAAGTTTTTTTTTTAATGGTTTATACTGTATTTATTATTTGTGTATGTCATACAGTACACATTTTGGTAAGAAGCAAGTACTGTATAAATAGGTAATCCATATTTATAATTGCACCTGAAGAATTACGAATCTCTAGTTGATAATTTAAAAAAAAATTTTTTTAGTAATTGTATATTTTAACAGCAAAAAAAAGCTATAGTGCAATGAATGATTAAAAATGATTGCATGTGTATAAGTGCATGTATATTTACATTTAAGAAGTGTTTAACTGTCAATATCAAGTAACTGAATCAATATGTGAGAATATATATTGTAGCAGTAGAGGCTTTTGTCCACCTCTTGAACCCTCAGGTACCACTCCAAACACGAGGTAAAAGCACAGAACTTCTTTATTTTACTCTTCTTGTACTCACGTGCACAAAGCACCCTCCACTCCACACTACTCATATAATAAATCACTAATCACAAACAATACTCTTTCCTCCTCGCCCAGACACTTCGCCACCCTACCTCCCAGCTCAGCTCAATGTCTGGGCTTTCCCATAGTCCTTTTATACACCCTGACCCGGAGGTGTTCCTGTCCAACAGTCCACAGTTCCTTATTCCTTCCGGGTCAGGGTAAACAATCCTTTTCTTCACCCCGGGAGCACGTCGTTTCTTCCTGTCACGTGACCATGACGTACTCCCGGGTTATAAGGCACATAAGAGCCCACGAGCACCCCTACAGCGACTCCTGGTGGCCCCCAAGGTATCCAGCAGGGCTGTGTGTAGAAACTACAAAGTCCATGAGGCCCTGCTGGAACTCGGGGCACGTTCGTGCTGTCCGGAGAGCTCCTCCTGGCGGCCTGGGGGTGGCGGCCCGGAATCTGCGGCCGGCCATCCATCACAATATATATAATTAATATATATGTGTGTGTGTGCGTGTGTGTATTTATTTTTAATCTATACAAATACTGAAAAGCAGTTTTTTTACTTTCTCATATACGAAGTATAGAGAACGTATTGTAATCGTCCAAAGATTCAATGTCTAGATTTTGATGATTCTTGACATTTTAGACCTCCCTGACTCTCTCGTATGTGAAGTATGGGGAAAGTATTGGAATCCTCCAAAAATTCTATTTGGAGATTTTGGTGAATCTCGAGTCCGAAAATACCATTTTTGAAATTATGTCTGTGTGTCTGCCTCTGTGTGTGTGCGTGTAACTTGAGTAGTTGGGTCAACCAAATTTTGCATACAAGTATTTTGTAAAAAAAAAAAATAATAATAATAATAATAATTTATCAACTTTTGGGCTTTTTCAGTTAAATGGAAGTGGTACTTTACCTTTTATTTATGCAGTTACAGAGTCCGTTTTATTCAACTTTACTTTTATAATAATTGTTCAATATATTATTAATTTGATTTGCTTTGTTGTTGATGGTTCTTTAATGTACATAATATAAAAATATAATCATTGTCTTGTGGTTTACTCTTCAAATATCTATCCCCATATCTGAATGTATGAGAAAGTCTAGGGGAAACCACTCCCGATTTTTTAAATGCTTTGTTTCAGACAGGTTAATTTACAGATGAAATTGAACAAATATGACAGCATTTAATTTTTAGAAACATTTTTGTTTATGGTCCTTAAGCTTGTAATAAATGGAATGTAGGATGGCATTTAGGGAGATGGCATGTTTAGGCAGTATTAAGGGTTTTTCTTTTACTTCACAGTGGTGTGAATATTGATTACTATTTTTTTGATGTCCAGCAGAAGGGACACCAATATACTGTACATAAAAGCAGTAAGACAGTGTGTGTCTGCAGTGTGCTGTGTTAAATTAAATGTCTTGGTTTTTCTTTGAAACAAAATGTCACAGTTAAATTAGCATGTTAACCTTCATATTTTGCTGAAAACGTTTATGAATTTATTATTTTTACATGCTGTGCAAACCAAGAAAGAAAGGACAGCTCTTAATCAAAGCTTCTAGACAACAGATTTCTTCTGTCTTTTTCATCAGCCTAAGAAATGACTCTGAGCTTTTGTTTCTTAATTTAAGGGCAGATATACAGTACACATGCAGGGTTATCTGTGGGAAATAATATGGTAAATTTAGAAAACATGTGTGTTGATGCCTTTATTTATGTATTTTATTTATATATATATTATATATATAATAAAGAGAGAGATCTATAATATATTGAAATATAAATATAGATAGATAGATATACAGAGTGATGGAAGTGGTGGAAAATAGATTGTGTTGGTAGTGGTTTAACACTGCCAAAGAGAAGGAATCAGAAATAGTTTAGGTAGTTTTAACTAAAGAATCTGTGGCTTCTGCATGGGCCAACCAACACTGGGCCCACTTACACCTGCCATTAACATGCATCTTAGTTGATTTGGTCTTGATACCACTGACATGCATTAAAAAAGGATAGCAATCACATTTAAAACAAGTATAGTTGGAAAAGTGTTGTCTATTCACATATAGCAAACATATGAGTTGAAAGGATACAGGGAAAGTGACCAGCAATGAGTGCTGTTCACCTTTAAAATGTTACTTGAGTTTTCTTGGTGCACCTGTCACATTTTTGAAGTCCTACTAAAGCACTAAATTTGGCATGCCTTCATTTTTGTAGTTTTTTGCATTCTGATGTTATGGGCAGGTAATTTAATTCCATGAGTAATGTGGCAGCCACAGTTTCTGCTGGCCATTGTTTTGTGTCTGTTGAGGTTTCCAGTTAGATCCATTGGTTGAAATATAACCATTCTAATATTCAAGAATATTGAAGAAATTGTTGTTTTTGCAGGTGGTCAAACACTTATTGACACAGTTACTTCAAGGAGAAGAAGATCCAGAATTCTTTGGACAAAGAGACATAATGAAAGAACAGAAGTTTCTTAAACCACTAGGGTGATCAAAGTACTATATAAAAATTTTGTAACTGGATGATCTTGAGTCCCTCCTAAACTACATGAAAGCTGTTTATCCTCAGCCCTCTTGTATTTGTTTTAGCAGGTACGAATTCAAGGAAAAGTTTGTCTAAATATTTCATAAATAAGTTTTGTTTTTTTTAAACACTGGATTTATTGTACTCAATACCAGCATTCTATTACAAACTATTTTTCTACTTCCAGTTAATACAAATTACATTTTTTGAACTCTGTAGATATTCATAGTAATGCATCAGTCTTGTACTCAAGAGTGCCCTTCTTAGTGTTGCATCCAGTGTGTTCAGTCTGCCGAGTTATGACTGACAGCAACTACGATTCTGCCTGCAATCATGGTAATGATGTGCCAGCTGTGCTGCCTGCTGCTGTGGCCGTTGTAGGAACCAGTTACCCTGGCAGCAGTGATAGCCCCAGGAGTAACAGCTGCAATAAAAATTGCAGCAGTGGCAATTGTGACAACTGTAACTCTCTTACAAGCAACAGTAACACCAGCAAAGTTGGGCCACCAAACAATGGAGCTGGAGGAAGCACTGGAAGTGGAGTTCGGAGTGCCTGGGGTTCACGGGTGCAAGTCAAGCCCCCTTGTCAACAGAAGCAGGCCACAGGAACATCTTCTGATGACATGGATGTGAACAGTAATGGCAACTCAAGTGGGAATGATTCAAATGGAGGAGAGTCGAATGAAAATGAATCTCGTGGGCGCCAGTCAACACGAAGCTCCAACAGTAGCTCTAGCCGAAATGGCAAGGATTCTGCAATGATGCTGGAAACTACTGAGAGTAACAAGAGGTGGGCTTTTTGTATGATTGTGTGGTTGTTGAAAGTAAAGTGGCAAAATTGGTGTATTTAGATAGTTGTTGTGTACTTGATTCCTAATAGCACTGTTTGCTGTCATTCAAGATAAGTCTTTTCTGAAAATGTTGTAGTTTGGGTACAAAATGAGAACTTGTAGACGTTTGCTTAGTGGTCAACATTTTTACAGTAGCTGCATGGAGTAGTCATGTATTCTTAATTAAAGGACTTTATTTTTTTTTGTTTTTCTTCTTCCATATCTTCACAGCTCAAATTCTCAGAGCCCATCTCCACCAAGCAGTTCGATAGCTTACAGCTTACTAAGCACCAGCTCAGAGCAAGATCATCCCTCTACCAGTGGCTGCAGGTATGACCTTTATTTTTAATTTGACTTTAGAAAATTTAGAAAAGTTATTTCTGAGCATATATTAGGTGAACTCAAACACCATTTGTTAAATTGTGTAATTAGGCTTATGTTATAGCAAACTTTGCACTAGGCCACTTTATATAATTAATTTATAAAGTGCTCTTTTTATCTAGCTGTTTACTAAAAATGTTTGTTTTTTAATACATAGTTACAGTTTAGAGATTTGTTTTTATGTGGACTTGATGTAAGATTTCAAGGCAAAAGGTCACAACGTAGCTGGTGACTGTTAGTTTTGCTCAGTATTAAGCTGTTATTATTTTATATTATAGATGAAATGCTAGCATATACTTTTATTTGGGTAAAGTTTTCAACATTAGATATTGTTTATTTGTTTTATTTCCCTCCCTTACGCTACCCCTAGCTCTGACCAGTCGGCTCGTGTGAAAACACAAAAAGAACTAATGAAGGCCCTAAAGGAATTAAAGATCCGTGTGCCAGCTGAAAGACGAAGTAAAGGCAAACCAAGCACTCTTGCTGCTCTACAGTATGCATTGTCATGTGTAAAGCAAGTCAAAGGTGAGTTGAGTGGCAGTGTTGGCTGTAGATTCAGCAAATAATAGTAATTTACATTTTAAGGATAGTAATGTTCGTTTTGTGTTTTTTTTGGTAATGGTCTGCCTAGGAGTTTCAGACAGCATACGAATAGGGGATGGTTCCCTTAGCAGCATCAAGCTATCTGAAAATGGGAGTTGGGTGGAGGGTTTCTTGGAGTATCCTGCAGCTTGTGAATGGGGGATGGTCTTGGATTGTGTATAACTAGACCTATTACTGCATGTTTCTTCCAGGTGTAATATTGAAAGTAGACCAATGACATTTCTTAGACACTCTTTCATTGGCAGGTAGTTGGCAATAACAGCATTTCCTTCCTTTCCACTTTTAGCGAAGCTATACCATATCTCACAGCCACAGCTTGTAGCAACCTTAAAAACGCTTTTGTTAAGTATGTATTCCTTGAGCTGTTTTGACCTGGGCCAACCGATTTCCTTCCATTTGATAGGTCACTTTCCATGCCAGATGAGGTGCCGTCTCTTTTTTTCCAGTCTAGGACACCACCCCGTCTTCACTCATCAGTCCATGAGCAAGTGGTGCTGTTCACATGGCCCATCAAACAACTGTCCAGCGCCCTTCATTTGCATAAATTCTTTCCCAGCGTAGCACAGTCATTGAATGTTAGCATAGTTAAGAGTTATCACCCTAAACTATTGATATATTAGTACAAAAATTGGGTCACAGCATAGTCTATGGTGTTGCTCTGATTAAATTAAGGAGCTGTGCAAATTTTGGCAGAGATTGGTCTAACAGTTTGGATTTGTATAATGGACATATATAGATATATATACACACATACAGCTTGAGCGTTATATATTAGATTTTCAGTTGCAAATTTAAAACTAAAAAAGAAATTAAAGATAAAAGAAACTAATAAAAAAACAGTTTACAAAACTAAAACATATCAGCAGGTTTAGTTTTTAATGTTTGCAGATAGTTTTGTCGAGCTACCTATTGTTCAACAGAGATAAGGTCAACTCTGTAATTATATGAGGTCTGTATTCTTGTTGTCAAATGACCTTTCAAAACTTCAAGTGATTTGTTAACAACATTCTGCTCAAGGATGTTAAGTGTAGAGAACAATTTTATTTTCAAAAAGAATTTCTCATTACTGTGTGAGGTGACAATATGCAAAACACCTGACAAATAATCTGAAACATTTTTTTTACACTGTTCATAAGGCATTTAAGTCAACATTTTGTTGATCAATACACTTTAATGTCAGGGTTTTAAGTTATTATATACAGTAAGTGTAAAGAAAGCTAGCAGCTTGTCGTAGTTGACATCACTCGTCATATGCTGCCTGTACTAGTCGTAATTATAGCTAGCATGCCATCACTTATAAACAGATTGACATTCTGTAAGGCATCATCTACACATAATTAATCTGCCTTGTGCCCTGCAGATCAGTGAACAGCAGCTTTGAAAGTTGCCCAAAGCTTTTTTTACACCAATCACATCCAGAAGCAGTGTCAGAGTTTACAGAACTCAAAAATCATCACCTTCATATACTTCACTGTCCCTGGAAGTAGCAGATATAATGCTGTCACTGGCTATTGTTAAAGAACTGTCACTATTACAACATGATAAATTGTTTTTTTTCTGTATGTGCTTTTCATTCCAACAAAGTGCACTCAGCCCTCCCAATGTCACAAATACTGTCCCAAATGCCACTTTTCACTAGTGTCTGTATTTCACTGGAGATTAAACTCGGGGATGACTTGCGCTGGACGAGTGATCTCAAGACTAATGGTAAAGGAGTTAAACAGGACTCAATCAGCTACACTAGCAGCAGGATTGTTTGTTTGAGAAACAAAGATCACATTTTGTACATCTTGAGACATTTTTGGGTTCCTGTAGCCTGCCGGGTGCTAGGTCTGAGCCCAGGTTAACCCATGCAGAAATCTGGCCATTGGTACAGGTGCCTATATTAATATATATTAATTTACATATTAAAATAATTTTGTGGTGTGTCTGAGGAAGAGCTAATGTGGTGCTGGTGTCAGAAATTCCCCCTTTACAAGATTAAAGTATAGGTAAGATTGAGGAGATCAAAAGTTTAAAAATATCATAGTATAGAAAGTATTGATCTTGCAACTGATTGAACCCAATTGGACAGTTTTCATTTGAACAGGTGGAACACTGATGACTAAGAAGGTATATGCACAGACTAGTTGAGGACTGTTCCTAAGTATTTAATATTTGCATTAAACTTTAATGATTTTTGTCACAGTTACATAACATTTGTACTGTTGTTTATATAGTTCTTTAAACTGGCTTAGTGCTTATTCCAGATTGTGTAAGTAAGAACAACTGTAATCAATGTGTAAAAATGCATTCATAAAAATGTTTCTTAATGAGAAGTATGAAACCGTTTATGATCAGTCAGTAATTAAAATGACATTTAGCTTGATGTAGTGTTAGTTTAATGGAAAGACTGAGTTTTGATATGAATCCGCACCTAGAATCTAAACGGTATGTTTATGCAGTTAAAGGGCATGTTTTTTTTATGCTCTTTGTCTTAACTAATAAACTGTTAAAGAGATTTATTTATTTGGTACTTTTGTGCTGACTGATGACATATTGTAAATTTTCTTGCACTTACCTCTAATGCTTGTGTTTAAATTACCCTCTCTTCACTTTGATGCCTTATTTTAGCCATTTGTCCATAGATTCACATTTGTAAACAAGCCTGATTTTAAATACAAGCAAAAAAGCAGTTCTTTCGATGTCAGCATTCAAGTTAATAAAATCATCTCTACATGACTGCATTGCATGTGACCTTTATGTTTAGAACTCAGCATTACTATTAAATTCTAATTTACTACTGCAGTACTTAATTCTAAATTATTATACAGACTCAAATAAATGCATAACTAGTAGGTTAGAACAGGATGATTATAAATGTCTGTTTTTCTACCACAGTTTTGTAAAACTGGTTTATGGAATTTAGTAACAGTTGGAAACCTTATAGACCATAATCGTAATACTATAAATATAAATGGGGGGGGACCCAGAATTTCATTATTTTGTTTTATTTTCACAGCAAACCAGGATTATTACCACCAGTGGACAGCTGATGAGAACCAGACATGTAAATTGGACTCGTCGTCTTACACAGTTGAAGAACTTGAAAATATCACATCTAAGTACACCCTAAAAAATACGGTTAGTAGTTCTGGTTACTGAATAGGAATTGGACAATGGAATGATACATACTGTCTACATTTTTATCTGAAAAATTAGATCTTAACAAATACCTGTCTGCCTCAAAAAAAAACTTTTCTTGAGCTTTTACTTGGAAAGTTAAAAGCCATATCTCCTACTTGAAATGTGTTAAAGACTGTAAGAAAGAGACAATCAATTGTTTCTCTTTTCAATCTTTTTTCCTCTAATCCCTGCAGGACACATTTTCTGTAGTGGTGTCTTTGCTGTCAGGGAAAATTGTGTGTATTTCACATCAAGCTGCATATATTCTACATTGCAAGGAAGAATTCTTGAATGGAGCCAAATTTGCTGAACTTCTGGCACCTCAAGATGTTAGTGTGTTTTACAGCTCAACTGCACCCTGCCATTTACCATCCTGGTCTGCTTGCATTGGAACAGGTAAGCAAAGATTTTCTTAGGGCTTCCTGTTTCAAACTTACCTTACATTTTGATTGACTTTTTACTACAAGGCAAAAAAGAAAGATAGAGATTGAGATTTTGTTTAAACAGTTTGCAGGAATAGTCTGTCTATATGAGTGGAAGAAATCTTGCTCACCTTGGTTTGGGGATTTTTTTTAATAACAGCACATTTTTTTTCCCATTTATACCATGATTATTTTAAAAGCCTGTGCTTAATTTCTAAGGCCAGAGTGCCACTGACTGGTCACTGATCACACAAGGAATTTGTTAATGTGATGCAGTCTAACCTGTGGGCACCTGAAGGTGATTATTGTGATTTTAAGTTATTTTTGATGCACTCACAGTAACTCCCCAAACCTGGTTTAAACTAGCTTTGTTAATGCCAGGTTGCAGCGTGCTTTTCCTGAATTCATCTACTTAGTTTGAGAGAGCAGGACTTGGCTCATTTTCTTATGTGGGTTTACTTGGCTAAAATAGTTTATACAAGATATAATTCTGAATTAAACAAAAAAAAAAGTGTTATTAACTTTCACGTACATTTCAATCAGTCTAATAACAATTGGTAGACTATACACAGGATGAAGACCTATTAAAATAAATGGACATCAATTTGTCTTCCAATTTTACCACCTATTGGCTCTTTATACAGTAATATACAGTATTCTTGTAATTTTGTATATTTGAAGCCTGTACGTGTTCTTTTTGCACTTAATCATTAGAATCCACTTACTTCGGTAAAATACACAGTGTGCACAGCAAAATGACAAGTTACAGCTTGTGTTGCAATACTAGTAATTGTGTAAAGGAAGAAAAACAAATTTGTATTCATAATGTAGAAGACTGTTTACAATTGAAGTAAAGACAAAATTTTTAGCTTTTAACCATATTATGAACTATACATTCTCTGAGAGTATACATTTGAAATAGACACATAATAAAAGTATTCCCAAAGCAACTTATTTGTTTTTAAACATATCTGATAATAGTTTGTTTAGAGAGTTAGTTGAAGAGATTTGTGAATATGAGCTAGACATGTCATGAACAAATGTGGCTACACTTTCTGTTTTACCTCTTCTGTACCAATACCACTGCTTAAATGCTATGGTTATGTTTTTTTGATTTCTTAAATAATTCTGTATTTACCTGTAGGAATAATTTATTTTAATATTGATGTGTAATGACAAAAAAAATCATTAAATCACTGTTTGTTGTTTTTTTTTAATTGGGAAATATGTCCATTATTTTGGATTAAATCATTCTTGACTGTAAAACACCAAAACACATTCATATGTTTGAACAGAACAATGACCCCAGTTGAAGAAAGAGTAGTAACTGAAAAATACAGGTCTTCCCTGCATTTGTTTTGGGAGATGGGAGTAAAGTTATGCTATGATTACATGCAATCAGAAAGATAAAATATTTGAATTTTTGAGCTGTAAATTTCATATGAATGCCCTAGGAAATTGAAGCTCTGAGGCAGGCAGTTCCGGGAAAGGAGTGCTACCCAAATTCACCGAGTTGTGATTCACTGCTGACCCTTCATCTCACTCAATTGCGTAAAATTAAAAATATGACATATATCTTGTTTTTGTGGTTGAATTGCATCTAGAGAGACACAATAAATCTTTAATAGATAGATAGATAGATAGATATGTTTAGTATGCAGCTTGCTTTCACAAAGAACAGTTTATTTTTAATTGCTTTATTTTACAAACTGACAGCAACTTTGTGTTTCTCCCAAAAATCTAACTAGAAATGTATGTGAATGCACTGAAAGTGGAAGATAAAATGTCAAAATCCAGAGCTCCAAAATCTCCGATAGCTCATGAACACAATGTTAGACTGAGTCTTAACACTGCTACAGCTTTAGATCATATACAGTATTAGAGCTCAAAACTCTGTCTAATATGAACATGATTTAATAGAAATTTGGACGCCAAACAGTTAAGGCAAGTTTTAGCAACCAGTTAAAGTAAGAGTTGCTTATGTCTACTATAGATCTTTTCAGATTCAGGAGGTAGACTTTTGTTTCCAATTTTTGTTTTTTGCTCTCGCTATGTTTTCTCAGTCACTACTAATACAGTTCTATTACGTGTAAAGCAAGTAGCCCAGGGACTGAGTTTTCAGAATACTGCTATAGGAAATACATACATGTTTACATTTATTCTATCTTACAGTAAGGATGACATTTCTTACATGGAACTGTTAAGATAAATTCTGTATCATATTGTGTGAGCACTAAGTAGTATTTTTTTTATTCTAGTGAAGCCAGAAAGCTACAAATCACACTGTAATAAAAACAGTGGTGTTTTTAACATAATTTTGGTGAGGCCACACAGACTTTGGAAAAGAGAGAGAAAGAAGGAGATGCTGTCAGAAGGGGTGTATGAAAAGCCTTGCAGTGAGAGATGAGTCAGATGATGAAACACTCTGAGAGCAGCACTTATAAGAACTGCTCCACTGGTTAAATCCATTAGCCTGGATATGTAACCATTGGCAGTCTCAGGAGGAGAAAAGATCATTGGAACCACATGGAAGGAGCCATGAAAGTTTGAAGCTATGTTGTTTGTCTGATTAATAGCTACTAGTAAACCTAGAGGTGCTGCTTTTCTCAATATTTGGGCTACCAGAATCTGTATTTTTGTTTTAAACTGTTAACCAAATAATGCTGTAAACAAAAAAAATGTAAAAGGCTCTATTAATATATTACATTGTCATGCAATACAGTTACCAAAGGACATTTTTAAAATATTTCAGTACCAAATATTTAAAAAAAACGACAGAAACAAATGAAAATTGTTACATTTCCAGTTTTTGTTCAGTGGGTAGAGTGCTGCATTGTTTTGTACAAAAGTAATCAATGTGATTCATGATAATGATGACAGCTGCTCCAACTGTTTAAGTGAAGCCCCTAGGCAGAACTGAACAGTTGTCTTCCTTATGCACATGCTCACATAGAGCTATGAGGTATGTGAGAACACTGCAAGGTTTAGTTGAACAGTGAAAAAAAAATCTGTATTAGTTTAGTACTCTTTTGCTAAAGTATAAACTTAAAGTCCACATTGTTTTACTTGTCTTTATTTTCCCATAGCTGCCCCACCAGACTGCACAAAAGAGAAATCCATGTTCTGTCGGATCAGGTCAGTAAATGTGTTTCGACCAACTAAGTGGATTAACTTTAATGTAAATGATATAACTGTACTGGAATTCTATTGCCAGTACTTCATTCACTGATTTCATTTCATAATACATACCAAGCACCCGGAATTTGTTTTGTTTTTTTATTCTTAACACACATTGTACTTCTGTCTTATCATTAGCTAAGTGATTGTTTTTTTCTTTTTTTGTAATTATTGTGTGTTTGGTGGGTTGTGTTTGGTGGCTGTGTGTATGTTGTTGTTTATTATAATATTTATTTCTTGAGATTCTGCAAAAGCTAAATTTCCCCTTGGAACAAACAAAGCACTATCGTTTTATCTTCCATACTTGTATCTACTTTTGTTCATGTCAGATTGAATTCATTGTCCACTGAGTTTCAACCACAGCCACTGTACAGTATATGACTATTTATGTTTTAAAGCAATTTGAAGTAAAGATTCAGGTGTAGCATTACTACACTGTTTTTTTCTGCTGGATTTCTTTGATTTCTCAGATTTCTCAGTATACCTTTGTCTTCTAAAATCAATGGTTAAGTCCATTACCAATATTAGTTATGATTAACAAATACACAGGCTTCTAGCCACAAGATTGATGTTATTGAAAGAGAGAAAATGTATTGTCTGGTTTGGTATGGTGTGTTGGTCATCTTTTCTCTATGTTTAAATAGTTCTTCTCTAAATAATAAAATAGGGATATTTAATTTTGTTTATTTCCAAAGTGCTGGTCGAGGTGGAGATAATGAGATTCGCTACTATCCTTTTCGTCTCACTCCCTACCTGGTCACACTGAAGGACCCGGACACAACAGATGGACAGCCATGCTGCCTGCTGATTGCAGAGAAGATTCACTCTGGATATGAGGGTAAGCACTGAACTGATCCATGAGTTCTGCTTTATTAATTAGCTTGCAATTTTCTTTTAGCTTTGGGTATGACTTTAAAAACAAAGATGAATAGAGATTGAAAAATGATATTGAGTGTAAGGCATTTTCTTGAGCTTTAAAAATTTCCTTTCTGTAATTTACAATATTTTTTAAAATAATAACTACTGTTAAATCAGAATTTTCATTGAGTTTTGCTTCCTGGGAATGAGAAGACATGGCTAAATAGTAGATGTGTAGTGAAATGACACACTAATGGCAATAATGGTCACTGTCCTATGTGGAGATCTTCCTCAGGATTAATAGGCAAATGCACTACCTTCTTTACCTTACTAAAGGGGTTGAGATGAACTCCCCTCGTGGTGAACCAGAAAGAGTTTCATTTATAAAGACCCAGCTTTAGCATAACAACTTCTGTTTTTATTCAGCACCAAGAATCCCTGCAGACAAGCGTATTTTCACCACAAGCCACACACCTAGCTGTTTGTTTCAAGAGGTCGATGAACGGTAAGTTGAACTACCTCCATTTTTTTTTTTATTGAATTTTATTTGAAACAAATAACATTCCATACAATCAAGTCAAACTTAACCATAATTCTACCACTACCTAAGAGAACGAGAGGAGACCTAACAACTAGAGCAAATCTTTAAAAGCAGCTAAAAAGGAAGGGTATCTTTTTCCCCAATGTGGATACTTATTCTAAAATGTTATTAATTAGATCCTGCCATATTTATAAAAAAAAAAAAAAAAAAAAAATTTTGAACAGATTGTCTAAGTGAGAATTTGATTTTTTCCAATTTCAAATAGTATAAAAAAAAAAGTTACCCACTGACTTAAAAGTGGTGGGGTTGGATTCTTTCAGCTGAACAAGATAACACTACTATAATGTAGACTTGTGTAGGCAATTACAATCAATTTGTCATTCTTCACTTTAGGCCCATCTGGGAGTACACCAAACACAGGTATTATAATGGGTTAGGAATGATTGTGACACCAAGGCTGTCTGAGAAGAATTCAAAGATTTTTGTCCAAAATTATGTTAATTTGGTACACACCCAAAACATGTTACCCAGTGAAGCTGGAGCTAGATTGCAATATTCACAGGTTGAATCTTGCCCTGGATGCATTTTTGACAATTTTAAGAAAGGTACATGCATTTGATAAAAGATTTTAAGTTGAATGATTAAATATTTTGTGCATATGCAGCTAGAGTATATTTTATCCATGTCCACACCTTTTCTGAAATATTAAGTGAAAGGTCTTTTCCCCACTGTACCCAGGGATCTTTGAAAGGAATAGACTTTAAAATGTTTTTATATATTATAGAGATGCTGTCTGAGTCTTCAAGACTGATCAGTATTTCTACTGGAATAGAAATAGGTGGGAGGTGAGGAATATCAGACAGATTCCGTTTAGCAAAGTTTCTAATTCGAAAGTAGGGGGACATCCTTGTTGAGTATAACATTTTAGTTTGAAATAGTCTGAAATAATGTTCTTAATGCAAACCAAGTTTTTGATCCATGTACATATGTTTGGGCCAAACCCAAATTTGTGCAAGGTAATGAATAGGTAGTCCCATTCAACCATATCAAATGTTTTTTCTGCATCCAAAGATAATAAGATATCTGGGGTGTTATTTATGGTTGGATATATTACGTTAAACAAACATTGAAGATTAGAAACTAAGTCTCTAGAGGCCTTTAATAAATCCGGTTTGGTCTTGTGATATTATTGAAGGAAACACTTTCTCAATCCTATTAGCTAGAATTTTGGAGAGTATCTTATCATTATTCAGAAGTGAGATTGGTCTGTATGATGCACATTGTAGTTAGTCATTATTGTTATTTGGAAAGTTTGAGGTGCAATTTTGTTGTCTCTAGCTTCCATAAACATTGGTAATAATAGTGAAGCTGGGCCTGCTTCTTTCCCACTTTGAAGTGAGTTTGTAACATCTAGTAATTCTGAGATGTCAGATGTTTATCCAGTTCCTATGCACTAAGAGCTCGTATCTAGCTGTGGCATCTCTAACACATCAAGTAACGACCTTTGTTGTGGGTGCCTCAAAATAGTTGATACAGTGATGTTCTTGTGTACATAAAGGGACTGGGAACCTTGTGGCAAAAAACTGTGTTTAATGCTTTGATTGTTCAATCAAGAAGAAGTAGTTTCTCAGCGTGTTCTTATTTTGTCTTTGTGTTTTTTTGTGAAGGGGTGTGTGCTGTTATAATTTATATTATTTCTTGCTTCAACAGTGCTATCCCATTACTTGGTTATTTGCCTCAGGATTTGGTAGGCACTCCAGTTCTGCTCTACCTTCACCCTGAAGATAGACCAGTCATGGTGGCTATTCACAAGAAAAGTGAGTAAAGGCATTTCTATAGTACTGCATTATCTGTGGCTCATTTTTCACAATATTTCACATTGATTTTGATGATGTCTAATTTGTTCTTTTTATATACTAGGGGGCTTTGCCCCCAGCTCGCTTCGCTTGCCAACCCCTTCCAAACCCATTAAGAAAAGGGGGTCTGAACACACCCTATGGAGATGCGGTCACTCCTCCTAAACCCCTCTTAAATGGCGATACAATGGGAAGCAAATACATTTTTTATTTTTTTTTACCTCCTCTTTGCTCGATCAGCTGCTGGCTTGCTGCTGCTGCCATGCTGCATGATCTGCATTTCATGCGGTGCTTCAAACGTTTAAAAGCCTGTACAGCAGCTGCCCTTTTGTCTCATTGCCTTGTCTCTCTTCTCCCCCAGACATCCTCAAACACTATTTGATCTCTTTTCGCTGCTCCGTTATTTCACCGAGTAATATTTTCCATTTGTTTGCACTAATGCGATCTTTACTATAATTTTTTAGAGACTTTCGAATTTTCCTACTTCCATTATCTCAAACCTCTGCTCTGCATGTGTATTGTGTCAATGTTTTTGAATTCTTTACGACATTCTACTTTGTCTTTTTCCTGCCCCGGGCATGGTTAAGTCTCTTGGCACAAAGTCTAGTCTCTTTCTTGTTTGCTTAGTCGTTGACGTGTCATCTAGAATGTGTAAAATTTTTAAGAGCTGAGAGCACAGGAAGTGTGTCTGCCAAAAGCATTCCAACAACTGAGAGGTTCAGTGACCGTGGTCTTGTTTGAAAATGGTTGTAAGTAGGACGTGACTTGCAAAAGTCACCGTCTCACAAGACTTGCTTCCAAAGGTTGTAAGTATAACGTGACTTGACTGTCTCATGGGATGTGAAAGTGTCTCTCTATGTCTCTTCAAAAGATGAAATCTCATCACAGGAAAAAAAAGTCTTGTCTCGTCCCAAGATTTTTTTTTATAATGGAGAGATATACTTTAGAGACTAATTATGGTTCTACACTTCTTATGTTTAATTTTGTACTCTGTTGCTTGTTAACTTTGTACTTTTATAATTGCACAAATTGAATTTATTATAGTATTCTATTGTAAGCTGCCTAAGATAAAGTTATATGCAAAATAAACAGTAATAATAATTATATTATTTAACCTTGTATCCAGTAGTTTACTGATACCTCTGAATTAGGTAGAATGGATTTAATATTTTAATATTGTTGTTTTTAAACTATACCTTGCAATATTTGAGTTAGAAGTCCCAATTATCTAGCCAGGACTATTCTTCTCATACTTTACAAGAATTTGTTTGACTTTTGGAGTGATTCTTTTTCTTTTTTTTCTTCCTTTTTTGATAGTATTGCAACTTGCTGGCCAGCCATTTGACCATTCGCCAATCCGTTTTTGCACACGCAATGGAGAATATGTTACAATTGACACCAGTTGGTCTAGCTTTGTTAATCCCTGGAGCCGGAAAGTAGCCTTTATCATTGGGAGACACAAAGTTAGAACGTAAGACTTTGTAATTCTTTTGACATTAGAGTTCTTTTCCTGTCTTAGTTCCACTAGGATTTTATTTATCAAATAAATTGATAAATTCAATGAATCATACCGACTATATGTGTTTTTTTTCTAAAGTACACAAAATATTTTCTGAAACTTGAAGTCAACAGTTCTTTCTTAAAAACCTAATGAAGTCTATTATATTGAAAAGTACTGCATTTTTTAAATTAACTTTCAGAATTTAAAACCCTTATCACAAAATGTACATGGTTTTTCATAGTAATTACAGTTTGTTGTCCATTTGCATTTTTGTTTTATGCAGATATTTAAAAGGTCTGCTATATATAAAAGAAATGTTAATGTTTAGGACTGTTGGTCATTAGATAAAGAAACTTTTGAGTATTTTTTTAGATTTCTATTAAGTTTGTAGGTAAACCACATAATTTGATGACAGTCATTTTTTATTTTACATATGTGCTTTCTTAGTAAATACTGGTCTAAAGTGCTAGTAATAGATCAGAGGTAGATGTTTAAATTTATTTTTAGTATAGGTTTGGTCAATGGTTACTTATCACACATAAATATAGTTTGGAGATTTGATCCTGCAGTGTTGTAATTTCTGGTGTGACACTATTCCACTTTGACTCTGTCATGTGATTGTCATAATCAAAACCCCTTTTTGTTGCTGTTCATGTCTGGTTTTATACTTTTTGTTGCCCCATCAAAATGTACTTTGTTTTTCAATGTTTATATTTCACTTCCTTCTTAATGTTTAGGAGTCCCCTGAATGAGGATGTATTTACACCACCCCGTGCTGCAGATATCAAGCATCTTGAGCCTGATATTCATGAGCTCAGTGGACAGATCCATCGTCTTCTTGTGCAGGTATCACTTGGGTCATACCAATTCTAAAATGAAAATATTTGGTGTAGCATGTTTATATAAAATGTTGCGAGATCACAATATAGGAAAGCTTTGTTAGGTTATATAAGGCAATTATAGATTGTAGACAGGCACAAACTAGATGTCTCTGTAAATAATGGTTTGCATATGATGGTATAAAAATGAAGGATGGCATATGTGTTATTGTTAAGACAGTATTTGTAAAGCAGGAGAAGTCAAATTATAAGAAAAACAAGATAAAATGAATAAACTAACTGCCACTATAATTCTCTTTTTAGCCAGTACATACAAACAGCTCCCTTGGGTACTGTAGTGTTGGAAGCAATGGATCTCATGAGCAGTTCCTGAGTATTGCTTCATCCAGTGACAGTAATGGCATTCCTGCAGAAGAAGCAAGATTGCACAAACCGGTAGTTACTCCATGCTTGTACAACAGATTAATCTTTTTTTCAGTTGCTTGTTCATGTCAAGTCCTGGACTCCTATTTTATTTTTGTGTTTTCACATTTTTAGATGACATTCCAGCAAATCTGCAAAGATGTGCACATGGTTAAAAATCAAGGTCAGCAAGTCTTTATAGAGTCCCGAACGAAACCTTTACCAAAGAAATCCAGTTCCACAGGTAGGGGTGAAATTTAGCAAATGCAGTCCCAAGTACTAGTTTAAAAATAAAAAGCAGAGTTTATACTCTCATCTCTCAGTTAAGTAGTGTGGCATAATTCAGTAGCTTCTCCTTCGTTGAGACAATTTATATTTTAAGAATTTTGGGCTCTGGATTAAATAATACAAGATGATGAAAATTAAGATATTAAAACTTAACTCTATTTATGCTGATGTTCCTTTGAGGTTGACTAGTTAAATGTACTGATATCCAGAGATTCTAATGCATTACTTATTTTGGAAATGGAAGCAAGAGTAGAAGTATGGAGATTTTGATATGAAGTGGAAATACAGTTGTGGTTAAAATTGATTATAACTTATATAGTGAACATAAAAAAATAACCAAAATCTGTTGCTTTATAGGTAATGATGCGCCTAAGCAAGCAACCAGCAAGCCAAAGCAGATAACATGTGTTTCCCCAGCTTCTGCCTTAGTAGAAACTGTCAAAAAGGAGGCTCCCTCCACCTATTCCTACCAGCAAATCAACTGCCTGGACAGTATTATTAGGTAAGTTATGATCAAATACAAATAACTCTTACATAGAGGGGTCCCGTTGTATTTTAATATTTTAAAAACCCTCTACTTCCTCTAAGGTATCTGGAAAGTTGTAATGTTCCCAACACAGTGAAGAGGAAGTGTGGCTCCTCTTCTTGCACAGCTTCTTCAAACTCAGATGATGACAAACAGAAGATGGGAGAAGATGGACCAAATATTAACAAAGGTATTTGCTGTTATCCATACTGCAGGCTGTGGTAAAGCTAGCAAATGTAGAATTCATACTGTAAGGTTAAATTCTTATTAGAGATGTTAACTTTTTAAATATAAGACAGTATGTACAGTTTACCTGTTGAAATCTTGATGGTATGTTCATGAAAAGGCAACTTTTAACTCTTAAGTGATAGCTAAGTATGCTACACTTGATAACCATTGGGTTTAAACCTTTTCAGTCAGTGATGACTTGGCAACAGTTGACTAGGTGCAGATTTTATAATAGCAGTCAAATTGCTTCATAGATTCTTCTGTGTTGGAATAATTTTAACTATTGTTGTAAATTTAAATTTGTAAAAGGACAGATATTAGTGCCAATGAAGTAAGATGTCCGGAGTATGTGTAAATGGTCAGTGTACTTGTTAAACTATACAGCATTCAGATAAATAAAGATAAGTATTTAAAGACTATACACATTAAAAGTAACTTTGTAACTTGTTAATGTTAATAGGAATTTTTCAGTGATTGCTTTTTTTATTAAGTTTATGAAACTCTGTCTGTGTAAGCTTATTTCCTTTACAAATGATACAGTGTTACTATAGTGTTTTTAGGAACTCAGTGCCCAGATGTAGTTACTGTCAATCCGAAGCTGATCTTGTTAAAATTACAACAATGTGTTACTGATTCAGATATTTAATGTATGTTTGAGATTTAGCCCCATTATATTGGAGATCTATTTTGCTAGATGATTAAATATTTTTCTTGTCAGTTGAAACTTTTATTGTCATATTAAGTTGGTTTAGGAAATTTTTCTTAACAGTTGTTCTACAATCTGCAGGTATGTCCTTTATAAATGTATTTCAGGTGATGAGGCACTGGCAAGAACAATTATTAGATAATAATAGATGAGATACCACATTATAATTGAGGATTTTTGTATTGGGTTCCAGGCTCCGTGGTGGAGTTGGGGACCCCAGGAGGTAATAAGGAGTCGAAGGGGACAGCTCACCCCCTCACCCCTCTGGCGCTTCCCAGTAAAGCGGAGAGTGTAGTTTCCATCACAAGCCAGTGTAGCTTCAGCAGCACCATCGTTCATGTTGGGGACAAGAAACCACCGGAGTCAGGTATGCACTTCAGATTCTGTCCTCTTGCAGGTGTCTGTCAGTGCAACATGACCTATCTTGCAAACAACCCCTACTGAATTTTTTTTTTTTTTTTTTTTTTTTTTTTAATAAATAAAACCTCTGAAGTAGTAAGAGAGCCTATTTTTCTATGAGCTATGTTATTTTCTCTTCTTATTGTGTTCAATGGCTTTAATCAGGTCTTTTCTAATATGCTTTTTGGTGACAGTTTATTGATGAAAATGGCTTTTTTGTTTGTTCAGTAAAATGTGTTTTTCAAGAACAATATAAAAAGCTTTGTGCACACACATCTGTTTCATAAACTTATAAAATGTGAGTTTTAACTCCTTGCTTTCATGGGTTCAACCAATTTTGTTATAAATTTCTATGATGTAATAAATGCTAACTGAAGCATGTAGTCAATTTCCCACCACATTTTGCCAGTGTCAATATTTTCTGATTGCATTCATTGCACTTAACATCAAATTCACAGCATTTTTGGGACTAATATATAAATATTATTTTAAGAAAAGAATTGTCTGTTCCTTAGATATTTTTGACTGTAGAACTGCTAAAACAGTTTTTGATGTCTGTTAAAGAAACATTTAAACTAAAGTTCGATATTTAACCTTTTTCTCCTTTCAAAAGTGTATGTGGATGAGAAAAAAATGTATACTTTTCAAGTTACCTATTTATTTACTTTTTTGATTACATACCTTTTTATAATTTTGTACAAGGACATATAGTATGTTTACTTGTGTATCCCAGTGATTTATATCAGGTTGCCATGAGTAGAACGGCAAAATTTGTGGGCACCACATTTAAATCCCACTTACAGTATTTAGCAGTGCAGACCTATGAGATAGGTAGACAAAGGTTTGGTGACAAATTGCAAATCCTAGTGTGAAATCAATATCGCATTACTTCGTACAGTATGCCATATTGCATCATTTTTCAGAAAACCACATCACTTTTAGCAATATTACCTCTCTGGACAGCTTGTTCATAGAAAAGTGTCTGGCTTATGTGATTCTGTCTCCCTGTAGCTTGCAGGATCATTAGTGGCCTGAGTTATAATACGCACAACAATGAATTTTAGATTCTGTGTTTTCACTCTTTTGTGTAAAAGAAACAGTAGATAAAATTCCTTGGTCCCTTCATCTATAGTGTTTAGATCACATGGTGTTTTTAGTAAATAAGGGTTAATTAGCTAAAGATTTTATCAATGTTTGTGGACAGAACAGTGTTGAACATTAGTGTGATAATCTGGCAAAATATGTCAAAGTTTAATTAACAACTTATCATTAAAATGGGAAATTAGTGATCTTCTAAGAAGAAGTACATCTTGTGACAATGTACATGTTTGTAGCCCCAAACATTCTACTAAACTATTAAATCAAGTGGAAAGCATAAACATGCTTGCTAAGCCTGACATCACACTGCATGACTTTTCAAGTGATTTTTAGGTCATAGCCTTCATGTAAATAATCTTGTTGAGTTTCTGGGCAGTTGCAGCATCCCCAGTGACTCAGTCAGAGCACACTGTGACTAGCCATGACAAAAATCAAAGGTTTAATTTTGTAATAAGTCACAGAGACAGACTGCTATGTGTGCAAGTTGTGATCATTTATAAGCACTCAGCTTTAGTTACATTGCAGTCACAAAGGAATAAGGAAAGCAGTGGATTTGAACTGCACAAAGGGAAGAAGGGAAAATTTTTCTCTCCAGTGTCAAGTTTGTACCACAGAAAAATGGAAAAAGAAAAAAAGATGGACCAAGACTGAATGTGAACTTGTCATACTTTGAAAACATTTATAGAGCCACTAGCATTGTCAGGCAGTATGTAAATTGGCTGTCAAAAAGTTGCGAGCCCATGATAACTTAAACATTTGAAATCCTGCCAAGAAGTCTTCTGGGAGTTGTGTACTCCATTATTCCCTGTGATTTCTTTTCTGGTATTCTCAAGGCAAATGAAAATTTGTAGTCATTAAGGTGGGACATGCCATTCAAATGAAAGTCATATAGTGAGACACCAGCATGTCACTGGTATTACGATTTGGTACTGTTAAACAAAGCAGATGGCCTTTTTTTGCTTTGTGCAATATTGTGTGAATTCTAAAGTGATACGTTTTTCTCTCAAAATAGTTGTTCAGTCTGTCTGACCAAAACATAAATGCAAAGATGGAGCATGTAGCACACATCAGTAGGCATTATACAAATATTACCTCTTTGTATTATTGGTTACATGTTTGCATTTACAGTTACATTTATTTGCTTAGCAGACACTTTTATCCAAAGCGACTTACAACAGAGGTAAACATATTCGAGTACATTAGGCTAGGGCCTGTTTGTTCAGCAAGTGTAATAGAACAGGTAACAAAAGTTGTTTGCTACAAGTGAATAGATGTAATAACTAATAATTTTCAATCACAGATTATAATCAATAAAGAAATTAAATTTAAACAACAAATTAACCAACAATATAAAAGATCACAGAACATATTTTTTCCCCTCTTCAATCCAATTAGACAGATATTCACAGAACAGATGGGTCTTCAATTGCTTCTTAAATACATTGAGAGAGTCAGCAGTACGGATGGAGGTGGGTAGCCCATTCCACCAACTGGGATCTACACAGGAAAAGAGTCTGATTGAGACTTGATACCATGCAGAGGTGGTATCACCAGACGCTATTAACTGGCAGACATGATTGGGCGAGAGGGAGAGTAGCACCTTGGCAGTGTCTCCATATATACAGGTGCTGACCCACTGACTTCTCTGTAGGCAAGCATCAAGGATTTAAACTGATGCTAATGCAGTGAATGAATGTAGTGTCCTGAAGAGAGGAGTAACATGTGCTCGTCTCAGCTCGTTAAGTACATGATTGGCTGCTGCATTCATGATCATCTGCAATGGTTTGATAGCATATGTGGTTACTCCTGCCACAAGCAATTTGCAGTAGTCCAGACACGATAAGACTAGAGCCTGGTCCAGAGGTTGTGCTGTCTAATCTGTCAGATAATGTCTGATCTTGCAGGTGTTGTACAGCTTGAACCTGCATGAATGAGAGATGGAGCTAAAGGGGTGACAGAAACGTCTAGTGTTGATAACGGTGATGTGTTGTTGACACATGTTGAAGACAACATTAACAGGAATACAAAAGAACAGTACCTTGATCAAGTAGGTGTGTCTGTTGTCCAGTGTCCTTGCTCGGTGGACTCATACAGGTAGGCTCATGGTCTTTTCACAAGTAGGTCTTTAAATGAGGAGGGCTGCACACAAGGGCTATATCTCCTTAAGTAGGGAGCAGTAGTGAGCCCAGTTGAGAGCCATGAAGCAGTTAGCAACACAGAGCAAGTGGAGGCACTCGTTATACAGAACGAAACCAAGGATTAGCAGGCAAACAAACAAAGACGTGGGTGGATTTCTAGATTTAAAACACAATGAAAAGCAATACAATCAACATTATAACAATAATAATAAGTAAGCGCAGAGAATGATACGTAAAGGACAAGTACAATCACTAAAATAAACTCAAACCTGAAAACGCTTACCTCTCCCAAAACAGATGTCTGGGAACCCAGAAGTTAGTCTCTTTGGTTGATATAATTTTAAGCATTTATTTCATCTTTATGCCAAAATGTTTCAGTGCTTAAATATTTAATGCAGTCATGTGTCCACATGTAGTTGTGCATTGTCTAGATTACTATTACATACGCATAGTTTTTATGAAAACACTTTCCTTGGAACATGAAACATTAAGATCTGTGTGTATTTAATACTGGGTGTAAAATTTATTTTTGTCTGTTTTATTACTTGTTCTTTCTAACCTATGCATAATTTTAAAGTGCAAACTAAAAACTTAATCACTAGCAAGTGGTGCAAAGCAACATACAAACGCAGCCATATAAGAATTAAAGAAGGGACGTTTACATTTGTGAACTAATAAAGAGTGTGCTAAATTTATTTAATTTATTATTTATAGGTCTTTACTGACAACAGGCTCTGAGTGCTTACACATTTTAGAGCTATAATGCACTAAGAATAAATGGTTAAACTATACAACAATTAAATGTATAAACTGCATAGAAAAATATGTTCAATACACAGTAAAACATTAGTCAATTAATGATCAGCTTAAATATGACGGTAAATAGACGTTCCAGTCAAAATTATTCCCAGAGAAAATTAACTGTGGGTGGTTCATATATATATAAATAAATAAAGGAGAGTTGGGATCCGAGAGACTGTGTTTGTGTGTTTGTGGAGGAGAGTTAAGGCGGGTGTTGGAGTCACGTGATCATCTCCCCTCCCATTCACTTCATTTTGCTCCAAGCTGAGCTCCGCAGCTAATGCGGTCTTGCCGTTCTTTTTCCTTAGTGTTTAGTCCTTTCTCCTTTACTGATTTACTGTTTAGTAGACGCGCTACTTACTGAATAGTTTTTTTTCCTTTAGTGTTTCTACTTAGTGTTTCTTAGTGTTTAGTAGACGCGGTGTGCGAAAGGAGAGTTGGGATCCGAGAGACTGTCTTTGTGTGTTTGTGGAGGGATGGAGAGTTAAGGGGGTGGGGGAGTCACGTGATCATCTCCCCTCCCATTCACCTCATTTCATTCACTTCATTTCACTCTGAGCTGAGCTCGGCATTTGACGCGGTCTTGCCGTTCTTGATTTGCTTTTCACATGGCCAACTATACGTTGCATGCTCGAGTAAGCTCAGCGCACAGCTTGGTCATATTACAACCGGAGGGGCGAACTGACAACATGGTATACAAACAGATCCTTAACAAATAATTATTGGTATATTTTCCCTCGGTTTATTATTTAAAATTTTAAAACAGTACTTCGCCGCTGCGAAGCGCGGGTATTTTGCTAGTATAAATTATAATGGTTTTAATTCTGAAGATCTAGGCCAACTGGCTGCCCTCTCTCACTTCCTGAATCATCTAATAAGAATTACATTGAAACTTGGCGTTGTTGAAATTTCTAGTATTACTTTTCTCAAGCAGTAGTACTTTGCTATTTGGCAGTGGCAACAAATGCCACAAGCAACCTAGAAGAAATGCATGATTGCAGAGAGTCAGTGACGGTTTCTAATTACAGTTGAAAAATTAAATCTTAAAAAAAAAAATCGAATATGAACAAGCCTCAAAAGCAGCTGTAATCAGGGTTTGCTACAGTGAAGCAGTAAGTCTTCAACCTAAATTTAAACTCTGAAAGTGATGGGGTATCCCTTATAGAAGCAAACAGTTAATTTTATAAATCAATCCATAGATCAAGGTTGAATCCCCACAGTAGTTTTATTTGTCCTAGGCACCTTGATAAAACATGCTATTTGAATCATTATGTATGTTCTGGTATGCACTAATAAAAGTCTCATTAAGTAATTGGGGCCCAAACATTTTAAAGCTTTATAAGACAGAAGCAGGGTTTTGAATTTAGCTAAAATGAACAGACTTAAGAACATAAGTGTTAAGTTTTTACTTCATCATTTTATTAATAATCCTTGCAGCAGCATTTTGAAATAGCTTGGCACTAAAAATAGAGTGAATTAAGCATCCTTTATTCCATTGCAGTGGTCAGTTCTTCTACAAATAAACGCATAAACTTACTGCTCTGTTTTCTACATAAATTGTACTTGTTATGATGTTCATGTTTTTTAATTGGAAAAAACTCATATTGGATAGTGTGGTAATGTGTTAAAAAATTAGACTGGTGTCAAAGAAGATGCCATAGGATAATGCCGATTCAGTAAAATTAATGCTTACACCTCATGTATTAAGAGTGGTATTTCCTTATGTGTCTGCATCTTTCTAACCATTAATAACATTTCTGATTTTTCTGTATTTATGGACAAGCAGTTTTTTGTTCATTCATTAATTTATGTTATTGACACAATTAGGAACACAGGAAAATATTAATTTCTTCAGCATGTGAATGAAAGTGAATATTGGATTTTTCAACTCTACTTCCCAGTGGTAGTGTTTAAAGAGAAAACCATACAGTATGAAAATTAAACTAATCATTTGTGTATACATGTACATCACATTTCCATATGAGAGACGAAAAAATATCTTGCACTTTGTTAACTAGTTGGATTATGGGTAAGAAAGAAAGTAATTACAAATTATATACATTATTACCAAATCACCCTTTAACTTAATTTAGTTTTTAATTAGTTGGAGCAGTAATGAGCAAGATTATTAGCATTTTCATTGACTTGGAAAAAATCTTTGAAACCCTCTGGCAGAGCTTTATAAATTGCCAATCTAATGTAAGAGTCTACTCTGCACAAAGTCTCGTGTTACATAGAGCATTGGTTGTGTGTGATTCATAGTTTCACCTTTCAAGACTTTTTCTGTAAATTACTGTACTATATTGTCAATAGCTTTTCTTTTTTATTAGTAATATTCAATCTTAATTTTTTTTATTTATTTCAGAAAAAAAAAATATGTTTAAATCTGTCCTATTACAAAACATTTACATTCTTTTTCGGTGCGAGTTCCATATGAGTAAAGAAAAAAATTGTACATCAAGATGTTGTCAGAAATGATCAGTACCCTGTAAGCAAAATAACATATAACAGGGTTTATTGTAGGAACTCTGTGTTTAGAGGCAAATTCTATAATAGCCATCTACCATCTCTATTCACTGTATACACTTATTGGCTCTTTGGGCTGAAATTGAGTAGGGTATCTTTAAGACATATGTCACGTGAGTGCCTTTTAAAGCAGATAGGATCTGCAGGTATCCATTATTACCCATACTTTAATCAGAAAGTAATTTGTGTTTAAGTAAGCTTTCAGGGTTTAGTTTTAAAAGGCTAGATGGACATTTGATGACTGGGAGAAGAAATGTTTATCAAAATCGGACAGGGTCTAAAACTGTTAAAACAGTCCTAACCAAAACACCAAATTTTAATTGCGATCCATAAACTCTTAATTATTATTACATAGCAAGAATTTATTACCATAATCAATCTTTTCATAAATATCACACATCAGATTCTTAAGAAATTATCTGCAATCTTTGATGTGTCCCAGTGCAGAGCTCGTTTAAATAGTAATGCCAATTATAGCATATAACACAATTTCAGGGATATGTTCCACAACAGTAAGTTGTGAAGTCATGGCAACAAAGCTAGAAAATGGCAGCATCCAAATTATTATTATTATTTTAATTTTATTGTAATCATTCCATACAAATAGATCAATTTTTACAAAAAATAGGATTGAAAACAAATCAACCCCCACCCCAGCAGCATCCAAATTAACCAATATATAAAAAGAAAATAAAAAATTAGCACAGGCTAAAGGAAAAATATATTACAGTATGAAAAAAAAAAATTCACCAAGTCACCTGTCCACCATCTGAATTGGCTGGGGTTCAAATACTATCTCACAACTCTCTCTCTCTCTCTCTCTCTCTGTCTCTGTCTCTGTGTATGCATATATATATATATATACTGTGTGTGTGTATATATATATATCTATATATATATATATATATATATATATAATTTAACATTAATGATAACAGAAATTGAACTTTAAAGAAATCTACTTTGTATTTTTATTTTAGGACAATTTGACAAAATTACTGAAATGCATTTTAGGCACAAAAGGAATAAACGATGCCAAGACTCCTCAAACCCCACCCCCCAACCTCCCTCCAACCCCCTATCACCCCAACTCCTCCAACTATTTCAGGGAGATACTGAGTCATTCCCAGGCCAGTTGTGAGACATAATTTCTTCAGGATGTCCTGGGTCTGCCCTGAGGTCTTCTCCCTGTTGGTATGCCTGAGGCATCCAGAAGGCATCCTAATCAGATTTCCAAATCACCTCTGCTTTGCTTCTTTCGAATCGCAGTGTCAGTGGCTCTACTTTGAGCTCTTTGCAAATTACTGTGCTTCTCACCCTTTCTCTAAGGCTGAGACCAGACACCCTGAGAAGGAAACTTACTTCTGCAACTTGTATCCACAATCTAGTTCTTTTAGTCACTACATACAGCTTATCAACTATTACGTCTTTACCAGTGCTGACCGGTACAACATCTGCATGACTGCAGATGTTGCTCCGATCCACGTGTTGATCTCCTGTTTCCTTCTTCCCTTGCCCATGAACAAGATTTTGAGATACTTAAACATCTCTGCTTGAGGCAGCACCTCACCCCCAACCCCAATAGGGCACTCCACCCTTTTCCAGCTGAGAACCATGACCTTGGACATGGAGGTGCCGAGTTTCATCCCAGCCATTTCACACTAAGCTGCAAGCAACCCCAGTGTATTCTAAGGTCATAGCCTGGTGAAGCCAGTGGGACCACATTATCCACAAAATGCAGAGATGTGATCCTCAGGTTGCAGAACTGGATACCCTCCACTCCTTGGCTGCACCTAGTAATTCTGTCCATAAAAATTCCTCCTCTGAGTCTCTTGACTGTGCTTCCTCTGCTGCTGGTGAAATTTAGGAGGTCCTCAAAGTGCTCCTTCCACCTGCCGACTAAATCCCCATCTGAGTTCAGTAGCACTTCATCCCTGCTATAAACTGTATGGACAAAGCACTGCTTCTCCCTCCTGAATCACCTGACAGTTTGCCAGAATCACTTGGAAGCTGGCCAAAAGTCATTTTAACTGGTCTTACCAAACTCCTCCCATACTCGAGTTTTTGCTTCCACCACTGCCATTGCTGCGCTCCACTTGGCCTGTTGGTACCTTTTAGCTGCCTTTATACTCCCACAAGCTAACCAAGCTCAAACGGCCTCTTTTGTTCAGTCTGACTGCTCCCTTTGTCACTGCTCTTCACCCCCATGTTTAGGGACGACTGCCACGACAGGCACTATTGATCTTGTGTCCACAGCTTTGCACAGCTGCCTCAGCAATGGAGTCACTGAAACATGGTCCATTTGAGTTTAATGTCCCCAGCCCCCCTTGGACTGCAAGAGAAATTCAGCTGGAGGGGCAAGTAGAAGGTCTTCCCGAATGGTGGCATCTGCCAAACGTTCCCAGCATACCTTCACTAAATGTTTAGATTTGCATGGTCTTTGCAAGATCTTCCCCTGCCATCTGATCCACCTCACAAACAGGAAGTGATCAGTTGACAGCTCAGCTAGATCTAAAGATACGACTACAAAATTGATCATCATCCTACGGCTTAGGGTGCCGTACTGCCAAGTGCACTTATGTACAACTTTTAACTCAAAATGGTGTTCATTATAGACAAACTGACTAGCACAGAAGTCCAAAAACAAAGCACCGCATGAGTTTAGATTGAGTTATTCCTCCCAGTTGCACCCTTTTGGGTTCAGATTGGGTTGTTGTTCCTAATCGCACCCTTACAGGCTTCACTGTCATTTCCCATGTGAGGTTTTTTTTTTTTTTTTTTTTTTTGGAATTATTGAGCCTAAATTACATACCCAAAAGTAAACCGCTATTATTTTGCTTATGTAATAATGAAGCTGCAAATGTCTGAAGAGTAAGGATTGTAACACTTCACATTTTTAGGAGAGTTTTTACATGAATAAAAACCATTGTTTCACACTAATATCAACTAAGAAACACACAAAGAAAATTAGGCGTTTTAAGAATTTAACTCCAAAAAACTGGGTTTCAAAGTACATAATCAAAACATGCTATGATGCAGAACCCTGGAACCAGTTTTCTTTTGTGCTCTAATCTGTCAGATACCATTGTACCAGATATCATTGTTTAGATTTCATATCCCACTGCATTGCGAATTTGGCACAAGACATTGACCATTTTGAAAACCATTTGTGTCCATTTTTTAACATTTAGTTTTTTACACCTGCATCTAAAGTCTCTCAAAACAAGTGTTGCACTTCCTGTTATAATTTTATTTTTTAGAAAAGTGTGTGTGTGTGTATACAGTATGTGTATGTGTATATAGATATATATATATATATATATATATATATATATATATATATATATGTGTGTGTGTGTGTGTGTGTGTGTGTGTGTGTGTGTATTTAGTAAAATGGAGCATTATACTTAATATGGAAGTAAAATTTAAAACAGATTTAGCCTGTACATGTCTATGAAGTAAGAAAAAAAACATTTCTAAGAAAATCTTAATGTAGCACACACCATTGATTGCAACATGTAGTTATTATTGTACTCTTCTAGCAAAAAGGTGCCCATCATTAATTACATAGCATATTGTACTCCCCTCCACTGAAATTAGATTTGAAATTATGGAAGCAAGCCACATATTTCTATTGATAGAAGCATACAATGGTAATTAAAATAAGATTTCAGTGAAGCTGTTTTTGTATCTAGATTTTATTTTAAAAACGATTGTTTTCAAGTACATAAACGCAGAGAAAACCTTGTATACAAAACAACTATCAATTTTTCTACTAAATGTGAAAACATGATTGAGGAAATGAGAAATCTGCATGGCCATTATGTCATTTACTTAAATACTTTGCACTCCTAGGTCATGACCTATGACAACAAAATGTTTGCATTTTGAGATATTATTAACAGTTATTTCCAGAAAAAGGAAGCATATATCACAAACAGAAAACACAGTGCTATTGTGCTTTTGAATGTATAGTCGCTTCTCCTCCTCATTCATTAGTCATGAATCCTGTCTTCAGTTCAGAAGCACAGAATTATGGGAATGTGTTTTCCTGTTTACGATGCATGCCTTTCCTGGAGTAACTTAATAATTTAGCCAAAAGTGTGTGACAGAATATGACAGAATAACGGTCTAAATGAAAACATGAGATTAAAATTTTATTTTTGGCCATCACTGTAAACTACATTTGGTAACCTGTAAAAAAATAATATTTGAGTTGAGTATTCCTTTGATAAAGGATTATTTTGGTCTTAACACATACAAAGCATCAATAGAACTTTTTTTATCTCTACATTGTGGCATACTAAAATACCTTCATACATTGGTGGCTTAAATGGATAATAATGTGTCTTTCTTGCATACTTCAGAGTAAGGGTTGTGAGTCCTTAATTAATGCTTAACAAGATCAAATGAAGCTGTAATATTCACAAGTAACTTAACTAGCACATCAAATGCTGTTAATATGCCAGATTGCCCAGAGATGAATAACCCTTTCACTGATGCTTTGTAAGCATTATTAAGACCAACCAAAGCTTCTGTTAAAATATTATTAAACAATAATGACTAATAGATACATTATATACTTTGTTACCAAATCTTGTATTATCTATCATAAACAAGTTCATAAAACCTGTACAACTAATGTAACCTGAATTCATTTTCAAAAAAGCCTAGATAAAGAGGTTTATGTATGTTTATCATCTATCAGTCCATTCTGTTCAGAAGACTTATTATTTTGTTTCTCCCCAACTATGCTATAATTTTCAGCATTCTGATTCAATTGCATATGCGCTTTCCATTTGTAGTGACATTGTATATGCTTTACTTTCTTCCCATTATTTCTTACTACTAGGGAATGCTGCCTAATTACATTCATCACTTTTCAAGATAAATTGTTAATTCAAATTTTTGGCCAGTTTAATTTATCCTAAAATTCTACTCATCTGGCATGTTGAAATCGTAAAGCAGATAGTTGTGATTTAAAGGTAAAAGTAATTTGTTTTAATGATAAATTTAAGGATAAAAGTTAAAAATGGATAAAAGGATAAAAATGTTTAACAGCAGTAAATATTCTTCATGTGTTTAAACAAGTACTTTTTATGACTGCTATAAATTGACATAAGAATTTTTGGATTGAGGATTGAGCCATTCATAATTGCTGTGCTACTTTTCCCCTCCTAGATATTGTAATGGAGGAAGCCCCGGCCACGCCTGTGCAACCACAACCTGCTGCTCCAGCAAGTACTACAAGCCAGCCCCTGGATAAGGACTCAAAAGACCCATACCGTAAGGTTGGACTTACCAAGGAGGTGCTGTCTATTCACACACAAAAAGAAGAACAGACTTTTCTCAGTCGTTTCAAAGATTTGAGTCGGCTTAGAGTCTTTGAATCACCATGTGAGCAACAACAAGTTGGGCGGTCAAAGACAGGTAAGGTGGCTATAGTGGAAATGGTTCCTTGCCAGCAAATAACCATACTCTTTTTGGGAAATGTTCCAAAAGTGAAATGTTTATACTGATCAATTAAGATGAACATTTGAGTTTTTATGTGTGGCTTTTTTTAGAATTTTACATTACATGTCTGGCAAAGGTTATATAAATTTGTTAAACACAGCAAAAAAAAACCAATAGTGACAGTTTTGTAGTTTATGGACCTGCTTTAGATCTTTTTAAGTGGTTTGGAAAAAATGTCTATAGCATGCTTAGTGGTAGTTTTCAGCTATGCAGTTAATTCTGGGTAACTAGAGTTTAATACAGCCATTTGGTCAGAGATTGCTGGTGGAAAGCCTTTCAGCATTTTAGGCTGATAACTGTTCAGTTAACTGCTGCTTTAGATATCAGAAAAGTCCAATTACAGTGTGACGAAAAAGAAACACTATTCGTAAAAGTGCGGGTCCTCCTCCAATGCGCCCTCTTCCCATTTGGGAGCCTCTCGAACCAAACACCGTTTACAATGTAACTGCCCCTGCGTGTCGGCCAAATACTGTTTTCCAGGGCTCTTCTTCGAGCTGCCTGCATTCTCCAGTAAACCTGCTCTCTCTTGCTCGCTCACTCCTGCACCAGCTCTTTTCTCCTCCTGATACCTTCTTCCTTTTTTTTCCCCCTTTTCCTCCCTTTTGCACTCGTGCTTCACCTTTTTATATGGGGATGTGGCACAGGTATGGCGATTAGCACATCCCGGCATCAATTATGGCCATGGGTGACTCTGCACCTGTGCATTTAAGTGCAGAAACGCCCGCGCCACATCCCGCCCGGGAACTGCTCCTGCCATGCTACCACCCACCCAACCCCTAAAAGCCACGAATGTTGCAGAGCAAAAATCTGATTTGACATAGAATAAAAATACTATCTTGAAAAAGTTAAGTTACCCAACAATGTATATTATACCTTTGTGTGTCTTTTTTAAAATCTTAATATAAACATATGGCAGGTGAATATAAGCAGTATCATTTACTAAAGAAACACACACAGTTATTTTTTCACAAAAATCAGCTGTTTGGGGAATTAAAATGTATTTTTTCACAATTGGACAATAAGCTACAGCTACATTGGCCTTTCTTATTTTAGAGAGTTAAAGCTGATGTATGGAATGTTGATTGATTAATTGCAGAATGTACATTAATTTTAAATTGAAAGGAAACATCTGACCAGTTAGTAGATTGCTCACTAGGGATATAATGTATTTTTTTGCTACAAAATAGCTATCCTAATATTTACAACACACAAAAATACCAATGTGCAGTTGCAGAAAATGTTTGTGTACCTTTTGGAATCATCTGGATTTAAGCATTCATACTCATAAAAATGTGTTCTGGACTTCTTCTAAGACTTCATAACAGTCGGACACATACTGCTTAAACTAATAAGAGAAAAACAAATATATTTATTTTTGTCTGTACTGAGTACATTCACAGTCTAGTTTAGAAAAAGTGTGTGAACCTTCTTGCTAATGACCTCTCCAGAAATTAATTGGATTCAGGTATTTCAGTCAATGAGATGGAATTGGAGGTGTGGGTTATCATTATCAAGAAAGTTATGTTTATGTGAGCCATGACCTAGTCAAAAGAAATATCTCAAAATCTTAGGACATCCGTTCTAGGGATGCTTAAATCAGTAAAATACTACAAACACATTTATAAAGACATGGGTGTTTGTTAATCCACAGTAAGACTAGCTGTCTACAAATATGGGAAATACAGCAATGTTGCTGTCCTATCTAGGACTCAACACAATGCAGTGCTGAAGGAGGGGAAAAGGAACCCTATTTTAATAGGATAGGACTGACTGAGGTCTCTTAAACTTGGTAAAGTCTGTATTCTCATGTCTGCTGTATGAAGAACACTAAATGGGAATGATGCTTATGCAGCGATGTCACGGAGGAAAACACTGCTTTCCAAAAGAAACATTACTACACATGTCAGGTTTGCAAAAAACCACCAAGATGTTCCATAGTGATTCTGGGAAAATGTTCTAAAAAGAAATGAGATGAAAATTGAAGTTTGAGCAGCTAACAAACCATAGTGGTGGAAAGTGTAAAGCGTATGCATTTTTAGACCATAATGCGGTACAAAGGACCTTAGTTATCTACCGTGCTTGATTAAAATGCATGTTACTTTTACATTGAAAGGTGGAAAATTATAATGTCCAGGAGCTGGTAAATATGAAATACATCTGTCTGTCATTTGACAGAAACAAAGGCTAAACGACTAATGAGGTGTGTAGCTGTTTCAAATGGCTTTAAGTGTTCTCAATTTAACACTGTTTTAAATTGGAAATCGTAAAATTGCTGCTAAGGATACATCAGATTAGCTGTATAGTATCATCTGCAAAAACTCCATTTAGTATTAAGATTTTTTGTTAGATATCATGAACCATCGATTTGACTATAGGTAAACCAACAACTGGATAGTCAAGGCTAAAAATGGTTTGCCAGGAACATAAGACAAGATGAGGTGTTTTTTTTTTAATTTTAATTAAAGTATGATGCTGATTAAATTAATAAAATTGTAGGTTATAATTAAAAAAAATTTAAATCCCTAATGTATTAATATATTTAGTGCTTCCTTTGTTATCTTTATTTTTGTGCAGCAGCAGCAAGCACAAACCTACCTCCACCAGGGTGTGAAAACAGGCACTAAAAGTTGCTGTGTCATCCCCATGGGAAGGGAATAATGAAGTCTTGACAGACAATTGAATTAAATGCAAATGTACAGTACTCATTGTAGAGCCACTGACTGCCAGTTTATGATGAGACTTGGTTATGAAATTTCTTATTTCATAACACATTTTGTGCATTTGAGCCTTTGGCATCTTGCACTTCATGCTCTGTTGTGAAAAGCTTTCTGGTGATAAGTCAGCAGTGATTTGTTTACCAGTGAGAATTTCTTTTTGGCAGTACTGTTGCTTAATCGCTACAAGCAAACTTACCTTTGAGGATGTGACTAATGATAGTAACAATAGCTGTGCCCTCCCAGTGTGGTAGCAAAATCTACACAATGAGGGCTTTTAATGTCTTGAAGAGCAATGCCGTTCATTCATTCTAGCACTTTGGAACCAATTTACTTACTTAAAAAAACAGCTTTCACATCCAACTGTGCTCAAGTAAGAGCTAATTTTCAAATACAATTTATATTGTACATTTATACCACATGTTTTGAAATGATAGTGATGTTCATATTTTACAGTGAATACAGATCCTTGATTCCAGTTTCTTTCTACAGTTTAAAAGCATATAGTCAGTTATTTTTAGGTGGCTCTAGAAATGCTATTCCATGTTTGTGTGTTTCTGAGTTATAGTGTCCTGTGTTGGACTCTCATCCTGTCTGCAATAGGACTCTGTCTTGCAGGCTTCTTCAGCAGGCTTACATGGTAGAGCTGAACTAAAATGCTGACAGCACTTACAAAATAAAAGGGAATTATTATGTTTTTGTTTTTGTAACTGAGGATCTTAATACTTATTAATATCATTTAACATTGTACTTCAGTATTCTAGATCATAATAATTTTACTTTTTCATACTTAAATTGTAATACACAAAGAAACATCCCAAAAATATTGTACCATACCAGTAAGAGTAACATTTGGATCACATCAGTGGTAGAATATTTCAGGTACTACTTTTGAGATTAGAGTAGTTTATAGAAGGGCATATGGTGTGAAATACATTTTCTGATGGCAGCACATGGAACAGACAGGTCTAGAAACATGTTGATTACCTATAGGGATTTGTTAGATTATATCTAATGGGAGATTGCTGGCTGAAAAGAAACACATTGTGCAAATGGGTTAGGTGTCCTTAACTAATGGTTGTGCTGCCTGCTTCAGCTGGCTCATTACTGTTTGACAGCTGTAGTATGTTTGAATTTGTGTTTCTGGCTGAGCATGAGCTAACTTGGATAGGCTGTATTTAGGACTAAGAGGCCACACATGTTAGAGACTGTGTGCTCAGAGTTAGGTTTCATCATAGCAATATGTTTCACTGTGAATTCTGTAATAATGAACTGAATTTAATGGAGATGTCCCAGCCTGTGGACATGCCCACGGACTTTTAGCTCAGCAGTTTGTGTTTTTTTTTTTCATTTATCAGAACTGACTCTGGAACTTAACTCCTTGTTTGCTCTCTCTATCATACCTAATGATGTTTTGTTTTTGTCTTAGGTGTCCGAAATTCCAGGCACTATCCAGCAGCAGGCAGCAGCAGCCGGCGAGGGAGAGGTGGGAAGTCAAAAGCTAAGCGTCTGAAACATCATGAATCTTCTGAGCATGCCATGTGTAGTGCTGGTGGTCCAGGCATTCAAGGCCAGTCTGCTTCATCCCCAAACTTGCCACAGTGCTCTCCTTTTCATTCAGCTCTGCCTGGTCCTTCTTCTGCCTCTTGGCCCCCATCTGTTACTTCACAGGCCAGTTTGCCACCGCTGCCTTTCCCTGGAGTCTTGCCAACATACTCTATGCCCATGTTTGCCCAGAGAGATTCTTTGCCATCTGCCCCCGAGCTTGCACAGGGAACATTTACAGAAACACAGAGTGGCACATGCTTTCCAATGCAGTCTGTCCCTTCTCAGTATCCCTCTCCAATAGTCACTCCAATGGTGACATTTGTACTGCCAAATTACATGTTTCCACAACTTAATGGCACTCTTCCACAGCCATATTTCCCAAACCAAATGTTTTCTTTCACGTCAGCAGGTACATCTACTTCTAATATGCCCAGCGCTCCTACTACCACCATGACACAACCCAATACACAAGAGCTTAGTTCAACAAGTGTAGCCCCTCAGTTACCTCTACAGGAGACTGCGAAACCATATTCCTGCTGCAGTACACCTCCATCAAGCAGTCAACCCCCTAACGATCGGGAGGGGGCAGAATCCCCACTGTTTGAATCTCGCTGCAGCTCTCCTCTTCAGTTAAACTTATTGCAGCTTGAGGAGACAACTGCAGGGAACCGACTGGAAATGACTTCTTCTGGCACCGGGGTACAGGGCCAAGTTTCTGGAAGTGGCTCAGGAAGTGGAAATGCCAACACTGCTCCCGAGTGGCCAGGAGCACAAGCTGGAGGTGCAAGCGGGAAAGCATGCCCAAGAAATGATGGCAACAACCAGAAGGAGAATGAAAATGTGAGTTTCTTGTTGGGTTTTGGGCAAAGTTTTTCATTATCTCTTTAAAAGCATTTTGCTTAATTTATGTTTTGTTAATTAATGAAGGATAACAATTGTCTTGCAGTGCATATTTTTAGCCTACATGATGGGCCTGTAGATTTGTAGCCTGATGCGTTGGATAGTTGAGTGTTTACTCTTCTTGTTTACTTAGAGGCAGTAAAATAGCACTTAGATTAATACTTTGCACTTTTTATTTATTCCATTTTGAAGAATGGAGAAGCAAATGAATCGTTTAACCAGGATGCTATGTCAAGCTCCAGTGATCTCCTGGACCTTCTACTGCAAGAAGACTCGAGATCTGGCACAGGATCTGCAGCATCTGGGAGTGGGTCAGCTGTTTCAGGCTCCATGGGCTCAGGCTCTAATGGCTGTAGTACCTCTGCTTGTGGAACAAGTGAGTCCACAGGTCTTTTTTTCTGTGGGTGGCTGTGTTATAACTCAGCTACCCGAGTCTTTAAATATTGTAAAATAGATATTGTGGATACCACTTTTTTTCTGTCTTAAATTGTTAGGTACCCAAATCTTTTTAGGAAAAACTTTAGGCAAAAGTAAGGGTGGTATTTCTTTATCCACCCCACCAACCCCCAATATATGATATTTTTTGGGGCTTGAACAAGGTTTTGCAAGGGGGATGTTGTGTGTGTGTGTGTGTGTGTGTGTGTGTGTGTGTGTTTTAATTTTTCTTACAACAGGTACACCAAATGTTTTTTTTAATATTTAAATGTACTGACAATAGTGTAGTTTGAAATTAAATAATTATAAAGCCTAAAATTTCCATACTTTTAATTTACAAATAACATATAGTTTAGAGCTTTAATTTCATGTATGGTGTGGTGGGGGGGATCACCCGCAAAAATTGGGAGAGAGTTTATTTTGTTTATTTTGAAGTCTTTTAAAGATTTATAAACCATAGGGTTTATAAATAATGATACAACATCATTACGGATTATCCGATTTATCTTACCAAACACACACAGTCTATTAACTGAAAAAAAACAATACTAAAAAATCAAACATTATCACTGTATTATTGCCATTTAAATTAATTTCTACCCAAATAATTTGGTATATTTTCATTGACACTAACTCTTCAAAGCTACATTTATAACCGGGCACTTTGTCAGATTTGTGTTATTTGCTCTTATGAGATTGCATCAGTGTATGGAGGAGACATTAGCTGGATAATAGCACTTACGCAAGAGTAGTATTTAATGGAGAAGTCAAAATAATTCAAATTTCAAAAGTCATAAACAACTGATCCTTTAATTTTTTTAAGGCTTTTATCAGTTTTTAGATTTGTCTGCCTTTTGACAATAAAACAAATTAAACTGTATTATTATTTCCAAATTCCCATAAAACAGACTTTGTTCTGTTGCTTTCAAACTGCTTATTAGACGTTGCTGCTACTTAAGCCTGTGTAGTAATCCTGAATCCAGTAACAACTGCTCCTAACTGGAGGCTGTGTCCCATTCGCTCCCATACCATCCCAAAAGGTGAAAGCAGAAACAACACAATGTTTGGCAAGTTTTAATTGTTACAGCAATGAACATTAGTTTAATTTCAAAAACACAATAAACGGCATAAATGTAATGTTTACTGATTTGATTTCAGGAATAAATGTTTTAGCAGTCCCACTAGCTAAGATTATGCACGTTTATTAACACTTTACAGGCTAATCTGAACTAGATAAGTTATAAAAATGGATGGGTTGTTGGATACACAACTGTAGCTACAGTATGTTCATTGCAAAGCCTCTGTTCATTAATCAGGGCTGTGTACAATGCTTTTAAAAAGTATTTGCTTCTCCCCACTTGAACGTTTTCACATATTGTATACCACATTGAATCACAGTGGATTTCATTTGGCTTTTTTGACACTGATCAACAGAAAGGTTTTAATTTTTTAAATTCTTTATCCGTGCAAAGTGGTCCAAATTAATTACAAATGTAAAAAACAAAAGAAGTATTCACCCCCTTTTATATGGCACACCCAAATCATAACTAGTACAGGCAATTGCAGATTACCTGTCAGGCGGTTTCAGTTGTTTGTAGTACAGGTGCCACTTACTGTATTTTGAAGGTCCAATTTGTGATTAGTCAACATGGTGGCCTAACCTACACATTGAAGACAAAAAGACACCCCGAGCAACTCTGTGTAAAGGTGATATAAAGAGTTAATATCCCTTCAAGTCCAATTAAATCAGTCATTAAGAAATGGAAAGAGTATGACATAGATGTAAATATACTCAGAAAAAGCCATTCAGAACTGCAGAATGATTGTGCAAAAAGAGGAGTAATGTGGGAGGCTACGAAGATATCGCTGAGAATATTGAAGAATATTACAGTGAACGAGATCGCATTAATTGAAGTTTTATGATACAACAGCTGTTAAAAGAAAAAAAAAACACTTGACATCTTGACTAGAGTTGGCAAGAAGGTGCTTGGGAGACTCTGAAGCCAGCTGGAAGATGGTTGTATGGTCTAATGAGACCACGATTGAGCTTTTTGTCCATCTGAATAAAAGCCATCTGTAGTGAGGGTAGAGAACAAAATGAATGCAGCAAAGTACAAGGAAATCCTAGAGGAAAACCTTGTCCTAGAAATCCCAGAGGACTACTCCTTGGGAGACAGTTTGTTTTCCAGTGAGACAATGCCAAGTATAAAGCCAAACCTATACAGGAATGGCTTAGAAAACAACAATATTAATGTTCTGGAGTGGCCAAGTCAGAGTCCATACTGTATTTCAGTTCAATTGAGAATTTGTGGGTGGATTGAAAAATGCTGTTCATTTACAATCCCCATGACACCTGACAGAACTCGAGCAGTTTTACAAAGAAGAACGGAGAACAATTGCAGTGTCTAGATGTTTAATATTGGGAGAGACCTGTGGGCACAGACTTGAGGCTGTAATGGCTGCCAAAGGTGTATCTAATTTGAAGGGAGTGAATATTTATGTAATGAATTATTTTGTGTTTTATATATCTAATTAATTTTTTCTGTTGATCAATGTCCAAAAAAATCAATTAAATCAACTGTGATTCAAAATTGTACAATAATAAAATGTGAAAGCATCCAAGGGGCTAAAACTTGTTTAAAGATGGTTGATCTAGCCATCATTTGACCTCCCTCATTCAAATTTCTGATGCTACAAATTAAAACGACTGCAGCTTGACAAGTGCGCGGTCACATGTTCACACTGTCAAAACGAGCACAAGTCAGGTACTTTTTGTTTTCTGAGCCAGTTCCATAAATAAACAAATGATGTAAGCTCTTTTTTTGCCTTGAAATTTTTATGCTTCTTGATGTGTCACTGCACCACCGCCCTATACCATAGAAATAGCCAGTGAGTAAATATCGCAATCATTTGTTCCACTCCAGAAAATGTAAAAAAAAAACTAAAAACTATAACAAATAATTCAGCATTTTATTTAAGCTTTTGAATTAATAACAATCTTGACTAATAAGGGGTTCATCAGTTTAAATGCTTGAACTCTCTTGAACACGTTTCACTTCGATTTTTCTGGCAGAAATTATATAGCAATAGTTCAGCAAAAATACGTGCGTTTTAGGCATTGTGAGCACATGACTGGAGAACTGATGTGGATTAGGGTGACAGTTAAGATTTGTTTTTTTTATGAATGTTTTGATATTGTTTGCTGTTATTTAGTGATGGCCCCAATGTTGCCCCGTTGTATCAGAATCTGTGTTGTCTTTGTTTTCCTTAAAATTGTGAGATTAAAACAAATGACAGAATAGTTGATTATTCTGCAGTGACGTATGAAAGGAGTTTTGACAGATGGGTTTTATGTTTACAGTGAAAAATTAAGTTGTTCTTACTTTACTCTTTAATTTTTTCACACAGGAAGCAGTCAAAGTAGCCACACCAGTAAATATTTTGGCAGCATTGACTCCTCCGAGAATGATAATAATAACAAGAAGTGTGTCAATGGATTGGCAACTGAAAGTGATCAGTTCATCAGATATGTACTTCAAGACCCTATTTGGTTGCTGATGGCCAATACAGACGAGAAGGTCATGATGACTTACCAGCTGCCTGTCAGGTGAGAGTGAAACAATGCTTGCTTTTCAGATACAGACGAGATTTGACAGCTTTTTAGGAAATGAGGCTTGTATTTTACATGCATGAAGTTAATCACCAAAAGATGAATGGTGGCCAGCATTTCAGCGTAAATGAGTGCTTCCTGTCTATAAGTCTAAATATGTGTGCTGGGGCGGAGTGGTGGATCTGAGGCTACGGATCTGTGCTGGTATCCCGACGGTTGCCGGCTTGAATCCCCGTCACTTCCAAAAGAGATCCTACTCTGCTGGGCCCTTGAGCAAGGCCCTTTGCAGTAAGGAGACTCTGGAAGATTGTGGGTTCGCTTCCCGGTTCCTCCCTGTGTGGATAGCGCTTAGAGTACTGAGAAAAGCGCTATGTACAGTAAATGTAATGAATTATTATTATTATTAACCTTCAATTGCTCCAGGGCCGCTGTACAATGGCTGACCCTGCGCTCTGACCCCAAGGGGTATGTGAAAACTAACAAATTCCTAATACGAGAAATTGTACAAGGCGAAATAAAGAACAAAAAAAAAAAAAGAACAGACAGGCTAGCATCAGTATAGTAAGTCCGATTAACTAGAACTAGATCTTTACAGACAAAACAACAAATAGTAAAGCAAACCGTATTATGTCACCTAATCCAAGTTTACTTAACTACTGGCGCACAATGGTTTCAGTAGGCCTAGCAGCAAGTGAGTGAGACTATGCTCTTAAGTTATGGACATTTAGACCATTTGTAAGATGAAATCTTAAAGATGCAAGTGAATTTTACAAGACCTGTTGGTGTCAATTCTGAATAAGCCATCATAAGATTGACTGCTGTGCTACAGAAGAAACTCGGTCCTGTTAGACAGTGCGTAGTATTCCCTCTGTCAGCAAAAGCCAGCGTCCCTGTTGCCACAATGACGTAACAGAATAGAGCGGCACAGTTAGCCCTCACAGTGGCATTTGTACAATGATGCTTGCTGGATTTCCTTGTGGAGAAGGAATAAATAAGAAATGTTCACATATGGCTTAAAATAATCTATTTCTCATAATAAAAATACAAATAAAACAAGCGTAAGAAAGTGTAGGATTAAGAGGAATTTTGCGAAAAGTGTTGTTAACAGGGTAGAGCGGCAGACATGACTTGGGACTGTAGGGAAAAGATTTGGGAGTGACGAGAGAGCCTGTTGAAGTACTGTAGAAGTGGCTCAAAGTACAGCATACAGACAAGAAGGTCTTGTTTATTGAAATTGGCAGAAACTATTTAGTATAATTACTAGTATGCTCAGTTGTCATTACTTCAACCTACAGACAGGCAAATGATTATTTATTTTCAAAAAAAAAATTGTGTTTTTGTTTGATTTTTCTTTGTGAGCAGATCACTGTGCGCTGCGCTGTTTTATGTTACATTTATTTTTGATATTTGCTGATTACCCATTTTCAAACCATTTTAGTGAATTCTTATTTGGTTTATTTTTTTAAATATTGTTGAAGCCACTATTGGAATTGTGTTAATAACTGTAATAATAGAAATTATACAGTAGATGAAAGTTTTTCCATTTCTGTTTCCATTACGTACTGCACATGTTATATCAACATCTCAAATCGTTTCCTCCATCCAGAAGTAATATGCGATTTACCATTTGAATAATGTGCCGTTGTTTGCTTCACTAGTGCCTTACCAGTATTACAGTAAGTCTTCCCACAGGGCAAAGGTTTACCAAGCACCATTCTGCTGACTGCATGCAACTGCCTTTGTCCTCCCATGTATGGCGGTCCCTGCAGCATTGCACCCGGGGCAGAAATCAGTCCTGGAAAGACAGCTCTTGTATTTCAGTGGACAACCCACCCAAACACACCCACTGTAAGAAGGCTAAGCATGAACTTTGAGGTAGACGTAATGTACCCACCACACATTTGGGCAATTGAGAGGGCTTAACGAGACCTTTGTGATATCCAGTTGTAAAACTGTCAAGTCTTCCACAGTTATGCACAAGCACATGGGGAGAACAAGGAGACTCCATGCAGACCCCTGACCAGGCTAGCACTTAAACCCAAACTCATACTAGTTGTGTACCACCTCACTGCCCACATTAAAACCTCAGTGCTTAATAACCCGATTAAAACTAAATGTATATGTGTAGGAAAGTCTCCACTGGTAGCATTAAATGCACGTTACATGTCGGCTTAATCCGTCACTGCAGTGGTCCTGGCAGCAAGCAGGCAAGTTCTTATCCAAATCATTTTTTGAGTGCATCCATAGCTAGCCATTGTGCTCTGATCCACACACTGTGTACTTCCAGCCATGTGTTTTCATAAAAGTGGACTTGCCAGCTGCAAAAGTTCCTTCCTCCTCTGGCACACAAAGTGAAAGTGGTGCTGACTGAATTTGAAGCCAGACATGGCTACTCGAGCTGGATGAGTCCTTCAAGTGTCTGAGTTTCAAACTACTAAACTCTTACCTTCCAGTTACTGTAAAGGGAGGAGGGCTGATAACAGGCACCTTAAGTTTCGGTAAAAGCTTATACTCACTGACAACTAGCAGGGCCTCTGGGACTGACGGTCAACTACGGCAAAAGAAGTCATTAAACAGGGATGAGGCTTCCATATTCACTGTTACTTCTTAAAGAGAAGACAGACTGATTACTAAAAATGGCCAGCGACATGCACAGAATTATGCGGGCTGATGGCCCAGTTGCTCTGCTCCCTCATCCCAAAGCTAACTGCTGATTCTAAAGTGACCCCTGTGGCCAAATGTATCAGAGGACCCAGGGCTGGTCACTGGCCGGCTGGGAGGCTTTCTTGGTGAATCGTGTCATGAAGTGAAATTGGATTAAGAGGGTTTGCCGAGTCTGTTCACATGCAAACTGGGATAAGGGGAGTAACCCAGTTAAGGCAGAAATCTGGTTTCTTAGCATGTGCAAGTAGTCTTCTGGGGGGGTCTCCTTTAGCAGAATGGTCCGATGTCAGTAAACTTAAGAGTTAAACGTCATTGGCTGCCGTGAATCTGAAAACAAGCATGAAGCCTGTGATCATTTTCTTGTGTTTTATAAATACGCCTCGTCCTTCTTGTGCTCTGAACTACGTCCTCCACTTGAGCCCCCAAGGTTTCCATATGAGCACTGGCCGCTGTGATCCCACTGTACCGACATAACCATTGCAAATAGCTGGATAAAACTAAGCTAAAGTGACCCCTTATTAATACGGTTTCTGGTCCCACATTGCATGCAGCCCACTTGTTTCTGCTTGGCTGTGCAGATTGAGCCCTGCAGAGGAGCGCCATACTGGTACGTGTGCTCCTTGCCTTTCACTCAGTCCTGCTGGGATGATGATAATAATAACGCAGGAAATTCTATTTCAGTAAAGTATGTATTGTGTTAGGTTATTCATCACTTTCAAAAGTAATACAGACTTGGTAACGCAGGTTCCTGTGAACGTCTTACTCCTCAGCTTCCGCGATTGTGCTTAGCGCTGTGCGTCCAGCTCATCAACTTAAATTCAGTGACTTCTGAAATCCTTTGTCAAATTCTTACAGCCCGAGTATTTGTCTCAGAAATGTGTCCTTGCGGATGCTTCCACCTGAAAGGTGCATCAGACATGGGCCCTGGTTAAGGGTCTACAGGGCCAAGTAACTGGGTGACTCGTCTCTTAGCCTGGTAACATCTCTCGAGTTCACACAGCATTTCAGAATCCAGGGTTCCTGTGAGTAAGTGGGCTCTTAAAGCCCCGAGTGATGGGTCTTACTTTGAACCTGGACGTTCTTGTATCAAGTCACCGTGTGACCCTGCACTGCTTGCTCTTCAGCCAGCTTACGGACATACTGTAGCGTTATTTCCTTTTTTCCTTCTTCAGGGATAAGGAGACCATCCTTCGAGAGGACAGGGAAAAACTGAAAGCTATGCAGAAGCATCAGCCACGATTAACAGACGAACAGAAGAAAGAGCTCTGCGAAGTCCATCCATGGGTGAAAACTGGCCGGTTACCCAAAGCCGTCAACATTTCAGTGAGTGTCTTGCAGGTTTAAGTAAATAACCGTACCCATGGTGATGATGCAGCCATTGGTGTTGTGTGTGCAGTGTCCAGTTTGTAAACGGGTCTTTTTGACATCTGTGCAAGTCCATGTTTTGAGTGTTTTTCTTGTCATTCTCCTCCATCTCCAGGCGTGTGTAGGATGCGGGATACGCTCGTCTGTTGCAGTGGCAACCCCATTTGATGTGGAGCTCCATGAGATGGACCTGAGCGGTATGCTGGATTCTGGAGAGGAAGGCTGCAACAAAGGGACCATCCCTGCAGAAACTGCAATGGAGGAGGAGGAGGAGCTGGAAGACCACAATGAAGACCAGGAGATGCCTTCAGCAGAGCAGGAAATGGAGAGTACGTCACAACAGAGACACGAATGAGTCTTTAACATGTCGGAAATTACAATTTGAAAAGCCAACAAGTCGGGCTTCAGACTGTAAGATGTTTTGTATATATTTATATAAAAAGTGCTGAGCTGTCCCAAATACTAAAAACACTATTTTTTGAGAGATGACAGTTTTATTTTTTTTAATGACTTCTGATGAATGGAAAGTCTTTTATTCCTTTTACATTTCTGTTGACTATTTGATGGAAAAATCATCTTCTTGTGAGCACGGGGGGGCAACAAAAGCTGCCTTGGTGCCGCTATCTCTGTACCACTTCTATGCTGGTAGTGCTACAGTAGTGAACATCTCAGATGGGTGTAAGACCTCCCAAAGATGTGCTATGGAAGTGCAACTTTTCTATCAACAAAAGAACAAAGCTGTTAACAGAGCAGCGACTTTGTGAACTGCGATTTTCATGGGTTACTGCAGCACGAAAAACTACAAGGAGCACGCGTCCCGACAGCTTTATATGGGATTGATGTGAACGTCCTCCTCACTTTCCAGAAACCCGAGCCCTGCACCGGAGTTCAGTGGGGTGTACAGAAGGGCTGACGAAGCTTCGAAGTGGGTGTTGGAGGTGTGGAGGCTCCTGTCATTTCCTAAGACTCCAGATGGCGCCTCATCCGAGTGGACAGGACTCTCCGCGCAGACAGAAATCTTTTTTTCTAGGATGTTGTTTTTTTTCTAAATAAGTGTTTCTAAAATGTTCGGTTTTGTCCGTTTTTACTGTCTTTCTGTACGTTTATTTGATGCAATGTTTGGAATCCACTGGTGTTAGACAATCATTCTCAGTTTTTATACTGAAGAAACAAATGAACCCCCCACAATGCAGCAGGTACAAGCGTGTCTGCAATCTCCATTTTAGTTAACGGCTTTTTTTTTTATTTCATAAAATGACAATACAGTAGTGATCTGCTTTGTTTACAGGGACCATAAATGGGCTCATTGCATTACGAGAAGCACATCAACGTTCTGCATGATCTTCTGCCAAGTCCTCACCACCCGCCCGTCTATTCAGTGTTATCACAGATGTAGAACAGTGAGCTCCATCCCAGTACACAAGCCCACACCCCACCACATCGAGGGTGCCCTAGGAAAATGTGCCAACTGCACAGACATTCAAAACCAGCCTCCTGGAGCTGTGAGGCAGCGGCACCACCCATTTAAGATCTGAACCGTATCTTAAGCCAAAACACTAATTAACAAGAAGATCCATTGCTTAGCAGTGGCTACTTTTCAGAAAAGTGCCATGTAGGTTGGTTTATAGAGAATTAGTGCAGTGTGTGGCATTTGTATGAACTGGTTTTACACCAACGCTATACTGGGAGCGGCCTGTTCCTGCTATCAAGCTCATTTAGAAACCTGCTGTTCAAATGGACTCCAGCATTCCATAGCCAGAACCTGAGGATGAGGCTTTATTCAACTAAACAAGTAATTAGCCACACGACTTAAATGGTTTAAAACCTTACGATTTAATCAGAAACGACAAGCTGCCTTCTTACGCATTTATCCATCACCCTTGCACGTATTCATCTGTGAACGACGTTTACTTTAGGAAACTGGGCACAGGCTTGTCGTTCAGCAAATCAAATGTAGTTCTTGATGTCTAACAGCTGATCACTGCCCTTATTTGAGCCCCTAACACCTGCCCCCTGCTGGGGGGCTTACTGACTTAAACCACACTTCAGCAATGAAGTCGAGTTGCCAAGTGGTCAGTCAGCATCTGGCACACTTTTAGAATAAACAGAATCCATGAATTCACAGTTGGCATTCAGGACAACCATACTGAAGAAAAAGGTTACGCCAGGGAGACGAGAGGAGAGGATTCCAGCTTGTCCCCCAATCACGCCGATTATCTAATCGAAGGGTACATTAGAGCATCAAACTAGAGGAACAAGAAAGTCCCATCGTTAAACAGGAACGTCAAGGCAAGCGAAAGCGTCGCCTCTTGACCAGGGAGTCCAACTGCTTGCAGCAGGCCACTGCACTTCATCAAAAGTCCCATTTGCTTCACAAGTTGCAAAGCCAGGACTTCAGTCGAAGTGCGTCCCCATCTGCAGGTTTTCTGGCTATAAGAAATGTATTTTATTTTTGGCGATGGCTTATTTGTCAAATTGGACTTTTATTTATTTTTGTAATGAACTGATAAAGAATGAAATGTTTAAGAAAAATAAATGTGTTTAATTTATTCTGAATAACTCGTAACATTTTGGCATGTGACTTTAAAACAGGGGAAAACATTTAAAGGTTACTAACACAAGCCTCTGTGAAAAGACCAGTAGTGGCAGACAACTTTACTACAAATGTCCATCTTGATCCTGCAAGGTTAGCGGTGGTTGGCTATGGAGGTTCTCTGATAGGATGAAGCCAAGTGGTCTTTCTGTAGCTCCTGCAGGGCAAGTCCATCAGCCTCCTGAAGGTTTTCGCAGTCCAGCAGCAGTGGAGAAGGAATTTTAGTCAGGTACTCCCGATCTCCACGACAAAACCTTTTAGGGTTGGCCAACTCTGGAATACAAAAAAAAAAATATGGACTTGTGTAAAAAAAATAAAGTACAAAAGATACTACACAAATATTTATTATTATTATGAGAAAAAAACACTTGTGAATATCAAGATGTGGCTACCATCTACCAACCTTCCAGTCTCTAAACGGCTTATCTGTACCGTTAGAATTTGTGATTCAGCATGTTTTGTAACATCACCAAGGACCCATAAAGCAGCACACACATTTAAAAATGTCCAAAATTCAACTGAGTATCTGCAAATTAATTTCACTAAATTCTCCATAATCAAATCTTCACCTCGGCCAGTTAAGATGCTTGGTGTGAAGGCCGGGCTTTGATCCTGCACAGGAGACGAGCTGTAACACGGCTGATATATGGTATGGACATGCAAGCAGTTTATGGATCATCAGAAATTAAGAACACAATGCTTATACAAGAAAACCTGAATTTTAATTAATCTTAAAATCACTACAGATTAGCCAGATGTGTTAACATGGCCATAGTGTCACTATCAGTAAATTCACTTCACTCCACTGACCATGGCCTCGTCTTTTTGAATGTCTAAACACACAATCTGACTTTCTGTCTCCAGATAGTCAGGCTTACTGGTGAAGATGGAGACCTGCTGCTAACCTCCAGAGACGAAAGCCATTCCTGTCAAACATCATGGCAGCCCATGCAGTCTCGAGCCCAAATGCAAGTTCAAAGTTTCTGACATGATTGTGAGAGTCCTTTATGAACTTGAGGCCTTGTATGTGCCTGAAGCCTCTGGTAAGACTCTCTACATGAACTCATTATAAAAAATGCTCAGGAGAATGGAGGATGACCTGTGTTAATAGATGTTTAAAGCAGATGTTCTGGAGTCAGCCCAAACACTTAAGGAGGGCAGACTGCTTTGGAGACAGGGGTTCTAAATGACAAATCAAGCCCAAATTAAAAAAGAGGCTCTGGAAACCCCTGGCATGTTTCCAACTGCCATCTAGGATGCTTTAATCCTAACCTTTAAAGTCCAAGTCACAGTGTGTCTAGCTTACGGAAATCCTCCAGGCTCCTCAATGACCTGGCAAGTCATCAATGCACAAACACAGCTGGCTAAGTCCATTGCTTCCTCAAAAACGGAGCTAATCAGTTGCTGCCACTGTGGATAACCAGAACATTTCAACCACATTTTGCACCATCTTAAGCCTCCAAACCCACTTCGATGATGTCCTGACTGTCCGGAATGACATTTCAGTGTGATTGTTGAAGTTCATGGGTGTGTGCGTGTCTGTGATGTTCCTGCATGAGGATTACTTCAAATTATTTTTACTTGGCACCCATCTCGGTGCAATCTGAATGCTCAAGTGTCTCACTCAGAATGCCGATTCCAACAAATCCCTTTGTGACAGACCCCAACCCCTAAATTTAAACCAAAATGTAAACTAAAACTAAAGGCCAAAGAGCAGGATGCAACTTGTTACGATTTCAGTGAGGACGTGTTGAGTATCTGAGAGCTGATCTGTCACCCAAAGTAAACAACGAAACGCTCAACTTGTGCTGCTCCGCTGCGGAGGTCTACCACAACAACTTAAAACATCTGAAAAGCTGAGGAGCTCCACCATGTGTGAAATAAGGTGGCTTCAGTGGTAAGTGAACCGTTAATGCTAAGTGATGTATACAGATTTTGTTAGAAATAAACTAAAATTCTGAGAAACACAACAAGCCCAAAACACCTTATTGAAAACAAAGGATGAATGCAACACACACAAATACATACATGGGGGTGATCCCTCCACTCATGGCCAGTGCCTGTGGAATTGATGGAATGCAATGTGGCTGTGGTGTCAGGTCTCCAACTGGTGATGTTGGAGGACCATCTTGCTAAGAGTGAACCACATGACTCGCCACCACTAAAGACTGCATGATGAATGTGAGTGAACAGCAGCATTGATTGGAAATGTCTGAGGGGAGCAGAGCAGGCAGGTGTGGCCCAAACCCTCAGCGGGAGGCAAACTGCTGCACACTGCGGAATGGATCAAACTGGAATGGAATTTTCCTCCTCTTCCTCCCAACAGAATTTCAGTGACAACCTAAAAATGCAGGCTTAACTACACACAAGCAGCAGAATCCATTTTCTCAACGCAGCACACAACCGGACACCTTCAAGAGCGGACTGGACAACAGCAACAAAGGACAAACCCCAGTGAAGAGGGCAGCCTGTGCTGGAGACACCACCAGTGACCCAGTCTGGTCACGGCTTTGTAGGTCAGAAGATGGAAGAGCCGACACCACATCATCTTTTGCTGGTGTATTTCCAATGCCTTTGGCCACAGTGCCAATAAAAATTATTCACCCCTATAAGTTTTCCATTTTACTGTTACACAACTTTAAACCATAGTGGGTTTAATTTCACATTGTTGACACTCATTAACAAAAAAATGAAAAAGATCCCTGCAAATTGCACAAAATGAATTACAAATCTACAACAAAAATATGAATAACCCTAGGTATTCACCTCCTTTAATATGACAACACCTAAATCATCACTGGTGTGGCCAACTGGTCTTAAAAGCCACAGAAGTAGTCCAATGGTGGCCACCTTGTGGGGTTTTAGTTGACTTAACTATAATACACACATCATCTGGAAGGTCCAACCTGCGGTAAGTCAATATGGGGGCTTCACCTACATAAGAGTATCACTTATTTATATAGCACAAAGTATAATTAAACACACACTTCAAGGAGCTTACTGAAGAGTACACATTAGGATGGAGACGAGAAAACGTCCAAGTCACTGAATATCCCTTGGAGTTCAGTTAAATCAGTCATGAAGAAATGGAAAGAGAACGTCACAGCTGTACATCTGGAGAGCAGGCTGCACACAAAGGGTTAACGAAGAGGACAAGTGAGGGAGGCCATCAAGAGTCCTGTGAGTTAAGTGACAAGCTGTAGTGGCCGAGATTGGACAGACAGTGTAGACAACAACTGTTGTGTGGGAGCTTCACTGGTCACAGCTTTATGGGAGAGAAAAACCAGGCAGAGTTTGCCAGAAGGCACATGGGAGACCATGAAGTCAGCTGGAAGAAGGTTCTATGGTCTAATGAGACTAAAATGGAGTATTTTGGCCATCAGACTAAATACTTTGTTTGAACACTGCACATTTTTAAAAACACCCCAAAACCACCATGAAGAACTGTGGTGGCCACATCAGGCTGTGAGGAGGCTCCACTGCAGCAGGATCTGGAAGGCTTGTAAGGACAAAACCAATGGAGCCAAATACAGTGAAATCCTGAAGGAAAACCTTAGGCACCTTAAAAGAAGATTTGTTTTCCAGCAAGACGATGACTCAAAGCTACACAGGAATGGCTTAAAAACAACAATGTTAATGTTGTGGAGTTAAGACAAGGCAGAGTGTGGATTTCATGGCAACTGGGTATTGAAGGCTGGACTTGACAAGGGCGGCTCACTTGTGATCCCCATGAAGCCTGACAAGAGTTAAGCAAAGAACAAAAAGGGAAAACGTTGGTGTGCAGATGTGCAAAGCTGACAGAGACCTAAACACACACACTCGACGCTGTCATGGCCGCCAAAGGTGTATCAGCTAAACATTGACTTGAAGGAGGTGAATACTTAAGTGATCGATTATTTTGGGTTTTAAATTTGTAATTAATGTAGACCACTTTGCAGAGATCTGTTTTCACTTTGACATTAAATAGTCTTTTGCTTTAATCAGCATCAAAAATACCAAATTACATTGGTATCCGTCAATAAGGGCGCGCACATAAAGGCGACCTCAATTGGGCGCGGCGAATAAAAGCACACATAAATAAAAGCGATCTTCAAAAGGACAACCTCAATTGAGCGCCGAATAACTGCGCGCATAAATAAAGGAGCGCTTCAAAAGGGTGACGTCAATTGGGCGCAGCAAATAAAGGCAAACGCAACAAAATTACAGAAAATTTATTAGATAAAGGCAATGATTGAACGTATAAAAAGGTGAAAGCAAGAATATTAAAACATCCAATTAATTAATGCATGAACTTCTAACGAACTACTTCTAATGAACTATTTCTAAAGCTCTCTATATTTCGTTGTTTTCAAAATTACAGAAAATTCGATTAAGGCAATGACTGAATGTATAAAAAGGTGAAAGCAAGTTACACTTGAAGCTGTAGATTATGTGCAATGCCACGTAGATATTCGAGATGCGGTCTATTAGCATAAACAAGGACAATTAATTTAATTCGCTCCGAAGGTCATCCTATTGAAGCGCTCCTTTATTTGGCGCTCAATTGAGGTCGCCCTTTTGAAGATCGCTTTTATTTATGTGCGCTTTTATTCTCCGCACCCAATTGAGGTTGCCCTTTTCAAGGTCGCCTTTTTGTGCGTGCCCTTATTGAATAGAACCAATTACATTAGCTATGATTCAATGTTGAAATTGCCAAGGGAGTGAATACTTTTTTTTGGTCACGGTATACCCTTCTTTACACTATAAAGCAGCTATACGACGAAACAACAGATTGAGTCCATTGCACTGCTAAAAGAGTCAACAATTATGTATAAAAAAAACATAGGAAGGACAGCTCTTTCAGTTACGAAAAAAACAAAATCAATGGTGCCCATTAAGAAAGCAGATATTTAAACGAAGAACTGACTCATTTGACCAAATGTTCTGTTTACCCGAGTATGGTAGATTTTTAAGGTAGCAGAAAGTAGGTGATAAAGCCTGTATGCCTAAATGACCATTAGATGTTGCAAGGAACCATGTCTTTTTGGTAGGCTAATTGGTCCAAAGAGCGGACAAAGACCACTGTAATAGAAAACCCAAATAAAAGTGAACCAAGAACAGGGATTCCTGGACTCCCTCATGCAGCCGGACCCCCGCTGATGGTGTTCTGTGTTGCCTTTCTGCCTGCATCAGGGTGGGTACGACGCCAGTCAGGAGACGGCCCTGGTAAATTCAGTGCAAAGCGTGTCCTGTCAAGGGTGGCTGTGTATGTGGCGAGGGGGAAGTTCTTTCTTTGCCGGTGTTTCAAGTCTCCCTGTTGTGAAGCTCCCGACACACAGTTAATAATAATAAACTTGACTTATATTGAGTTTATAGCATACATGAAAGGTAGCTCACAGTATTTACAAATTAAATAAGAAATCTAACACAAGACATAAAACTAAAGTCATACAAAATGAACAAAAAAGGGACAATAAAATAAAAAGGAAAAAAAGATACTTTAAAAAGCCAAAGTGAAAACATACGTCTTTAGCACTGTAATTTTTTAGAAATAAGTTAGCAATTCAGCTTCTATAATTCCATCTGGTAGCGACTCCATGACTTTAGGGCCTACTAGCTCTGTGCTGACTCTCCACTTTATATTTGTTTAATTCTAAGTATATAATGAATCTTATACTGTAATTACTACATCTCAAGGTTACTGTAAGAGTGTATAAAGTCTGAAGTTCATTCATGTATGACGGTACTAGGCTGTTATGTGCTTTAGAAGCAAGTCAATGAACTTTAAAAATCTACTGTAAAAGACACTGGGAGCCAATGAAGATTGTACAGAAGTGGTGCCGCATGATCAGTTTTCTTTGTTCTTGTCATTGTTCTGGCTGCTTGATTTTGAATAATCTGTAGTTTACTAATGTAATTTTTGATAGGTCAATAAAAAGGAAGTTACAGTATTTAAGGTGACTAGTAATAATGATGTCCTTTCAGATGTTAGTTATTAGTAACTGAGGGCAGTAGTGAATACTTACTCATCCTTTGTTCTGTTGACTTGCACCATGGAGTCATTTTGCAGGTCAGAATGAGAGCCCTACAAACATGGCTGCTGCTACACAGAGCAGATAGGAAGTGCAGCAAAGGATCCTCCCGCTCTTCAGTAACCTCAAGTAATAAAGATCAGCAAATGAGAGAATTCAAGAATGTTAGCACACATTTAGACAAAAATGTTTTAAGGCACTAAAATGCACAAATGTACAAAAACAAAAGGCAATATGCAATTAAATACACTTTTATAAAAGTAAAAACATTACGGAAAGGGCCTTAATTTAAACAAATCTAGTGACTGCAGCTGTTTTATGTTGACTGGGAATGAAGGCCAAATTTCTAGAGCATTGTAATTAAAGGCACGTGTGCCTCAAAGATTTTGTTTCTGCCAAACTGATCAGATAAAGATGATGATGAGAAAACACTGCTTTACTGTAGGCATGAACGACTCCAAACTGGCAAACAGGCAGGAATACAGAGGTTTGAACATTAAGGCAAAAATGCTGAAGTGTGTATGCTGTTCATCAAACTACTTAAAATGGGCTAACTGATCAGAGCCTTGTATGTATCGGAAGATGAACAGATCAATTTATATTTGGACTGCTTTACAAGACCACAATACAGAATGTTTCACTGGTTCAGGTGTGAAAAAATAAAAGCATGAAAAATATAAACAAAATCAAATTTCAGACATGTTTCTAAAGTGAAATGGAAGTGCATACACAATACTTGGGTTGCGAAAACTTGAAATAATAAACTGGGATAATTCTTAAAATGAAATAACTTAAAATTAAGATTTTCAGATTTTTGCAAGAATCATCACATCATTTCAGTTTTATTCAAAATAATACTCATTGAAGCCTGTAATTAATTAAAAGATTATGAAAAAAATACACAGAGGGGTCTTTCTGTACACGACAGTAAACCTGAAATTGAACTTAAAATTGTTGATCTGCAATAGTTAATATAAGGGACCTAATTACTGTTTATAGAAACAAAACAGGATCTAAAATGGATCCCTGCAGGAACAATGATGGCTGATCTGAAATGATTTACTTCACTAAACTGAACACAGTTGGACAGATGCAGTAAGTAGCAAACCATTCCAAAACTGTACTTATGGTGTCAAACTTTATTAAACATTAAAGTTCAGTACAAGATAAATTTAATACTCAAACCAAAGTAGTCACAAAGCTGTGGGCCTCTTTAAATCTAACCTGTAAGTATTAGAGCAGATCAGTAGGCAAATGATGTTACAACTTTTTAAAAATAAACATCTCTAGAATTATACACAGAAAGGAAAGATAAGACATTAACCAGAGAAATTCTTAAATATCTTAGAATTTTATAAGCAATAGGAAATTAACTAACTTTAGAAAAATCTGTGACTAAGCTAGATATGACAAATTGACCCTTTGAATAATCATGTAGATAACAATGAAGTAGACCACCTAAAAACACCATTTTGTTTACATGCAGCTTACCCCATGTGGTTTATGTGTGGTTAAGCACTTTGTATAGCACATTTTCATACAAAAAAGTAGCTCAAATAAATGCTATTATTATTATTATTATTATTATTATTATGGACATTCAGCTAACATTCTGCCTTTTGAACTGTAGAAATGACTCTTGACCAATGAATGAGGGGCAGAGGTTGACCTTTAAGTCAAATGCACAGTATTACGGGAATGACATTCTTCCTGTTGATATTCAGTACTTAGTTTTCAGGAAGTAACTGTGATTAGAATGCAAAAATTTTGAATGTTATGACTATATCAATGGATAACAGACATGTAGGATTATATGACGCAAGTTACATAATAATTTTTTTCATTTTTTCATGGATGTTTTCACATTGTTTGTTGTTGAACAGAACTGGTCACCATTAACAGTCTATTGTCTATGTAATAAACACGAGATTAACATTTTTCCTTGGCCATCACTGCAAAGCACATGGGGTAACATTTAAATAAAATATGATTTTTGGATGGAGTATTCATCTAAGGTTATATACACTGTATACAGAGTCTAATAAGCAGATAGTGGTTCTTAGGCACTTAGGTACGTTAACAAAATCAATAACATTAACACAGGGGTATGCACAGATTTCTAAGCTAGACGTACATTTAAAATCCTTAATACTGGACAACTTTTAACAAACATTCCATTAATGATATACATCCAATGAAGTGGAAAATTGGTCAAACATAGAAAATAAAAACTGAGGTTTGACTTTATTAATAATGATAAGGGGATAATTAATAGATATTTTTTGAGAGCTTAGGTTTTTCTGAAAACATTTATCTTACCCAAAATCTGCTTATAAACATTCTGAATTTTCAGTTTCTATTTCTTTTTAGTATTGTGCATTTTTGATATGTTAAATAAAAGAACATTTGGAAAGATGGAAGAGATTACTGAAATAATTATAATTATAAAAACAATATAAACTAAAATGTATAATATTATATACAGTATAGGTAATTGCTGTGGATATCAAGGCACTGACTTAAGTCAAAAAATTCAAGTATGTCGGTTTTTGAAATGACACCAGAATGCAACAAGGCTTCAGTAACAGAACTTGATGCAATGTTCTTAAAGAGTCAGAAAGAAAGAAATATGTCCAGAGATTTTTGGAAACTTTAAGCTAAAGAAAAACGGACCTGAAAAACAATACTTCCACATTAATTGAATAAAAATTTTAAAAAGTACAAAAACAAAAACATTAAAAGCAGATTTTGATTGTGCTTAGAAAATGGTTCAAATTAAAATCCCTCACTAGGATTAATCTACTTGTAGATATAGTACAAGCAGCATTACTGCCTATAAAATGCTGTATCAATACTCAAAATGCTGCATGCAACCCCCTGAGATGATGGAATGAAGGTGGATGTCTCAGCTGAACACAAGATCAGCTTCGTCAAATTCTGTCATGTGAAGCATGAAAACTAAGAGGTTTGCTTTAGGAACATTTATGTTGGGTAGAATGCCCAGTGGAGGGCCTTGGGACCCCTATAGATTGTTTTTTTTCTGTCCTCCCAGCCATCTGACCTTACCTTGTTTTGTTGTTACTTATTCTTTAATATTGTTGCCTAATCTTATTTTTTTTTTCTTTTCTTGCAACTTTCTTTTCAGCATCTTGTAAAGCGCTTTAAGCTACATTGTTCTAGGCTATATAAATACATTTTGTTGTTGTATGCCTTTGAATTTCCCTATGGGATTAATAAAGTGTATCTAATCTAATCTAAAAAAAAAAAAACACACATTTGATGGTGAGCACGGATACTAGGCACAAAATATTTAAGAGAGCAAAAATAAGAGTTAAAATAATTTCATGTTTTAAAATGAATTACAAAATCAGTCTGACATCCCTCTTTCTCAGATACTCAGGACAAGATTTATGAAGACATGTAAAGGCCCAGAAGAGACATTGTAGTCACTGTGTCCATATTATTTTGAAGGTAACCAAAGTAGTGCCAAAAAAAAAAAAAAAAAATTTTCTAACATTATAAAATCATAATAGTCTTATCAGATGATAAACACATATTCATAAGTGCCACATATATTTCTAGATATAGGACATGTTGGACATTAAATAAATGAGTTGCTTGAAAAGCACCAGGTTTACTTTACTGTAGTGAAATGAGATTGAATGAATCTTGTTTACAGGTGAATGTAAAATATGAATTTATGACCCGTAGTGAGCTCAATCAGGTACAAGAGTGCAGCAGATTCTTGAAGATGACCCATATATAACTCAACAATTTCATGTTCATGAGAAAACCTGCCTGCCATTCAACAACTGATATTCAGGATCCGTTCCAAGCAAAGATAAATCTCACCCAAGAGATAGATGGGGTAGGGCTGGCAGAGAAACTTCAAGGGTAAAAACAGGGAACTCAGATGCAACTACAGTGATCCCTCGCTATATCGCGCTTCGCCTTTCGCGGCTTCACTCCATCGCGGATTTTATATGTAAGCATATTTAAATATATAGCGCGGATTTTTTGCTGGTTCGCGGATTTCTGCGGACAATGGGTCTTTTAATTTCTGGTACATGCTTCCTCAGTTGGTTTGCCCAGTTGATTTCATACAAGGGACGCTATTGGCAGATGGCTGAGAAGCTACCCAACTTACTTTCTCTCTCTCTTGTGCTGACATAGGGGGGTGTGAGCAGGGGGGCTGTTCGCACACCTAGACGATAGGGACGTTGCTACCTTCTGTGTGCAGCTGCTTCCTGAAGGACATGCTGCACGGTGCTTCGCATACTTAAAAGCACGAAGGGCACGTATTGATTTTTTTTATCTGTCTCTCTCTCTCTCTCTCTCTCTCCCTGATCCTGACGGAGGGGGTGTGAGCTGCTGCCTTCAACAGCTTTGTGCCGCGGTGCTTCACATACTTAAAAGCAAACAGCCCTATTGATTTGTTTGCTTTCCTCTGTCTTTCTGACAGACTCTGCTCCTGACGGGTACTCCTTTGAAGAGGAAAATATGTTTGCATTCTTTTAATTGTCTGTCTTGTCATGGAGCACAGTTTAAACTTTTGAAAAAGAGACAAATGTTTGTTTGCAGTGTTTGAATAACGTTCCTGTCTCTCTACAACCTCCTGTGTTTCTGTGCAAATCTGTGACCCAAGCATGACAATATAAAAATAACCATATAAACATATGGTTTCTACTTCGCGGATTTTCTTATTTCGCGGGTGGCTCTGGAACGCAACCCCCGCGATGGAGGAGGGATTACTGTATACCAAAAAAAGGCCACAAACTGCACACTCAAAAGATGGAAAGATGTGAGATGGAAAAAACAGAAGAAGTCAATTACTTAAAAAAAAAAAAAAAAAATACAAAAAAAATACAAAAACAAAAAATATTCAAGTTAAATGTACACATTTGTAATGGGAAAAATAGAAAGTTTACTGTGCCGCAGTGTAAAGTAATTTTACTTCAGTCCTCTCATGCAAGCTTTTCCCTGGAATCTCCTTTGTGTTAATGTATCAGCAAGGTAAAGAACAATCTAAGTCACTTCTGTGTTTATCATATGTTTTGTTTTCATTATTTTTTTCTACAATCAAATAGACACCCACAACTTTTAAATGTGTTCTAGCAATAAGTCTTAAGGAAGAATAGTTAATTGCACCCAGTAATACCCTGCTTGAGGTTTTTTTAGTTTAACATCTGTCTTACTGCAATAATTATACATCCTTCCCTTACCCAGTGCTCAGCATTCCTTCCCAAGTTGACATATTTAACATGGCCTCTGACCCTTATCAACTTCTGCAGTCCATCCCACTCTGAAGCAGACAAATGCAGCAGCTCTGAGATGATGTCATCTGAAAATAAAACTTGTGCTTCTCCTGTGCCATCTTCCACAACAATCCTAAAAGAATAAGTACACAGAATAAATGAAGTCTCTAAAAGCTGAATGAACATGGTGACATTGTACTTAAAAACTGTTCTCCTAGGTGGTTAATTAAGAAAGCCAAATTTAACTTATTAATTTTTACTGATACTATTGTTAAACAAATAATGTTAAAAGTCTAACATTTGGGTATTTTTGCAGGCAATAACACATTTCTGAATGATTTGCTCCTTGCCAAAATGTCTCAAAATGCCATTAAGGTATAATTGGAAGGCTACAAATATGTCACTATCAACTGTACTATTTGGTAACTTCTTCTATGCCACCTCAACGGACACTTGCTGGGTTCACCCGGGTTAGCTAGTGCCTCTCAAATTTTGAGGTTACGGGAGCAGTTTTTAAGACAAGATGCCATTACTGATGACAACCTTCTTTAGTCACCTTTTTACAACCCCACATCACAAGGTATATGTATGTATATGTCTCTGTCTGAAAAAACAATGCAACATTTACAGCATGTGCATTTGCCATTTATAAACAAATTCAGCCATTTCATTTTAATAACTCTACAAATATGATTAGCAATTTATAGCCTGTTAGTGCTGTACATTTTATTAGTCATTCAGTAGGTGCTTATTTCGTTAAAGTTATTGATTTCAATATTATACTCTGTCATTGTGAGATTTGTGTATCTGAAAATATTCATTAATATTACTTTATCTGAAAATGTGAAAACTTTACCCGATTAAAGGCTCTGAGAACTACCATCTGTTCTTACTGCTTATTTATTGGAAGTAAGTGGTTTCGTTACGTAGACATTTATTTACAAATTAAACAAAGCTATCTACCTCCAACACATCAACAGATTTGCCCATGTCATGCATTATCCCAGTCTTCCCCTTGAACTGGATCCCCAAGTAAGGTAACTTTTACACCCATAAGACAAATCATATTTTGAAGTTGTCAATTACTTTATTATTTAACTTAACAGCAAAACACTTGACAGTTTACAAGGGTTATCAATATTAAAAGAAGGCTAATATCATGTACAATTAACAAAAACCCTTGTATAGTTCAGGCATATTGCAGAGAAAAACAAAAACAGTTAATGACTGACGTGCAATCTGCTTACTTAGCCGTCCCATATAAAAATGAAACTAACTTGTCAAAGTATATAATTTCAGGTTGCTAGAGAACAACACTTACTTAGCTTCTGAACTGAAGACGCCATTTTCAGAGTTACAGACCGGGTTCTCCCTGGTGCAGTGCCCCTTTTGAATAAAATAAAGAAAACAGGTTAAAAACGATATAAAGCAAATTGTCTGTAATCATAATCATACAACAGCTTAAAATATTAGTGAAAATGTTTACCTCTTTAAATATACTGCTACATAGAGAACACATCCACTTCAACTCAAGAGAAAGAACACAAGTTACATGGCATAGTACTCTTCCTTGTCTCCAGCTTTGTAAACCACTGGCCCAGTCACCCAGGTGCACCAATGCAGATGTGGCGTTATAATGGTCTATTCTGTTTAACAAAAAACACACAAAATTATTAAAAAAAAAAAAATTCTTTTGAAAGACGGCTGTGAAGATTTATATTTTGAAGAATCTATGCTTCAAAAAGGGAAAACCTACCCATCGTTTCCAAGGAAATGATAACCCATTATTGTCAAAGAACTCAGAGTGCCATAGCAACAATATACTGTGTTAAACCTAGAGAGAAGTAAAAGACAAGTCCTTATTTAGGTTAAAAATGTGCATACAGGCATTATATAGAATACATTCTTTGGAAGTTGATTGAAATATATTGCTTTGCTGTTAAATATGATTCTGAATGGTTCACTCTGTCATCTGGAGCAGAGTCTATGTTATATGCTTTGACTTTTTAAAACAACCATCTCTTAAGTGCTTTCTTTGTACAAGACTAAAGGTTTAATGGCATAAGATAGGAAATATTTCTTATTATGGACTTTAGTAAATAAACAGTTTGTGATCACTTATACCTTAGAAATCTCAATCTACTATTACAAAATCATACAAACAATGAAAATCCATAGCCATTACTCATGCTGCACTTTACTTCTTAAAATACATTCTGTGAAAAATTCAATGGTTACAGCTTTTATATATATATATATATATATATATATATATATATATATATATATATATATATATATATATATATATATATATGTATCTTTTAAATGTACAAGTCACACCCTACTTTGGGTATTTTAGAGGGCCACATAAAATCAATTTAATAACATATGCTATTTATATACAGTATATCTGTCATCTATACATTGTCTTGTGCACTGTATAATTATAGCTGCTGACATGATTACCAGACTTCCTCACTTTCTCCTGCACTACTTTGTATTAACTTGTTGCAGGTATTTAATTACATCATAGCTTTATGTTCAAATACAACATAACCAAAACTCTGCAAACTGTGCAACATGCAACCTCAGACGTACACTTTTTTATTTTTTAAAAAACAGAATTCTGATGCATTTTTATTTTATTGTTTCGTCTTAACGTTGTCACCATGACATATAGTAAAAAACTGGGGATATACTTATTGCAAATGACATATATTCATAACAAAAAAAGAAGACACTACTCACCCACCATGAATGAATGTCAACAAATATGCAGCTGTATTACTCAGTTTTGTGTATCTAGACCTGTTATTCAGTTTTCATTTGACATCACAGCTACATTTTAATCTTTAGTTACTCAGAGAAACTTTTTTAAAGTTAGCAATACATAAAAACAAAATGAATTTTATTTATTACTTAACGCATTTTGATGTGATTTTTATTATTTTTTTTTTTAATAATTGGTAAGGTTCCACTTTTTTTTTAAATGAACTAGATTAGCACTATGCAAAATATTACTATTTATTATAACCATTAAGCAATTGATTAAAAATTATAATTAAGCCCAAAAAGGTTGCTGTAAACATTAAAATGCAATGGAAATGGTTATGTGACTAAGAAAGTAACATTTTATGGAAATGGTTATGTGACTAAGAAAGTGACATTTTCCAGGGAGGCATCAGTACCCCCACCACCCCTTACTCCCCAAAATGGTTGTGCCCCCAACTACTATATCAGATTGTATCCTACAGAAAAAAGTTATGTTTTATGTCAAATTTCAATATTCTTATTACATATAAAAAGCCTTAAACGGCCAAGGCTCTGTTTGCCTATCTGAACTTACACTATACTTACTTACAAACAAGAGCATGCATTATGATATCAATATGCCAGCCTACTAAAGATTTCAATGATTAAGAAAATAAAGGCAGGACGATGAAATTATTGCTAAAGGGACCCAAAACTGTGGAATGATCTGCCAACTTATATAAAAAGTTACTCCTTTGGTCTTGGTTTTTAAAATCCTAGATGAAGACTCACTCTTACAGTTCAGCATACTCTGGTTAGAGCTGCTGAAAAGTTGTGCATATTGCATCTGTTTCTTTAGTCATTTGTATAAAAATAAAAGTAATCCAATAGTTATGATCTTTTACTAACCATCTTTTATTCTGTTTTTTTTCTTGATATCCTGTTGTGGCATTAGGTGCCACTTCTCTATTTCCAAGTAGCTTTCCAGCTCATGAAAAGGGATCTGAAGTACACGGAAGACTTGGAATCATTGGATTGAAATATTCTGTCATCATACTGTATTAGCCAGCTCAGCATAGCTGTATGCTGTAGAATTCTCAAGAGGGAGTGAGCAGTAAGTTGGCCTTGGTCTCCAGGATCTGTGCCCGATTTTGTGTTTTGACTGTTACAGCAAACCATAGGTTTCCACAGATTTATTATCTTCACCAATGCTACTACATGATTTTTTGCTTTCCTCTCCGCCGTCATTGTTCAATCATAACATTAACGGACATATATTGTTAGGTTCCATTTATGCTACTCAGTCTGCAGCCGCTTTCTTTTACTGTGAGTTTAAAGAAAGTTGTATCTTTACATATATGCATTACATAATTACTAATTTGTAAAGTTGCAATTGCATTTTACCTGTGCACTTCTTGTAACACTCTGAGTTGCACACAATGAACAGCACTACAGAAAAATGTACTAAATTGAACTGAACAGGTGATTAATTTATACTTGCCTGTTTTGCAATTTCATTTAATTAAATTATTTGTAATTTAGTTAAAAATAAATAAGTAATATTTTTTTCTTAAAATAAGTAAATATGTCTGCAAAATAAATTTTACTAGTTCCTAAACATAAATTGTGTGTAAATAAAACCGTGTACCTTGAAATTTTCCTCTCCAGCCTGTAAAAGCAGATGTGAGCTCCAGGTACAAGACCAGGTATATAGCAGATCTGAGAGAAATCCATGTAAATGTGCAGAGTTTGAGAAGAAAGTTTCATGTCTCTGACAGTCAGCCGAATTTTCAGACATTCTTCTGACAGTACTCCTATTGACATAAAAAATTATACCAGAACAAAACTGAAACCCGAGTTTAAGTTTAAATATAAGTCTCCTGCTTCAGCATACTGATGGAATTCTATTGTGGTCCATTCTCAGCAATTTAAGTTTTACAACATGTTTTCTGCTTTCTGTCAGTGTAAGATCAAGCTCAAGCTTTCTATTAAGTTTAATTTACAATAGAGTACTCCAGGAATATACTGTATGGAACAGAGATTGCTAAAAAAAATGTACATTCACTGATCCCCCGCTATATCGCGGTTTAGCTATCGAGCCCCCTGCTACATTGTGGATTTATTATTATTACTACTACTACTACTACTACTAGGGGGCTCCGTCCCTTGCTCGCCCACCCCCGGGTTTGTTTTACCAGATAAACAATTTAAAGAGATTATTATTTTCATGGGAATTGTTACATATGCATTATTTTCATTTTTACTTTAAAACATTTGTAAAAACAATATTTGTCCTTTATTTCCTGCCCTGGGCGTAGTTAAATCTCTTTCTCGTGGGACTTATAAACGCTGCTTGCATTGTGAAGGGGGGGTCTGAACACACGCTAAAGAGATGTGATCAGTTCAGCTGCTGTCTTGCTGCTGGGCAGCTGTGTGTTCTGCTTGTCGCGCTTTGAGTCAATCACTTAAATGTCTGCACAGCAGCTGTCCTTTTGCCATTTCGCGTCTCTGCCACTAGCGTTCTGGGGGGGGGGGGGTGGGGCATGGGGGCTGAATGCACACTAAGGAGAAGCGCTTGGATCATCTGCTGGCTTGGTGCAGCTGCTTCTGGCGAGCTGCGTGTTCTGCTTGTCGTTGTTTTAAGAGCTGGGAGCACCTGAAATGTGTCTGCCAAAAGCATTCCAACAACTGCTAGGTCAGATGTCCGTGATCTTGTTTTAAATTTTTTGTAAGCAGGGCGTGTCGTGCAAAAGTCACCGTCTCATGGGTTTTGCTTCCTAAGGTTGTAATGTCTAGTCTCGCGTGTCGTCAAAGTGTCTCTCTGAGATGATCTGGTCTTGATCGCTTCACTCAACCCCCCCCGGAGGTGCGCTATGCTCCTGCCACTTCGCATCTCTCCCACTCGCGTTTTGAAGGGGGGGGGGGGGGCTGAACGCACGCTAAGGGGAAGCGGACGGATCAGCTACTGGCTTTGTGCTGCTTCTGCCAAGATGCCTGTTCTGCTTGTCGCTCTGCACGTCGATCATTTAAAAGCCTGTACAGCAGCTGTCCTTCTGTCTCACCACCTTGTCTTGCATGACGTTAAAATGTCTCTCGCGGGATGTCAAATTGTCTTCAAGCCTCGTCTCCCTGCCAATATTTTTTTTTTTTTTTATAATTGTGAGATGTTACTCATATCCTTAGCCCGACATCCACATATCATATGTGTTTACAAAGTGTGTTTTAATAAGTTTAAAGCATGTGGGAGGGGTATGTTAAGGCTTAAACTAAAAAAATGTTTACTTGTATGGTCTTTCTTATCGCGGATTTTCACCTATCGCTGATGGGTCTGGAATGTAACTTCTGCGATAGGCGGGGGATCACTGTATATAAAATTTGATAGTGAAAGTTTAATAAACTCTGTAAAAGATTAAAAAGCAACTTAACTTCTTAAAGTACATTCTGCTCATTACTCATAACATTACACTACATTACAATAAACCACAGGGTCTAGGTTCTGCTACAGGTGTTGTGAAACGAAAACTATATTATAAATAACAAATACTAAGAAAAATACTTAGGGTGGCCAAAACGTTTCATTCTACATCTGAAAATTTGTGACAGATTCTATCAGCACTACTTATGGAAGATCCTCAGTATTACCTTGGAGGATTCTCTGTACAATTTCCAACGTCAATGATGGCCAGTATTGAAGAACTAAATAATTACATTCGCTGGATGGCACTCTGCATCAGAGTGCTTAACTCCTATCTTCCCAGAAAAAAATTTCACTACCACCAGTTGAGCTGACAACATAAAACCTGTGGCAGCTTGAGGAAGACTTTCAAAGATACTCTCCTTACCTAGCTTGTCAAATCAACATTAGTTGGAAGATTACAGCCAATGAAAACTCCAGGTGTGAAGGAAACAAATAAAAAAGTATTGTATTATATGATGTAATAGGCATTACATATATTATCTGTTAGTATTGTCATTTTGTCTTATTCTTATTTAACCAAACTTGCTCAAAAAGTAAGCAAATGTAAAAGTTTGATTGTCTATGAGAAACAAAAAAAAACAAACTGAATTTATGCACATGCAGGCATACTACTGTATTAACCAGACATCCATTTGAAATCATGAACATAAAAGTCACAGACACACACAACACCTAACTGTATACATGTTTAACCAGTTTCTCACCCTGTTTAGTGTCCTGTATTAGAGAGGCAGAAAGCGGCTTATTTTCTTTTTCCAAACTAATGCGCTCAGTAATCACACATGCAAAAGACACAAGACAGCTGATGGACCTTTAAAAAAAAAAAGAAAGAAAGAAAAGAAATACTTGTTGAGCATATTTAGGAAAAAATCTCACATTGGATCATAATTAAACATTTAGATTAAAAAAGACTTTTGAAAATGATTAATAAAAAAAACCTGAAATTGTGCAACATGATTGCTACTGTGCTCATAATACATAAAATTTAAAATGGAAAATGTTTTAAATCTATAAATTTTATGAATATGCAGTACAGTGTAAAAAAAAATTTTTCTTTCAACTCAGTTTTACTACTATAGAATGGAGCAAATAATTGGAATTCTTCAGAAGGAAGTGAAAAAAGGGTCAATGTTTAAGGATATGTTCATGATTAAGACTATAGTAGTCTGTGAGTAGAAGACTGAGTAGTTGTGAAGCTAGAGAGTAGAATAATCTAGAGTCATGTAGTTGAAGTGTAAATCATGGTATCTGGTTGAGAGATGAGGGCAACTTAGCTATCAGGTAACCAGATCAGCCAGAGGGACTGAATGGTCTCCTCTCTGTTGTGAGACTGTTAACTCATTATCTTGTGTTCAGTCCTTTCAGTGATGTTACAAGTGAAATGGATTTAGCTAGTTTACTTTAAAATTACTGAAAAAAGCTAAATGTATTGCCTTTTAAACTGAGGAGTGTAGGATACATTAGTTAGGTTTTAAAAAACAAAGCTAGAGCTATGTGTAGTGTATTGTACTACAAGAGTGTCACTTGCCAAACAATGAGTTTGCAGAATCTTTTAAATTTGAATTTAAGTATCAGAACACTTTCAAAGATAATACTGATATAGCAGGGACAATCAAACAAGCAGTCCATAAATATAAAAAAGCATTACCAGAAAAAGCAAGTACAGTACTGGTAAAAGGCCCTGTACAATATTACCCACAAATGCCTTTCAATAAATGATTTTTTTTTGTTTGTTTTTTTAAAAAGAGGCCTACCCTGCTCATATTTGATGGTTCACCAAAAATAAACAAACACCATAAGGATTAAACAGAACCCTGCGTGTGCACTGTTAGTGAAAGACAATTGCTTTTCTTGACACTTTTATTGAAAGCATGAAAGTTAAAAATTCTCTATTTGGTAATTTAAGCAAGATGTTTTGACTATGAGAGGGGTGTTTCTGCTTAAAACCTCAATATGGCTCAACAACCTATAAAAATGAGATTAAAACACACATGCAAGATGTAGAAGAGCAAGATTCAATATCTGCAACATTTCTGTAGTTACTACTGGTGGATCATGACTAAAACCTAGAGATATTGAACATGATTTTATAATTGCTACAACACTTAATTTTTAAATATAAAGTTGATAATAAAAATTTGTAATCCTTGGTCCACTTCAGCACCCATACATAAAAAGGTTATTCAGACTCTAGCAATACATAAGAAATTTATTTAACAAAGACGTCTTCAGAGTACCTACAAGATGCGTCATTCTTGTATATAATAATGGGTGTGCCAACAATCCTTTGTTAGACAAAACCGTTATAGTGTATGAATATTCAAGACAATATTTACCATAAAGCTGAGTAGATATTAATCAAATATAAATAGGTCCATATATGGGACATTAGATGATCCTGAATTAGGTTACACAGAGAGATATGTGACACTTCATCCCAAACTAGGGGCTACCTATGGTGTCAGATGAACGACAATATTACTGAAAAGCTAAACAGACTAAAAATATTACATAAATGTTTTCTACTATGAAAGTATGCATATATTAATACCTTAACTGATATGTTGAAATATATAAATATTGCATATATACACTACAGCATGTCCTTACCTGTCAAGCAGTGTTTCAGCAACAGAGCATAACTCATCTTCCACATCAACTTCACCCTAAATATAAGTAAAATATTTTACCTAATTTTCATATTATAAAATGTATTGAGATATTTGTGTAGAGACACCCTTACACTATAACACTGAAAGGATCAGCAACTTGCCTGATGCAAAAGGTAAAGATGAGATAGGCAGTAAACATGCCAGTCTTTCTTAACTGGGATAATCACAGGGCATTTTGATTTGTGAAGAACCTGGTCAAAGAGGCCGGAGCTGTAAAACTGAGTAAATGCTGAATCGTCCTGTTGGTATAATGGTGAAATGAATTTAGACATATGATAAGTTTGAGTTAATTTTTTAGCACTGCTTTAATAAAGAGGTTACCTTTACTTACAGATTTGTTAGGAGCAACAAGTCTATAGAAAATACCAGGCTGAATAAAAGGAAACCAGTGTGATGTAACTCCAATAAACTGCAGATCAACAGGCTGAGGAGTGAAAAAGAAATATATTTGTATGCTGATGTTCAGAAAGGAATTTTCTGGTAAAATGCAGTTAGTGCATTCTTCTGGGTTTACCACTTGCCTTCCATTTTGTCTTTTCAGCAAGCTCCTCGGCTTCCTCTGTCTCTACTGTGTTTTGTGGGTTCCTGGTCCAGACTCTGGGGAGAGTGACTTGCCATGCATTTACACTGAAACACCTCCTCAAACGAGCCTTCCTCGTAACAATATCAGTGTGAATGTTGCGCCACCCAAGGCCAGTCTTTCCACTGACATATAACAGAAGAGATTTACAGGATCCACTGGAGGAGAGTTCTACATTATGACATTCCAAAAAATTCTCTTCACATCTTTTTGATGACTTTGGCCCCCATCTAGTTGTCTCGGTCTCAGATGATGCTCCTACATTCCTCTGTTCCTTAACTTGACTGGTATCCTGTTGTACAAGTCTGTCTTCCCAGTCATATGATATTAATCTTTTCTTTGAATTTAAATATTCATGTTCATCATTGTCTATAGATTGCCTTAGGGATTTAGCTTTTCTTTTCCCAGAAACTTTTACATTATTTTCTTTTGAACAGAACATTTCTTTTTCTTTGGAAAATTTGATATAATCGTTACTTTGCTCACTTGCAGGGGAAGATTTACTTTCAATTTTCGAAGACATTGTCAAGGCAAAATGCTTACTCATTGCTGTAGAATGGCTAAGAATACAGGCATCATCTATGCAGAATACTGCATAAACTCTGAAATTAGAAGACAAAATGAAAATCACAATTACAACTATACTCATCAACATAAGACACATGGTATGTTAAGGAAAATATCAAATCTTTGACTATGACAAAGAATGCAATAAGTAGACAATACAAGTGAGGCATCCTCAACAGCGGAGCATGTAAAAATACTACTTATATTAATCATGAAACTACACTTTTTTGAAACCTCAAGAAACCAGCAATATAAGAAAACCTCTATATTTTGTTATTTAGCTGACAACTTCAAAAAAGTAAACTACAAATAAGTTTGTAGAAACACTATTTGTATAATTGGACGATCAAATTAAGCAGCTTACTCAGGATAACAAAGGCAGTTAGTGGTAAAAAATGAACTAGCAACCTTGTATTTACAGTTGAACATGCTTGCCGTTATATCTGAATGCACATGCAGTATATTGTTATTGTGTTGTATAAACGAAAAAACTAGCACATTACTTCTTGACATGTTTCGTGGAAATTTCATGAACAGGTAAAAAAATACACTAGCCAAACCCATTTTAACTCAGTTGTTACTACTGGTGGTGTGACATATAATTTGAGGAAGCTGCTCTTCGAAAACAATGTTTTAACAACTTCTGCCAAGATTAGGAGAGCACTTACATCACAAATTACATAATAAAGAAGAGTTACATGGAAAAAGATAACAGGAAAAGAGTTGAGCAGCCATCTAAGAACTCCTGTGTCATAAATAAACTTAATGGCACAGAGGATAATATAGGGTGAGCCAAATTGAAGTACCACAATTCTCAAGGTCATTGTGCAAGGTAGAGGCAGCAGAGTGGGTAGGGGTGGGGGTCCCTTGATAGCTGATCCCTTTTCTTTTTCAGGCGGCAACAACATTTATTTATATTGCACATTTTCATACAAAAAAGTAGCTCAAAGTGATAATGAAGAAAAATAAAAGACAAAATAAGAAATTAAAATAAGACATTAGTTAACATAGAAAAAGAGTAAGGTCCGATGGCCGGGGGGGGGGGCAGAAAAAAACGAAAAAAAAAAACTCCAGACGGCTGGAGAAAAAAATAACATCTGCATGGGTTCCAGGCCACGAGACCGCCTAGTCCCCTATGGGCATTCTACCTAACATAAATGAAATAGTCCTTTTTGTATTTAGGGTTCTCATGGAAGGACTTGATGATGATGGTCATGCAGACTTCTGGCTTTTAATCCATTACTGTTGGAACATCACGGTGCTTTGAGTAGATACCTTGGTCCGGTGCACACCGTGCTTTCACTACTCAATGCTCCTTCCGAACGCACTTCAGCATTCCTCCTAATGGTTACATCTCAAATCAGAAAATAATTCTTCAGTGTGTGGCTAAATTTAGACAGACGGGTACAACATTGAACACAATATATCCAGGTCATCCTCAGCCTGTTTGAACGCAGGAAAACATCCACACTGTAAGGGCATCAGTTTTGCAGTCTCCTAGACGTTCAGCGCGCAAACATGCTCCTGCCTTAGGCATTTCCAACATGTCTGAGGTGAATTTTGCATGAGGACCTTAATTTCCATCCATACAAAATGATGGTAGTGCAGGAACTCACTGAGAGAGACTGAGAGAGCCATAGAGAGTTGTGCACTAACATTCTGCAAACCGTTCCTCGAGATGCCATCGTCATGTGCAGTGACTAGGCACATTTCCATTTGAATGGTTGCGTAAATAAGAAAAACTTTTGCTATTAGGCTGAAACCAACCCTCATGAACTTCAGAGACACCTGCACAGTGTGCGTGTTATAGTTGTAGGCCCTAACTTTTTTGAGGATGGGGGGGCAACAGTCACCGTTACTTCAGAATGTTGCATTGAAATGCTAGAGAATGTGCGGCTCCACCTGGAAGAAATGGATGTGGTGGATGCCTGGTTTCAACAGGATGGAGCAAATTGGAGATTCATTTAAGTTTTTTTCTGGGGAAGCTGATCTTCCTGCGCAGTGATGTCAGGTGGCCTTCACGTTCACCTGATCTCACTCTGTGCAATTTCTTCTTGTGGGGCTCTCTCAAGTCGAAGGTATACACACACCAACCAACGTTATTCACTACAAAATCATCACTATTCCCATTGAAATGGTCAAACGAGTCATGAGAGCATTCAGAAATTATCTCGCAGAGTGTATCACTAATGATAGCCACCACCTTAAAAAATCTGTATACCCTTTCTTGTGTCATAATGAAATTTATTTTATCTTGTACAGTTTTTGTAGAATAAAACGTTTGAAATGTGGTGTTTCTTTTTGGCTAACGCTGTATTTTGTGAGAAAATATTGAAATCAATGGATCAGGATCAAACAGTGACTCAGAAGAGTCAGATTTTAGCCATACTGTGAAACATACTAATAAGTGATTTTTTACAATCATTTATGGTATTTAAGCATTTCATTTTCATGTTAGTAATGCATAAAATAAAAGTTGAATGCAACTACATACTTAAAAATACCAACACACATACAATTATATAGCAATACTTAATCTAAGTTTCATGATTTGCTTACATCAACATGATGATTGTATCTTTTTCTTTTCTTTCATGAAAACACGCTTTTAAACCTATGGTGCATGTAAACATTGATATTTTAGAAAGAGTAAATATAGCAAACAGCAACTTGACTAAATAAGAAGCAAATGCATATACACTTTTTTTGATAATTGATGCTACCCTGAATAGAAATTAGTACTATGTGTGTCAGTTAAACCTTTAGTACAAATTCTTTGCTCTTAAAAGAGGATAAGACCGACCAAGGTTGAAGAAGCTATGTGATGCAAGTCATTTTTTCCATATAAGATGTTACATACAGCATTTTGATAGACATGTACTCAGACGCCACCTTATTAGGAATCATTTTTCATTAATAAAGACTGAGTGTTCCTTTTGCAGCATTACAGATACTGATAATTGTTTATAAACTTCATGATATACATCTCAAACACACTTGAGACCAAATTATGTCAGCTAATTTTTGTTAAATCTTCCATACTAACCATTTAACAGTTTGATTACGCTCAAACCCGTAATAAGGTAGCTTTCTTTACAAAGGTGTTATTTTCTTTTGATATGGTTTTCCATTTGATTTCATAACCTGTAAGACTATGGACTTGATGTTAATTTGGGGAACTTAGGTGAACAGCATTGGCAAGCTTTATTGGGCTTAATGGCTTGTTCTCATCAAAATGTTTCTAATGTTCTAATTGTCAACAGTGGGATTGGACTTTCTTATTATTTTTCACTGGTTCTTTAATTTTAGGATACAGTCCATCACATATGCTTATCTCAATGTCATTTTCTTTTCAGTTATATTTATACTGGTTCAATGGTTTATCAATATTGTCTGTCCTTTTGTTACTTTTATGTTCAGGTAGATATCAAGGTAAACTGACAGACTGTAAATTCCTTTAATAAAGACAAACTCTGTTTCCCTACTTATATAAAAACAGGCGATCAGTTAATAGCAGGATATCAGGAGGTGTGGCTTTATATATAAAAAAAAAAAAGTCATCATTGCCAGTCAAACATTTTGAAAATGATTCTATAAGGAATCCTCTCAGTCAGCTATTTTTGCAAAAATTTAAATGCATTTTCCCTTGATTGTGTTAAATCAATTATTGAGAATTGCTTTGAAGCTTTCTTTTTAAAAACGTGCTGCTCCCTGCATCACAGGTTATGTTTTACTTAACCATAATTTCTGGGAAATTTCACAAGTTTGGAAAGCTGCCCATGTGACCTTGCTTATTATTGAGGAGAGATTCTATTGATCTGAATAATTGTTAATCAATTTCATAATAGATTAAACAGCTTGAATACTAGACTAACCATTAAGTATTCATTATTCTGGGTTTAGGTCACAGCATAGTACAATTGCTGTCATTTCCGTGGTTATGAACAGTATCTTAACTGCCCATACAAATTGCTGGCATCAAACTAAACCATTTTATGAAGTAAACCACATTATACTGCTGACAAGGCTTTCATGCACTACTTTTGTTGCAATAGCCTGAAACTATTTCCAAAATTATTCTCTCAGTGTATAAAAATGACTAACTTGTAGATAGACTTTCTTATTGTGTCCAAAGGAGTTCCACAAAGGTTAATCCAGGGCTTATTCCAGATCACTATATACATAAATGACACTGTGACTTTTCTAGAACATGGTTTAATATCCCATTGCTGAACCCAATCCTGAGCATTAAACACGCACAATTCACATTAAACAGTCTTCAAAGAGCACTTTGTATTCATTGTTTACCACAAGTTTCAAACTACAAAGTAAAACTTTTTTTACTTACTAAATCAAGATGATCTGATCAATCCAACTTGTATTTATAATACCGTTTACAGAACATATACAGAATGAGAGTATGAATATAAATGATTTGTCACCTAGCTCAATGATGAATTGTTTTTTAAAAATCATGTAATTGCATTACTTGAGAAATTAAAGGTGAGGCTTATGTTTTTATGTAAAAATAAAGTCAGTTTCTCTACATTTTTGCAGAGCTACAATATTAGAGGCAGTTTTTTTTTTTTTTTCACATCCTTAATTATGGAAAAATGAATTATATGCATGCATCCAATACCATTTTAAAAGCTTTAGATACAGTCTGTCATTCTACTATTAGATTTATAACAAGTGACTCTTATGGTACACACACTGTAACCTATACCAGAGTATATGCTGGCCTTATGTAAGTAGGGAGCAGATCTGTTTTACTGTTTACTTATATAGCTATTCAAAATCTGGTACAATGTTATCTTACCTCTCTTCTAATTCAAAGATAAGAAATGTATGACTCATTCTCATGGCAATCTTTCATTACATGTTCTCACAGTAAATATGTATCTTGATAGTATGGCATTTAGGTTTCAATAATCCAGGAATATATATATTTCTCTTCTGGTTCGTCCTGCTTCCTCTTCAAAACCGGTCCCGCCCACACTCAGCCGACACGGCATTTCTCGATTCCTATTCGTCCTCTTCCAAACTCTTCCCCACGCTGCCTGCGGCCTCCCATACACCTTGCTATTTTCATTATGCTGCGACGGTTGTTTCCTAAGCCTTTGTTATAAAATGAACGACAGTATCTTCTCTGTCGACAGGTTTTTGTACAATGTCATGTTATGGTTTACCCACTTTTATTCCCTTACAGAGACATTGGCTGGCACAAAGATTTACAACATGTTCCCGATAAAAGAACCGGCAAGCGAATAAGGCTTACTAAATGCCAATTTTACGCGTACAGATTAGCAATGAGGAATACATTTAGCATTTTGCACTCCAGCGACAAACTATTCCAACAGTACATCAGCTTTACGGTGATATTAATTTCTTGACTGTGACTCCCCAAGAACTTGCTGCAAGAGCAATACTGAGCGTCACAAACAATGATTCTCTATATATTAACAACAAACTTCTTGATCTTATACAGGATGAAAAAGCGACCTTCAAGAGTGTAGATACAGTAGTCAGTGACGATCCTACCCACTTTTATTCCATTACGGAGACATTGGCTGGCACAAAGATTTACAACATGTTCCCGATAAACAAACCCCCAAACGAATAAGGCTTACTCAATGCCAATTTTACGCGTACAGATTAGCAATTAGAAATACATTTAGTATTTTGCACTCCAGCAACAAACTATTCCAACAGTACGTCGTAGATGCGTATGTTAAAACAGAGGGCACCCATCTCAATTATCTCAGATTAGATCAGATCTGCAGTGGAACAATACAAAGGACTATCAGACGCACTGCAAGCAAACGCTGAAAACAACAACATACCGTACGTGTAGGCAAAGTGCTCATATTACCATCCACATTTCCAGGAAGTCCAAGATACATGCAACAAAACTAACAGCAGAACTACCTTCTCAATGTTTACCACAACAATAAGACCCAGTTGCTCAACTTTACGGTGACATTAATTTCTCGACTGTGACTTCCCAAGAACTTGCTGCAAGAGCAATACTGAGTGTCACAAACGACGATTCTCTACATATTAACAACAAACTTCTTGATCTTATACAGGGTGAAAAAGAGTGTAGATACAGTAGTCAGTGATGATCCTAATGATCAACTAATGTACCCACAGGAGTTTTTACACACCCTCACACCAACTGGCATGCCTCCCCATATCCTTCATCTGAAGGTGGGAGCTGTAGTTATGCTCCTCCGAAATATTATGCCATCAAAAGGTCTTTGCAAGAAAACAAGACTCATCGTTACCCGAATATTCACGGCCTCGGGTTACGACCAGAGTTTTGGAACGAATTATGGTCGTGAACCGAGGTTACACACACATACAGATAGATAGATAGATACATACTTTACTAATCCCCAAGGGGAAATTCACATACTCCAGCAGCAGCATACTGATAAAACCAATATTAATTAAAGAGCAATAAAAACGCAGTGCAAAAAAAAAAAAAAAAAAGTTTTGCACTTAGTGATAGTTTATTTTCCTATAGATCCTCCTGTGACAAAAAGTAGTCCACATACAACACTGCTGTGTTTTCATATTAATATATTTTCGCCTAAATGCTTGTGTTTGTTGTTAAACAGCCTAAAGCAGTATGTTGAGATTTCTGATTACTTCCGTTCTTTTATTGTATTATCCATCGATGGATCCATTTTCCAACCCGCTGAATCTGAACACAGGGTCACGGGGGTCTGCTGGAGCCAATCCCAGCCAACACAGGGCACAAGGCAGGAACCAATCCTGGGCAGGGTGCCAACCTACCGCAGGACACAAACAAACACACCCACACACCAAGCACACACTAGGGCCAATTTAGAATCGCCAATCCACCTAATCTGCATGTCTTTGGACCGTGGGAGGAAACCGGAGTGCACAGGGAGAACACGCAAACTCCACGCAGGGAGGACCCGGGAAGCAAACCCGGGTCCCCAGGTCTCCCAACTGCGAGGCAGCAGTGCTACCCACTGCGCCACCGTGCTGCCCTTTATTGTATTATACTGTACTATATTTTTGGGTGTCACTAGCTTTTTTATGACAAGTCATTTTTACAAAATGTAAAACAAATTTGTTTTGGTGGTATTGCTGAATGTTACCAATTAACAGAAACAATTTCCAATTCCAATTACTTTTTGCAGCTTTGTAAAAATTTTAACATAATCTTCTGTAATTCAGTCATAATTCTAGAGCACCTGTAGAAACACAAATACATCTCACATATATATCAGCATCACTGTGCTGTCAAAACTATAGTGGCTGCCACCATCTGGTTACTACAGTATACATTTAAGAAATATTTTTGACATTGTATGATAAAAGTTACTTTCATAACTGTAGTTTTTTACTCTCTCGTTTACGAAGTATAGGGAAAGTATTGAAATCGCCCAAAGATTCAATATTGAGATTTTGATGAATCTCAATGTTTTAGACCTCCCTGAGTCTGAAAATACCATGTATGTGTAAGTAAACACAATAACTTGAAGTACATTTTCACTTAGGTCAACCACATTTTGCATACACGTACAGTATTAGGTACAAAACGTAGATTTCTATCAACTCTTTGGGCTATTTCCGTTAACTGGAAGTGGTACTTCACCTAATAGTCAGGCAGCTGCAGAATCCGATTTATTCAAGTTTACTTTTATAATAATTGTTCAATATATTAATTTGATTTGTTGTTGATGGTTCTTTAATGTACATAATACAAAAATATAATCATTGTCTTGTGGTTTACTCCTCAAAACATCCATCCCCATATCTAAGTATACGAGAAAGTATAGGGGAGACCACTCCCGATTTTTATGTTCTATATTGACTAATTTTTTGTCATCTTGCTGTATTTTCTATGAAAACTGTTACAAGTACATTAAATCAGCTGAAAAATATTCTTTAATGTCAAAGTGAAAACTGAAGTCAATAAAGTGGTCTAAATCAATTACAAATATAAAACACAAAATAATTGATCATGGAAGTATTCCCTCCATTAATATGACACACCTAAATCTTTACTGGTACATCCAATTGATTTCATAAGTCACATAATTAGTTAAATGGAGATCATCTTCTGTGGCCATGGGGTCTCAATTGATTGTACTCTAAATGCACATGATCTGGATGGTCCAAATTGTGTTGCGCCTGTATAGTGGCCTAATTTGCACAATGATGACTAAAAGAGAACTCCAAGCAACCCCATGAAAACATGACTCAAAAGCACAAGGCAGGGAATGGAGACAAGAAAATATCCAAGTCACTGAATATCACTTGAAGTACAGTGAAATCAATCATTAAATCAATGGAAAGAGTATGCCACAAATGCAAATCTGCCTAGAGCAGGTTGTCCACAAAAACGGAGTGATTGTGAGAGAAGATGACAAATGAGGAATGCCACCTATGAGAGCTGTGAACAAGTTACAAGCTACAGTAGCCAAGACTGAAAGGACCGGCCAAAGTTACAGTGGCCGACATTGTGCATACGCCATCAGTTGAACAGATGCTTCTCAGCTTTTTGGAAGAGTGGCAAAGAAAAATACACTGTTACAAAAAAACTCGCACGACACCTCGGCCTGTTTGCAAGAAAGCACATGGGAGACTCTGAAGCCAACTGGAAGAAGGTTCTATGGTTTGATGAAAGCAAAATTGAGCTTTTTGGCCATCCAACTAAACACCTTGTTTGGTGTAAAACATTGCACATTATCAAAAACACACCATCCACACTTAGAAGCATGGTGATGGCATCATCCTGTGTGTGTGCTTCTCTGTAGCAGGCCATAGGAGTCTTCTGTGGATAGAGAGTAACAAGAACACCCTGGAGGAAAACCTAATGCACTCTACAAATAACCTGTTCCTTGGGAAAAAGATTTGTTTTCCAGCAAGACAATGACCCCAAACAAAGCCAAAGCTACAGTAAGATGGCTTAATATTAATGTCCTTAAGTAGCTGTATGAGAGTTCAGATATCAAACCAACTGAGAATTTGTGGCTGGACTTGAAAAAGGATGTTTACTCATCATAAAATCTGACAGACACTGGGCAGTTCTGCAAATACGAATGGGGGAAAATTGCAGTGGCCATATGTAGACCTATCCACACAGACTCAAAACTGTTAAAGTCACATCTACTAAATATTGACATGAAGGAGGTAAATTCTTATGTGATCAAATATTGTGTTTTATATTTTCAATTAATTTAGACAATTTGCAAAGATTTGTTTTCATTTTGACATTATAGTCTTTTCCTGTAGATCAACTTCAAAAAATCAAAATTAAAAAGAATTGTTATTCAATGCTGTATAACAATGAAATATGAAAACTTTCAAGGCGGTGATTACATTTTCCCCAATACATCAACCTGGTATTAATGTTCCTATTACAGGCCAATTTTTATTCTCATGCTCCTTAAACTTCACTAAGACACCACATCCTCTCCATATATCAAAATGTCATAATATCAAAGTAAACGAAACATACTGTTTATAAAACACAGTCAGGTAATAACACCATCTAGTGGGTTAAAAGGTGAACTATATCTAAACAATTTTCTCACCTGCTTTTCTTTTCCTGGACAAACTTAGGGTCTTCTAATTGTTTCCACGAGGGAAAATTGGTCTTTAAAAAACGTTCCATTACCAATGTGAATTCTTTTATCATCAAGAGACAACCTATAAATAAACAGAACACAAAAGACTTTATTTTTCCTTCAATTGGTGTCAACTATGTTAATTTTAACAATGTTAATAACATTAATGTTAACAATGTTAATGGTAACATAGCTCAACAATAATGTTAATGTACAGATATTGTTAAACTTCATTTATGTTAATGTTTGGAACTGCCCCGTTTTGTGTGTTTGAACAAATCTCTGTGTGTGTGTATTTTCATTATGTAATTAAGTATGTAAGTTGCAAAGTCTCTTGCAGTTTACCTGTGAACTTGTTATAGCACTCTGAATTTGCACTCAGGGGAGAAAACTAAACAAAAATTAACTGAATTGAACTGTAAGCAACCCTGTGCATCCCTAGACTAAAGGGCATACATCTGGGCCCAATGAAATGACATTTTCCACTGCTGGCATAACTGTCAAAAAGGCAGAAAAAAATCATGTGCATATGACGGTTTTCTTAAATAAAAATATGTAATCTACAATTACTAGTAGTTAAGCACTAATTTGTATATTATACTGTATGTTATGAGTGAAAAGAACACATGGCCTATATCGAGGCTATATACTTAAGATATTTAAAACAGCTTGTATATTTAGTATGGTGGTGCATTATTTTTTTATTACATCATTTATGTCAAACAAGCAAATATGTATCCCAACTTTAATAAACTGCGGTGGAAAAAATGACATTATATATCTTGTTTGACATTTAACCAAATTTACTAACCCTAAGTATACTCTAATAACAAAATTTGCACATCCCTAGCATTTACCCACACTCACACAGTTCTCCCATATAAACTTTCCTGTAATTATTCCCTCTTAAACAGTAGCTTGCATTAAAAAAAAGAGTGGGGTTCGAGTTTTTTCACTCATGTTTACTAAACAATGGTATTAGCAAGTGATGCATTTTGAGCATGGGAAAGGTGCTATATAAATAAAATGCACATTTTTGTTTACTAAACTAATCAGTATTGTGATTGATACAAAACTCACACAGTATGTAATGCTAAACAAAAGTTTTCATTAAGAGTGAATTGCATTCCCTTGCACTAATTTTAACATGTTTAGTTGTAATCATTCTGAACAGAATGTGTTGACAAAGCAGTTCTTTTCATATGTTAAGATGGTGTTAGTGAAGCTATGGTGGGCTAAGGAGTGAACTTTACAATAAACTTTTTACATTTCACATGTACAGTGGCTAGTTATGCTGCCTCACAGACTCAGTGTTTTGGGTTTGAATCCTGTTAGTGCTGGTGTTGAGCTTGCATGTTCTCTCCATGTTTGTGTTGGTTTTCCTTCAGGCACTCTTATTTTCTTACTAAATCTCTAAAGATGTGCAGGATAGGTTAACTGGTTATTCTAAATTAGACACTGTGTGAGAAAAAGTATATGCATGTATGGTATTGCGATAAACTAGTGCTCCTGCTTTGCGAGCAATGATGAATGGATGGGCTCCGAGATCCACAAAGATCTGACTTAGATTAAGCAGGTTTGTTAATGTTATCTTGTATTTAAAAATCTAAATGAACCAAATAATTACATTTTTTTGGCGTATGTACCTGACCAGGATGTTTCCTTTAGAGCCGTTGTGTCACCGCCTTTCAAAGATTTTTGTATTATTACACAGTCTAGCTCTCCAGTCTGGTCTACCAGCTGCAAACAACTGCTCCGGTATGTTGATTTCAGAACCCCAACAAGCACCTAGAAGAATAAAGTTGAATTATTAATAACTGTGAAGTTTGGGAGCATGAGCTGAAAGCACGTTGATGGACCCACCACACAACGAACCACCTGGATTGGGGCACGAGTGCAGCGGGTAACACCTCAGCACCACACTGGAACAGTGAGGTTTTTTACGGTGGCTGGAGTGCCAATCTTGCCACCAACTCCCTAGTTTTCCCTGCAAGTTGCAGGACCTGCTTGCAGGGCTGGATGCAGATTAACGTCAAGGTCTACTGGAAAAAAATGACACTGCAGTAACAAACAAATTTACAGATGTCTTAAAAGTTTTTGTCTACCCAGTTGAAAGGCATTATTTGAGGAAATATACAGAAAACACAGAGCAACAAGATTGTTTATACATTTCTTCACTAGAAAAATACATTTTATGATTAATGTACCCAGTATGACAAGTGAATTTCTCAAAACAACAAAAGACTGGAAAAAAGGTGCAAGAAATTATTAAAAAAAAAAAAAAAAATAAACACTCAGATTTTTCTCACTCTTCAGACACTTCAATTGTGTCAAAAAGACACTCTAATAGCCTCAAGAGCTCCTGTGATGTGTTCACTGTGCTGCAATAATAAATCTCAAATGGTTATTTTTTTTGATATCCCACCTATTCTACAATATTGCAAAACAAAACTTGGAAACGAACAGTTAACACTGTTCATTTTGCCCTCCTCTGTGTTAACACCACTTTAAAACCTGTAAGTCAGGGGAAAACATCAGAACCATTATGTAATAGTTTCATCCTGTTGGATTAGCTTGTTTTCTTGAGTTTACCTGACAGAGGAAAGATCATTCTTATTGTTCTTGATTTATTGGTCAGGAGCACTTACTACATTATTTTTTTTTTTCCATTTTTGAGTCTATAGTGTCCTTTTGTACACTATTTTATCCATTTACAAAATGTAAAGTGTGCTTTTTAAAGTTTGAGTATAAATCATTAAAGTTGATAATCATAATGGTTATACAGTGTATGCTTATGTTAAATTAGAAGCCAAAACCCAATATGTTAACCAATTTCTGCCTTGGTGCTACAGCACAATGATCACTAATCACAAGGTGGTACAAAATGGACCCTTTGAATTTTTGATATTTGGGAAAACATCTAAATACTTACAACTGGAATCTTTAGGTTCTGGGAACTAGAAGTGTAAACAGACCAGGAGAGATTGATGTTGAGTTCTGAGCTTGTTAAATGCTGAAGCTTTGCTCTAGGGGGCAATGAAATCAAACACAGAGACTGCCAGCCTTGGGACTCAATCAAGGTCTTCAAGTCAGCAATGGTGGGGACTTGCCAGGAGGGTGTAAAAGTGTTGTACTACAAAAGAAAAAAAAGCAGGTTTGTCCAAAATTACACACTATGGACAGCCCAAAGCCATTTAAAAGATTATCAGCAATAGATAAACAACCCTTGGTTAGTCAAACAGAGGAAGGTCTGACAAACAATTGTTTTTTGCTACCTCCTGCAGAGGGCAGTGATGTGGATACCCTAGCATTTCTCTATAAATGTCTCTGGAATGAATATGATTTGCTTCCTTAATGATTAGACTTGCTCTCAAGAATCGCCCAGCCACTCCATTCCAAGAGGATGCCATTTGGACAGGTTTCACATACTTAGGGCAGAACCTGGAAGAAGCAAAGAGAAACAGGCTCAATATTGTTTAAAATAATATCAAATTCTTGTAGAAGCCAGGGAATTAAATATGTATAAAAATAAAGCAGAAATGCAAACAGTATTGTAATGTGGGAGTGTGATCTTAGATTAGCAGGATGCCTTTCTAACAAGATTTTGTAAATAAACAGAATCACCACAGGACTACACTCCTCCACTGCTGAAGTCACCTTACATAATGTCTCAGCTAACATCCTACTTCCCTATTGTGTCAATACAAAACTTCCCATTTGCACTTAACAAGGTGTCAAGTGAAGTAAAATGAGTCATCTCAGCCACTGTATGATTAATCTTTAGGTTGCCTGTAGTGAACAGTGGATTTTCCCCAATACATCTTTTATTTGGAATGCTACAGTACATGAAGACTAGCATCTGCATCAATGAGAACCTTGGGCTACTTAGAGTTAATGAAGAAAGTGACTGGAAAGAAAACCTATAGCCACTGCAGACCATTGACAACATTGATTTCCAGTATGGTTACTGAACTTGAAGAAATTGGATGTACATTTCCACATTGAATGCTTTTATATTTTGTCTGAACACTAAATTAAAAAAAAAAATACAATAGCCTCCTTAGCATTATATTTACTCCCAGAAAAATGTGACAACAATATTGATTTTTTTTTTTTTTACAAGAAAAATAGGAAAGGTATGTCTAGTGTCACCCGCTATACTGATACAGATTTAGTACATGTCCTTCATGCGATATGTTTTGAAATAGTCAGCAAGACAGTCCGATGTTGCAATCAGGACAGTAGATGCATGTTTCTTTGAACACCTTTCTTATCATATTTTTTGTGTTGCTTATGCATGAAAGGATGCAATGTCAGTGACTGATCCACACAATGGCCACACCTTTTGTGTTATTGTAGGCTACCAAAGCGCAAGGCTTAGTGACTTCCATATTTCCCCTGAAAATAACATTGACAATTAATAGCAATCATTTTGCCACACATCTGCCTGCACCATGACAAAGCTTCACATGACTGGCTTCACCAGGCATATCACAACAGTTTGATCTTACAGTGTTGTATGCATCAGTTTCACTATCTGCCTCAATGTTTGATGTCAAATTCATATTGTCATCACTATCACTTGATTCAACTAATTGTTCAATTTCAAGGTTTGTTCTAAAACTGACTTTATGGCTATTCGTTTACACACTATTGTGCATTTTCGTTGAAGGCTCTACCTCACTCATGAACACTGATGAATTACAATAGAGTGCGAAAAAATGTTCAGAAATCTTTTTTTTTTTTTTCTTTGCAGCATGATGTTATTTCATCCACATGATGACCATACAATTCTGTCCTAAGCATTACTGTATTCACAATTAACATTGTATGTTGGATCATAACAGCTTAAACCCGACAGATACTTGGGTTTACCTGTTTTTACCCAGAATTCAGAGTCTGCGAGAGGCTTGCAGTTAATGCCAAGGAGGTTAAACTTGTGCAATAGTGATCTTAGCTCAAGAAAACAAGTGTATTTACTCTTAATTAATAATTCAAATGGAATTAAAAAGCAGCCAATCTGAAACAAGCAGCCTGGGATTAGAATTAAAAAGAACAAGCAGAGCTTCTACATAAATTGCTACAGTATTTGTAATTATTACCAAATTAAAATGTTTTTGAAATATAGTGAATTCAGAAAGTATTCAGATCCCTTCACTTTTTGCATATTTTATTGTGTTGTGGATTTAATTCTAAAAGGATATATTTGCCTTTTTTGCCCTTCAATCTACAGTCGTGTCCAAGAGTTTTGAGAAGGACGCAAGTATTGGTTTTCACAAAGTTTGCTCCTTCAGTGTTTTTAGATCTTTTTGTCGGATGTTTCTATGGTATACTAAAGTATAATTACAAGCATTTCACAAGTTTCAAATGGTTTTATTGACAATTGCATTAAGTTTATGCAAAGAGTCAATATTGGCAGTGTTGGTCCTTCTTTTTCAAGGCTGCTGCAATTTGCCCTGGCATGCTGTCAATCTGGGCCAAATCCTGACTGATGGCAGTCCATTCTTGTATAATCAATGCTTGGAGTTTGTCAGAATTTGTGAGTTTTTGTTTGTCCACTCACCTCTTGAGGATTGACTACAAATTCTCAATGGGATTAATGTCTGGGGATTTTCCTGGCCATGGACCAAAAATTTCTGTGCAACTAAAAATGACCCTCATGCTTCACCATAAGGAAGGTATTAGGCAGGTTATGAGTAATGCCTGGTCATCGCAGGACACAGTACTTAGAAACTGAACTGTTTGGGCAGAACTCCAATCATACCACAGAATCTTTATCCTCATGACGTCAGAGTCAAAGAGGGCTATTACATGCCTTTTACTCAAGAGTGGCTTCTGTCTAACTGCTCTACCATAAACACTAGATTGATGGAGCACTGCCGAGATTGTCAGGTTCTCTCCCATATCAGCTGAAAATTTCCAAAACTCTGTTAGAGTGACCACTGGATTCTTGGGTACCTCCCTAACCAATGTTCTTCTTGCCTGGTTATTCAGTTTGGCCAGGCAGCCAACTTCTTCCATTTCACAGTTATAGAGGCTGCTGTACTCCGGGCAAAACTCAAAGCTTTACAATTGTTTGTATACACTTGCTTTGATCTATGCCGCCTCACCCCAATTTTATTGAGGACGTCTACAGATAGCTTCTTGAACTTAATGGCTTGCTTTTTTTTTCCCTGACATACATTATGAATTGTGGGACTTTACACACGCCCGTCCTCGAACCGCCACCTTACCGTGGTGGAGGGGTTTGCGTGTCCCAATGATCTTAGGAGCTCTGTTGTCCGGGGCTTTATGCCCCTGGTAGGGCCATCCAAGGCAAAATGGTCCTAGGTGAAGGATGAGACAAAGAGCGGTTATACAAACCTCCTATGACGAATAAAAAATTTGGACGGCGTTTTCCCTCGCCCAGACGTGGGTCACCGGGGCCCCCCTCTGGAGCCAGGCCTGGAGGTGGGGCTCGATGGCGAGTGCCTGGTGGCCGGGCTTGCACCCATGGGGCTCGGCCGGGCACAGCCCGAAGAGGCAACGTGGGTCCCCCTTCCCATGGGCTCACCACCTATGGGAGGGGCCAAGGAGGTCGGGTGCAGTGTGAGCTGGGTGATGGCTGAAGGCGGGGACCTTGGCGGTCCAATCCTCGGCTACAGAAGCTGCCTCTTGGGACGTGGAATGTCACCTCTCTGAAGGAGAAGGAGCCTGAGCTTGTGCGTGAGGTTGAGAGGTTCCAGCTAGATATAGTCGGGCTCACCTCGACGCACAGCTTGGACTCTGGAACCAATCTCCTTGAGAGGGGCTGGACTCTGTACCACTCTGGAGTTGCCCCCGGTGAGAGGCGCCGAGCGGGTGTGGGTATACTTATTGCCCCCCGACTTGGAGCCTGTACATTGGGGTTTACCGCAGTAGACGAGAGGGTAGCCTCCCTCCGCCTTCGGGTGGGGGGATGGGTCCTAACTGTTGTTTGTGCGTATGCACCGAACAGCAGTTCGGAGTACCCACCCTTTTTGGAGTCCCTGGTGGGTGTACTAGAGGGCATACCATCTGGGGACTCCCTCGTTCTGCTAGGAGACTTCAATGCTCACGTGGGCAATGACAGTGAGACTTGGAAGGGCGTGATTGGGAGGAATGGCCCCCCCAATCTGAACCCGAGTGGTGTTTTGTTATTGGACTTCTGTGCTCGTCACGGATTGTCCATAACGAACACCATGTTCAAGCATAGGGGTGTTCATATATGCACTTGGCACCAGGACACCCTAGGCCTCAGTTCGATGATCGACTTTGTGGTCGTGTCGTCGAACTTGCGGCCACATGTCTTGGACACTCGGGTGAAGAGAGGGGCGGAGCTATCAACTGATCACCACCTGGTGGGGAGTTGGCTTCGATGGTGGGGGAGGATGCCGGTCAGGCCTGGTAGGCCCAAACGTGTTGGGAGGGTCTGCTGGGAACGTCTGGCAGAGCCCCCTGTCAGAAGTAGCTTCAACTCCCACCTCCAGCAGAACTTTGACCATGTCCCGAGGGAGGTGGGGGACATTGAGTCCGAATGGGCCATGTTCTGTGCCTCTATTGTTGAGGCGGCTGACCGGAGCTGTGGCCGTAAGGTGGTCGGTGCCTGTCGTGGCGGCAATCCTCAAACCCGTTGGTGGACACCGGCGGTGAGGGATGCCGTCAAGCTGAAGAAGGAATCCTACCGGTCCCTTTTGTCCTGTGGGACTCTGGAGGCAGCTAATAGGTACCGGCAGGCCAAGCAGAATGCAGCTTCGGTGGTTGCTGAGGCAAAAACTCGGGCATGGGAGGAGTTTGGGGAGGCCATAGAGAACGACTTTTGGACGGCTTCGAGGAGATTCTGGTCCACCGTCCGGCGTCTCAGGAGGGGGAAGCAGTGCAGTGTCAACACTGTATATGGTGGGGATGGTGCGCTGCTGACCTCGACTCGGGACGTTGTGGATCGGTGGGGGGAGTACTTCGAAGACCTCCTCAATCCCAATAACATGCCTTCCAATGAGGAAGCAGAGCCTGGGGACTCGGAGGTGGGCTCCCCCATCTCTGGGACTGAGGTCACCGAGGTGGTCAAAAAATTCCTTGGTGGCAGGGCCCCGGGGGTGGATGAGATACGCCCGGAGTTCCTAAAGGCTCTGGATGTTGTAGGGCTGTCTTGGTTGACACGTCTCTACAACATCGCATGGACATCAGGGACAGTGCCTCTAGATTGGCAGACCGGGGTGGTGGTCCCCCTCTTTAAGAAGGGGGACCGGAGGGTGTGTTCCACCTACAGAGGGATCACACTCCTCAGCCTCCCTGGAAAAGTCTATTCGGGGGTTCTGGAGAGGAGGGTCCGTCGGATAGTCGAACCTCGGATTCAGGAGGAACAGTGTGGTTTTCGTCCTGGTCGCCGAACAGTGGACCAGCTCTACACCCTTAGCAGGGTCCTGGAGGGTGCATGGGAGTTCGCCCAACCAGTCTACATGTGTTTTGTGGACTTGGAAAAGGCATTCGACCGTGTCCCTTGGGGAATCCTGTGGGGGGTGCTCCGGGAGTATGGAGTACCGGACCCCCTGATAAGGGCGGTTCGGTCCCTGTACAACCGGTGTCAGAGCTTGGTCCGCATTGCCGGCAGTAAGTCGAACCCGTTTCCAGTGAGAGTTGGACTCCGCCAGGGCTGCCCATTGTCACCGATTCTGTTCATAACTTTTATGGACAGAATTTCTAGGTGCAGCCAGGGTGTTGAGGGGGTCCGGTTTGGTGGACTCAGGATTGGGTCACTGCTTTTTGCAGATGATGTTGTCCTGTTTGCTTCATCAGGCCGTGATCTTCAGCTCTCTCTGGATCGGTTCGCAGCTGAGTGTGAAGCGGCTGGGATGGGAATCAGCACCTCCAAATCCGAGACCATGGTCCTCAGCCGGAAAAGGGTGGAGTGCCCTCTCAGGGTTGGTAGCGAGATCCTGCCTCAAGTGGAGGAGTTCAAGTATCTCGGGGTCTTGTTCACGAGTGAGGGAAGAATGGAGTGTGAGATCGACAGGCGGATCGGTGCGGCGTCCGCAGTGATGCGGGCTCTGCATCGGTCTGTCATGGTGAAAAAGGAGCTGAGCCATAAGGCAAAGCTCTCAATTTACCAGTCGATCTATGTTCCTACCCTCACCTATGGTCATGAGCTATGGGTAGTGACCGAAAGAACGAGATCACGAATACAAGTGGCTGAAATGAGTTTCCTCCGCAGGGTGTCTGGGCTCTCCCTTAAAGATAGGGTGAGAAGCTCAGTCATCCGGGAGGGGCTCAGAGTAGAGCCGCTGCTCCTCCGCATTGAGAGGAGTCAGATGAGGTGGCTCGGGCATCTGATCAGGATGCCTCCTGGACGCCTCCCTGGTGAGGTGTTCCGGGCACGTCCAACCGGGAGGAGGCCCCGGGGAAGACCCAGGACACGCTGGAGGGACTATGTCTCCCGGCTGGCCTGGGAACGCCTCGGGATTCTCCCGGAAGAGCTAGAAGAAGTGGCCGGGGAGAGGGAAGTCCGGGCATCTCTGCTCAAGCTGCTGTCCCCGCGACCAGACCTCGGATAAGCGGAAGAGGATGGATGGATGGATGGATGGGACTTTAAACAAACAGGTGTATGCCTTTCTACACAATGTACAATCAATTCAGTTTGCAACAGGTGGACTCCAATCAAATTCTAGATACATCAAGGATAATTAAAGCAAACAGGATTCACCTACCACAGCAAAGGGTCGGAATACTTGTATAAATGAGTAATTTCTGTTTTAGGTTTTTAATAATTTTGCAAACCTTTCTGAAAATGTGTCCACTTTGTCATGATGGGTTATTAAGTGTAAACTGATGGGCAAAAATATCCATTTAAAATTAAATCTACAACACAATTAAGTGTGCATTAAGTGAGGAAGTCTGAATATTTTCTTAATCCATTGTAAGAACAGTTTTGTATCCTTAGACAGACAATGAAACCAGCTAAAAAGACATCTGGTTAAAAACGAAGCTTATGACTTTGATTAGGAGACTTGGTGCAAGGAAAACAAGGTGTCACACAAGCCTTTTAGAATCCGGTTTTACAATTCCTTGTTTTTATTTCAGTAATAGTAATAAAGTAATAAATTTTCTCAAGAGATGGCAAAGTCATAAAAAAAAACCATTAACTTCCTAACTTTGCTTTAGCAATTTGTACTGATAGACCTATACAAATGTATGCACTACAGATTTTAAAAGAATATCATTCAATTTCTCATCTACAACTGCAAATTCTCTATTTAGGAATTCTAATATCACAGGGAAAGACAAAGAAAGAAACAGAAAGAGAGATGTCTGCATGGTAATAAATGGCAGTTTAAGACTAGATTCTTGAGCTCAAAGGATTTAAACTATTTCATGGAAAATAAATCAAGTGCCTAAAAAATGAACACCTCAGTTGGCTAGAAATGCATCCCACCTGTCTGAAAGAGAAGTGATGGTCCGGCACAGCCACAGATATTCTGGCAAGCCGAGTTCTCCTTTGACTAAAGCATGGATGTAAAGGTTCTTGTCATGTGTAAAAGGCTGGAACTCAGACTCCAGACTGCTGAACTCTGCCACTTTTATTGTACTATGTAAGCAGCAGCTCAGCATTGCAGATGGAAACCCTTCTGTATGGCAATATAGGAAGTGGACATGGTGAAGCTGAAAGAAAAAAAAGGCAGGAAATCTGACTTCATTGCAATAAAAAAAACACTCTCCCCAAATAAAAAAAAAAAACAATCATGCTTCATATTTTGCACATTTTCGAAGTGTTTAAATGATTCTTCACTTAACATGCACAAGGAAGCATAACTAGAAAATGAATGATTTTCACCAAATCTTTGTATTCTCAATAACGTAAAATGGTGCTAAGTCACACTAAATCAAATTTAAAAGAATTAAAAAGGATGCCCGCATTCTTGACATTTGTGCTCATTATAAAGTTTCAGTGTCTATACTGTTTCCTCCAAATGCTTTAATATTTACTGCTTCTACAAAAACACTTCAAGTAGCTTAATCTAAGCTACATAAACATCAATTCAACATAAAATCCCACCTTACTAAACACCTTTGCCTGTACTCGTTAGCCTTTTTAAAGCATATTGTGGCATATTTTTTCTCATCAGGTATTTCAGTTGTTCAGAAATATACACATTTTCTATTGGTTGCATTTTAAAAAGCAGAAAAAACTAATGTTAAAACATTAATGCATAACTTCTAATATGGCTTGGTTATCAGAAAGCAAAACCAATTATTATTCTCACAATATGAGCATTATTTCCTGTCTTGAAATCAAAAAGAAAAACACTTAAAACACACACACAAATACATACTGTACATACATGTTATTGCCCTTCTTGGCATTATGGAATGAATGAACGAACTAATTCATTGCAGGGCACAGTTATAAACTCACATTTGACATACCACACAAATGTACAAAACCACAGTCTCTCTTTAGCTTGATTAACTAAAAAAGATTAAATTGATGGTATTTTACCTCTATCTTTGCTCCGGGACGCAGACCATGTCCACCATTCACAAGCTGTTGATATGCCAAGCAAAGGCCTACTTCTCTATCAAGTTCAAACAGACCAGCTGTCGAATTTAGCACTCGAGTAATCACACCCTGTGATCAGAAGATGACACAAAATATATATCAAATTAAAAAAAATGCAAAACAGATATACAGTATTAACTATATAACACAAAATATACAACTAACTTATCAGAGTAAAATATTTGTGAACATTCACTAAAATATACAGTACTATATTCAGCTGAAAAGGAAAAAAAAAACCTGAGAAATTTCACTTTTTCAGTTATTTTTGGCTAGATTTTGTAAAGGACCACACTCCTGGCAACAATCCCTATATAGGGGCACTAACAGTGGGTGAAAATGAAAACCTTTGCAATGAGCTGGTTAGACAGTTAGATTGGTCAAATTCATTATTTTTTTAATGGCAACATCAGTAACAATATCAAAAAATTTGAGAACAGATTTCAATTGTCAATAGAAGCACCTGAAAAAGACATATTGTGGCAATTTTAAAAACTGACTGACATCAATTGAATTGCTTAATATTGAACACGGAATGAATGTTCAAAAAAATTTACTGAGATATGTACTGTATATTGAACAGTTACGTTTTTTGAATATTACAAGTCACCATAGCTGGGAGACAGTGTTGTTTTAGTAAACTAAAATTGATTAATAATAACTTACACTCAACAATATACCAAGAAGCGCTAAACAGTTTTACAATCCTGTCCGTCAAATGGGAGTCAAACTGGCACATGAATCTGCAGATGCCTTTAATGACTTCACAACTGCAAAAGATGTGAGGTGGACACTGTAGAAATTAGTGGAATGAGAAAGAACCAGGTATTTATTACATTTGTTGATGTTAAAAGAATATTTTGGAGCACTTTGTTCGCAGTGCTTTAAAATACCCATTGATAGCCTTTTTTATTTGGCTTGAAAAGTAAAAAAATATAAACTGGTAAAGTTTTGTATTTGGTCTGTAATGTTAAAAATACACATTGATAATGTTCTGTTATCAACACTTTTATTAAACAGCCATTACACAGTGAGCCCAAGGCTAAGGAGTGACATATTAGGACAGTTCTGTACTGGACCCTGACATGTATCATGGGAAGACCCTGCTCCGATATACAGTATTCTGTTTACAACATAAATTGTTTCATCATTTAGACTGCTAGAATAGCACAAAGCCTTAATCAACAGTTCATCCAATTTTGGAAAGCAAACTTTGCACAACCTACAAAAATGTTTCCATACTCTCATCTATTGCTGTTTCACCATATTTCTTTCAGTTATAGACACTGTTTGAATGATTAAATATGTAAGTTTCTGGTTCTGAACCTGGTTTATCAGCAAATAATTTCTCCTGTAATATTTAAAAAAACTATTTTACCAGGGAAGTACAAAAGTACAACCACTGGATAGCTCCTTCTAAAAATTCACTTCCTCTACATTGCACGGTCCTGGGTATCCTTAGCAGAGAGACCTATAAATGGTAGAAATATTCACCAGAATAGTATTAAAGAACAAATTGTGATGCTTACAACAGCACAACAATTTGGTATTTACTGCACGATATGAATTTTAAGAGATTCCTGCACCAACATTTTCGTTCTGCATTGCAAACCCTTACCTTATATGAAATTACTTTGGATATTTTTTTCCTTTGGCAAGTCTGCTTACAATTTTCTTTCAGAAGACTTTGTGACTCTGGTAATTCTTCAATAGTGGTCTCTTGCTCTTCTTTCAACTCAGGAATCCGCTCCTTCGAACTGTGCGTTACTAGTTTCCAGCTGATCTCAGATATTTGTGGGGCACTGTCCAAAGGCCAGAAGCGGGATTCTGGTGTTACACAAAATAACCTCTGACCTGTGGTCTTCAGAAAGCACATGCGAAGAGCAGTGATGAGATACCCCTCTCCTACCTGTAGAAAGTAATGCCAGCAAAGTTTTCCGCATTCCTAAGAAACAAAATATGATGAAAGAAGACCTAGTCATTAGTATACTACAGTAATTAAAACTCAGAATTGTGCTTTATTGATTTTGTGCTTTTTATGCTTTTGATATTTGAGTAAATATAAATTCAGATTTTCATAATTAATACTACATTTTAACTGATGAAAATAAAGTGTTTAATTTCAAGAATTGCAATATGTAATCAGCAACCTCTTTCTGAAAGAACAAAAACTGCTTAACTCAGGAAATTTCCAAAGAAATTCAGTTACATCTTAACTATCTACATACTGTCACAACTACAGGTACAGTTGAACTGCTCTCAGCCAGTGGCCCTTGTAGTCTGAAGTAGAAGAATGTCTTGTCCTGAATTTTCAATACGGGGCAGAGGTGAGAAAGAGTACCAAAGACTGCAATCCTCAGGCCATGCCACTTGTTCCTGAAATAAAAATCTATTTAAAAATTTTCCATTTTGGCGCCAAACCTCATCTACAGGTTAGTTAACCACAAAAAAGTACATGACTTTTATACTGTCTTTGTGTATATATAAAAAAAACAAAAACAAAAAAAAAAACAATCAGGAAAGCTTAGTAACATAATAACAACAATAATCAGCCTTACTTGTGCATCAGGAGCCAATATGCATTGTTGGAATCAAGTGCTGAGACTATTCCTGGTTCTGGAGGAATAGATGCATTCAAACTAGTGACAATGGGTAGGGGACGCTCAGTGATCTCAAGGTAGCCACCCACTTTCCTCCCAAAGTAATCTGGTCTCTGGGGGATAAAAATCCAACCAGGGAACAGCATTAAAGCATCGAGCCATTCAAGTTCTGGATTTAACACCTACAACAATAAAAAGTAAAATTTTAAAGACATAGTTAATGCTGATATTTTTCTAGAAAAGGTGGTATGTATGCAGTAACATTTTTAAAACAGAACTTATTAAAGATTACCTCACAGAAAATGGTTCCACTTCCATCTCTAATGTTTAAGCTTCCATTGTAAACCTGCTGTAGCTGGTCTTCAGAGTAGCCTGTCAAGCAGCCCACCAGAATGAGATTAGCTCGAGATAGAGCCTTATGATCAGGTACAAGGTTTTCACCTTTCTTGGCCCATTCCTTGAAATCTTTAGTGCTCCACATTAAATGACTACAGCAAGGTTTGTTCTGCACATGTATAAGCTCAGAAACGGAGATGAATCTGTTGAAGAACACATTATAAAAAAAAAAAAAAAAAAAAACTTTTTCAATGACTGTGTGCACCCAATTACATTATCTGGTTGGTATAATGTGCACCTGGCATTAATACAGGTATCAGTGCAATCTTATAGAAATACTCAGGCTTCATGTAGAAATTATAATAGTTCTTTTCGAATCCACTTAATGCAGTTAAGGGTGACAAGGCAAGAGCCTGTCTTGGCAACACTGTACCCAAGCCAGGAAACAGCCCTGAACAGGATACCGATCCATCCCAGAGACCACTCTCACAAGCACACCCACATTTACCCAGAGTCAATTTAGAATCACCAACCAACCTAACCTGCTTTAAACAACCTTGCTGTCCAAAAGAGGTGCCCACTTTAATTTAAAGCACAAAACACAGGACTGAATTCCTTAAAGTAGGTTGCCATTTGTCTAGTTTCACAGGGCGACTTCTCAGATTACTTTTTTTTTTCCCAGTTAATTACTCCATCTTTAATGTAAAGGTTAATATACCAATCGCCTCTCATTCACTGATTAAACAAAGATCAGCAAGTGGAAGCTTGCTTTAACTGCAGGTAGTTTGCTGCAAACAAAAAAAAAAAAAAAAAAAAAAAAAGACACACACTGGCTCAACCACCTAATACCTTGCATAAAGCAGCATTGCAACTAAATTGCCATAAAGCTTAGAAATGCATGGTCCGAAAATATTGTTTTTTGTGATCAACATTTTTACCAATCATCGGCCAATCGATCAAAGCATCTCTAGGAGAAATTATGAATTATCTACAACAGGACTGTTTTACTTATGTGCAATTGTATGCAGCATGCTCAAAAATGGGTGGCAAAATGGTGCAGTGGCAACGTTGCTGCCTCGCAATGAGGAGACCAGGGTTCATGTTCCTGTCACATGAATATATTAATGACAAATTTCAGTTTGTGGTTTTAAAAAAATTTACAAACCTTTCTGAAAGCATATTAAGTGTAGACCGATTTAAAATTACATCTACAACACCATAAACTGTGCAGAAAGTGAAAGGGTCTGAATACATTCTGAATCCATGAATACGCGAGTGTGTGTGTGTATATAGATTTGTGTGTGTGTTTATGTGTTTGATCCAATATGTAATGCTAAAGATACCAGTATTATATGACAATATTCAGTGTAATGTTTGGCTGAAATAACAATATCCAAAGACTGCATGGAGTACAGTGCAACCATAAGCAAAATGGGCATATCTTGAGTTGTAGAAGCTGAATCCTTACTCAGAGTGTTGCAATGTTTTTATTAGGTAACTGTAGATTTAAATATGTTCAAATTAAATAAAATGTACGAACAAACTAAAAATTTTATGCTTTCAGTGTGCTTATTATCTATGATCAATCATACTAGAACACAAATGTTTTATTACCAAATAAAATACATATTTTCTCTCTTTTGCTTTTGTTTAATATTATTTCATTTTATTTGAGAAACCTCAAATAAAATTACTTGGAGATTTACATTTTTTAATAAAACATTGAAAGTCATGAGTTAGTAAATTCTACACCGATACTGATAAATTTCTGATATTGTGCTTAATGGCACAAAGAAACCATTCATTATCCTACCAAGTCTATAAACTGTTAGATTTTAATTCTGTCAACTCTACAATCTTCCTAAGTACTGTATCTAGTATACGATATGCTGATTACCCAAGAGTGGAAAATAAAAATAAAAAGTATTTTTAAAATACAAAAATGCACTTTAAACACAATATAGAGTAGAAATACACCTACTTACTTTGAAATTCACCACTTTTTGATGTACGGTATACATTTATCAATTTAAAACAGAAATAAAATAATTTCAAATGCACCTGGGTTACAACAAATAGTTCTGTTAGTACATGTGGCTAATAAAAATTTAAAAACCTGGAAGAGACTAGTATCAAATAAGACAAAACCATCTGCCAAACAACAAATCTGCATAGGATATAACAATAACAAGTTTCATTACATTAAAATATGGTCACTGTTAAAGGGATGCAAACTTCTGTTCATTAATCAAACATTTACAAACATAACAAATGCAAGACGATCAAACACAAAAATGGCACAATACCTATAGCTGATAGGTAAGACTGATCCACCTTCTTTGCTAGCTGTATTTTGGTTCACTAGCTCCTGTACCAAGCTTAGTAGTGCAACTGGAAGCTCAGCTCCAGCATTTCTCGCAACAGGAAGTAGATGTTTCTGGGTAAATGAGTACAGGTCCTCCAGCCATACAACCTCCTATAATAAACACCCAAAAGCATGGATCAGGTTTACATAGTTTTACTGTACATTCTTTTTGGGCAATATGTACCTTTAACCTCTCAAGCCTTTACTCTACAATAGTTTCACTTTGCAGACATCTGAATGTAATATGAAACAATATTTACACAAATAATTTTTAAAAGAGAAAAACCATTGCCAATAAGAATTCATCCCACAAAATAAGGCCTTTAGACAAACTTCAAATAATGTATTCCATATTTTTCAAGTTCATGATCACATTGTAGAAAATGTCATGCAACAATAATTTGCATATTTCTGCAGCATATTTTGATTTGTCTGCTTGTAGTGTGAACATGAACAGACTTGTAATACAAGAAGTACAAAACAACAAACTACAAGTTAGTACCTCAAACTTCAATATCATTTTTTTCTTCTCTCAATTATCACATTTTAAAAGTACTTTTTAAAGTGACACCTAAAATTCTTAAGAATAAATTTAATATTTGCATGTGGTCTATAGTTGAGGAACAGTAATTTGAAATGACTGGCATGTGTAAAAAATTGGCAACAAAACTTCATTAGTACCCTAGGCACAGATATGTCTCAGTTTATGATGCTGCTTTGGAATGGAAGCACAAGGAAGACCAATTTAATGATACTATATACTGTATATAACACAATAAAGACATTGCAGTCTCACTGAGACGTACACTTAGTAGGGCTGCTAAAAATTAATAAGTAAACAATAGAATTGTTATGCTCATTGGGGTTTTGTAGATAAAGGTCTGCATGAAAGCAGTGAAAGAACATATGGCCCTTATGTATACAACACAGGGGAGACTGATCAGTCCTCAAATCTTAAAACATTGATATGATGTGTTGTGTAGCACATTATTTATTCCTTAATATCTAAAAATGTATACTGAAACAAATACATTATAAATAGTGAAAAACACTATAGTGAACTCTATACTCCACAAAGAACATAGCAATTATATGGTAATATAAATACAGTTAATATTAAATGCAAACTGTCTGTAATCAAATTTATTAATTGTGTTTTTAAGGAATTTATAAGTTCACTTATTTCACAGAATCCTTCTACAAAAAACATAATACACAAAAAACATTTTTTGATCAAGTGCTTAACATTTTTTCATGCTGTGTTTATTTAAGGGAAATGACAAAGATAATGTTAATAAATCTGTGTTTGGTAAAGAGATAATAAATGACAATTTCAGCATCAACATTATAGCACAATGGCAGCAGGAGTACAGTACTTGTGCCAACCTCAGTATATTGGGATGCTAGTCAAAGAAATATAACAGCACAGTACATTCAAAGTCACAAGATCTTTTCTTTAGTTTTTGAGCCATTATTATTTCTAATACTAATCTGTATTGTTAATAATTATCAAATAAAAGTATTTTAAGTGCAACACAGGCTTGTTAGAATCAATTCAGCAAATGTTCACTTAACTAGAGGTGTGAATGTGAAGCACCACTGGAATTTCTTTCCCCCATGGATATTTACCATTGACCATTTATCAGTGTTTTAGAAATGAATAATGTTTTACATAGTTTCTGTGTACATTGCAGTCTCACTGAGACGTACACTTAGTAGGGCTGCTAAAAATTAATAAGTAAACAATAGAATTGTTATGCTCATTGGGGTTTTGTAGATAAAGGTCTGCATGAAAGCAGTGAAAGAACATATGGCCCTTATGTATACAACACAGGGGAGACTGATCAGTCCTCAAATCTTAAAACATTGATATGATGTGTTGTGTAGCACATTATTTATTCCTTAATATCTAAAAATGTATACTGAAACAAATACATTATAAATAGTGAAAAACACTATAGTGAACTCTATACTCCACAAAGAACATAGCAATTATATGGTAATATAAATACAGTTAATATTAAATGCAAACTGTCTGTAATCAAATTTATTAATTGTGTTTTTAAGGAATTTATAAGTTCACTTATTTCACAGAATCCTTCTACAAAAAACATAATACACAAAAAACATTTTTTGATCAAGTGCTTAACATTTTTTCATGCTGTGTTTATTTAAGGGAAATGACAAAGATAATGTTAATAAATCTGTGTTTGGTAAAGAGATAATAAATGACAATTTCAGCATCAACATTATAGCACAATGGCAGCAGGAGTACAGTACTTGTGCCAACCTCAGTATATTGGGATGCTAGTCAAAGAAATATAACAGCACAGTACATTCAAAGTCACAAGATCTTTTCTTTAGTTTTTGAGCCATTATTATTTCTAATACTAATCTGTATTGTTAATAATTATCAAATAAAAGTATTTTAAGTGCAACACAGGCTTGTTAGAATCAATTCAGCAAATGTTCACTTAACTAGAGGTGTGAATGTGAAGCACCACTGGAATTTCTTTCCCCCATGGATATTTACCATTGACCATTTATCAGTGTTTTAGAAATGAATAATGTTTTACATAGTTTCTGTGTACATTAAAGTTTAACCATTAAATGAGAGCAAAGCAATCCTAGCTTTGTATATATTCAACAATATTTTAAAAATAAAATATTCCTCTATCGATTATTGGATGGTTGGCATGGTCGCCCTGCTACAAACAAAAAGGCTCAACTCACAAGGACTTATCCAGTACAAAAGTCTTATTATAATCCAGTATTTGTATGGGATGTACTATAACTGATTATATTGCTGTGTTAATATAGGGACCGCTAATAAACATAAAATACATGTATGCTATTTAAAAAAGTGTGATGGTGTGAGTCAAAGGTTGCTGTAATTAGAAGAAACACACTAGTATTTTTGTCTGTGGGATTGTGGTTTTAACTTTAATTTGAATAAAATAAAATAAAATAAATAAATGGAATTATTTTAATTGAATCAGAATACTTAATACATTGCAAAATTGTAAACTAAAAAAATCATAATATTATTGTACTGTATTAATCAAGATAATACATTGTGGGGGTCCTTGGGAATTCTAACTCCAACGCTTAAATATATGTATTTCTGTTTACAGTGTATAAAAAGCTGCTTCAGTATTGCGTTTGTACATTTCAGCATAAAGTATATATGCATTTTGATACAGAGTGCATTTACTTTTAAGGAAAAATTTACATCATAAACAGCACATGTTGAAAGAATGACATAACTGCTGCAATTAAGGTAAATTTTTGTATCCAGTTATTACTAATTGTAATAACTGACGAGTCTAAAAGCAAATGCAAAGCAAATACTGTATCTTTTCAAATAAGATATGCGGAGAACAAAACAAAAACAAATACTGTTTTTTTTGCAGGTATTATAAAATTTTGGATGGAAAAGCAGAGATAATTTTTCTTTAAAAGTTATTATGGTAATTATACTTCCTTAACGTGTAAACTTAACCCATAATCTCATTACAGCAAATGTAACGTATCTGATTGACTGTTTTGTTTAAAATCTTGATTTGAAAATTCTGGATACAAACACAGACTTTTAAGAGTTGCTGGAAAATAAAACATGCTATGTAATCTCCAGGGCCAGTGCTATTATTTTTGCTGCCATAGGCAAAACTGTAAATTGTGCACTCTCAACACACTTGCCAAACCTTTTGCCATTTTACACTTTGACATAGTATTACTACATATTTTATTTGTAATCGGGTACTTTAAAAGGATTATGAACTGTTCTAGAGTATCTATTGAAATTCATGTATGCATTTTTGTGGACTATAGATATATGTTTTAATGAATTTTCAATGCTTGGAAAATTATGTCAACAAAGAAACCTACAAGTTTACTACAGATATTAGGTGTCTTGTATGTCTGTAGTACTAGGGTGTTGTACCGTGTTAGCTATTACGAATGTAGAGAAAAGCCAAGCAAAATGACACCTTTTATTGGCTAACTAAAAAGATTACAATATGCAAGCTTTCGAGGCAACTCTGGCCCCATCTTCAGGCAAGATGTAGAAGGGGCCTGAGTTGCCTCGAAAGCTTGCATATTGTAATCTTTTTAGTTAGCCAATAAAAGGTGTCATTTTGCTTAGCTTTTCTCTACAGATATTAGGTAAACAGATGCATGTTCGACTTAGTATTTTAAAATTAAATACATTTTGTAACAGTACAGTATAATACTACTGTATGTAGGTTGATTTTTTGATGGTAGACTAATTTTAAAATAATTACCAGTTAAAAAAAATAATATGTTTAATGAAAGTTCTTTACAATAATATAAAAACAAATCACTGAAATTTAAAATTGCTTTTTTCCTAGAATCACCTTGGGAACTAAGAAACTATTTTTTTAAACCTACTGTTTGACCTACTTCTAATTCCACCGATAAGTTGCTGAATATCACTACCTACATTTACCTGTACAGAATAAATTTAAAAATATTTGATGTCTCTTGTCCTACAGGTTCCTCAACATTCCTTCTGCTCCTTTCCCTGATAGCCTCATGTGTCTCAATCCCTCTTGCCTGGCACCTCCTCCCTTAAATGCATTCCCATAAAGCCTGCTCCTTAGACTCTTATCATTTTGAGGTGACTTGCTTACCTCTTGTATGCTTTTGTGACTACCACCAAAGATACATGGGCTTGCATTATCCTCTGTGAAGACATTCATATTCTTGTGAATACTTTAGCTCTGTAGGTGAATCGGGTCGAGCCATGTTAGTATTTAGCAACTCAATAACACTCAGTATCTTATTTGCTTTGTTGTATTTGAAATGCTCCATTTTAACTCATTTTTTGCAAAACAATGTAAAAAAATCATGACAATCAGGAATTGAACTTTGTACCCCAACATACTGCATCATCATCCCTACCACTGAGCCACCTAAGACAAAATGACCAATCAGAATGCTTGGAGGAACCAGATACACACACACAGTAGTGTTTTATTATATATTAGATTAGATAGATATATACATACATATTCTTGCATAGTTTGCTATCAAATAATGCAAAGAGTACGCGTCTATGAACGCAATGAATATTCTTATACAGTATATGTAGTTTTTATACAGTATGCATACACCACACAAATGGCTGCTACCTCTTGAATGGCAAGATTTTTCCATAACTTTAACAGATTATTCATGTTAATTCTAAAATAGTGAAATGACACTGCCATATTGCATCAGCCCGGGTAGGAGCCACCACCACTCTGACCTGGCATTCCATCAAGCAAATGGGCAGCTTCGGAGTCAGCTGCAGGACTGCCTATAAAAACAGCAAGCCTGCAAAGTCACATAGGACTTCCATTGAGAGTGGCGACAGCAAGTGGTTCTTTTAAGGATAGCAAGCTACCTAAAAGAACAAAATGAAAGAGCCAAGAATTCATTTGGAACCTGGCACCAGTGCTACAACAGAATAATAATAAAAATGCTAGTAATAATATATATAGTATTAATTATGCAATTCAAGAAATACAGAGGTTGAAGAGAGTGTATACTAACCAGGTGAGCGAGTAGGCTGAATTCCATACATTGAGTACTTATGTTGATATTCTGGGTCAGTTAAATAAGGCCAGAATTCAAAACATGCACATAAACAATCCTCTTAAAACTACTCATAATGTCAATGAACATTACTATCAAAAGAAAGAAACGGAAGGAAAAATGTTTATACCTAAAAATATGCATCAACCCAATGTTAGATGGAAAATAAGATGACAAACTTGTTGAAAGGAATGCAGCATTAAAACAAAGTAAAGAAAGAAAAAACGAATCCGCAACGGAAGAAAGAGTAAAGAGGAGCCGATTTGTGAAGCCGATTACAGTGAATCCTGGGATTTGGGAGGCAACACTCATTATAATTTTATCTATTATCTATTGATATTTCCTGAGATTATGCAAAACTTCACAACATAATTTCTAAAACTAAATACAAAACTGCTACATTTTATTAATCTATTTAACATGGGATAACATGCACAAAGCATGATTGGAAAATCACTCATGCAGGCATCTCTTGATAATGACTAATTACAAATGTTCGATTATACAGGACAAAACCGGAATAATTTCAGAGAATTGTAGTATACTGTGTAAAAGCAACATTACGTCTATGAAGAATCTCAAAACTGAGAGAATGCATTACCATGGTGCAGGTTTTGATGACATTACAGAAATATTCCGCGAATAATCTTCCAGAAATGTTGGCTTTAAAGACGTACTAAACCTATGCTTTTTGGATTGGTAACATAATTCTGTAAGACACCCGATAGCTTCTATTATCACCTTAAAAGAATTTAAAAATATCGAAACGAATGAATGTTCCGGGTATCCATGTCAGCACCACGCAATATGCAGTATTTTGTTAAAAAAATCATTACCTTATAAAATAGTTCAATATATCACCTTAGAAATTACTGGTAACATGCACAAGCCAGTTACATGATTCTGCTTATTGGAACTGATTTCTTGTATCATGTGCTTAACAGACAAATAAGAATAGTGTCATCACTACATACCGCACTGCTCAGACTTCCAAACTGTTTTAGCAAAAGATCCATAATCTGCCACAAACAATAGTTTACGGTAACAAGCAGACGTAAACATAACGAGTACACTCTTGTCAAAGAAAATTTTACATCGAGCGCCAAACAAAACTTCGCTGACGCAGCGGAAATTACTACTTTAACAAAGTTCCGGGTGGAAATTTAAAAAAGCATATTATTTTGTTCCGCTCGCTGAAAGTACAGTAATTTGGAAAAGGTCGGAGACGAGCGGAGGTAATAGCGATATCAAGAGATGAACTGGTGCCCAAGGAAGGAGGAAGTATATGGAAGGTAACTAAAACAAATGGTCAAAAGTTAAAAGACATACGGTAGCCATCAAAGGAAAGATTCAAATTACTCAATTAACTGGCTTGTTAGCAAAGAAAGAAAGAAACAAAGAGGAAATGGACATTCTCAGGTACTAAAGATAAGAGATTTGAAAAATCAAATTTCTCAAAATAACTTTATTGAATTACTATTTTAAAATGTATCCGATGGGAATTTAACCATTAGTAAGGATGAGATGCAAAGAAACAAAGCATTGAAACTTGAACGATTTTAGGAGATTAGGTAGTTGTAGGACAACAACCTATTTAAAGGGGGATTAAGTTTAGAGGAGCTAACTAAAACTATTTGAAGAGGAAAATGGTTGAGGGAAAAATAGCGTATGGTAGAAATGATAAAACGGTAGCACTTCGAAAGAGCTCGGTGATAAGGTTAGCAGTGCACCATCAATTAGAATGTATTTTGTACTGCTTGTGAATTTCCACTTGGGATTAATAAAGTATCTATCTATCTATCTATCTATCTATCTATCTATCTATCTATCTATCTATCTAGTAATAAAATGCATGGCATTTGTTATTCTAACAGATATCACATTACAAACATTTGAAGTAACAAAATGCATTGCACAGTAAATTCAGATGGTGCATCACAAGCATGAATGCCGTTTTTACAAATCTCATACCAAGTGGGACATAGCAGAGAAACAGCAACCCAACAGACACATTTACTTTTATTAAGGAGGACTATTCTACATTCCCATGACATCAACATGTTTTAATTGTCAAAGATTTGGGCATATAGTGGCAGTGTATAGGAGTGAAAAATTCTGTGATATGTGTGGTGGTGAACATAAATATGAGAAATGTGGATAAGTGGCTAAGATAATGCAAGGTAAGAGGGAAAGGAAAGGAGGCTGAAGCACCAGAGGTCAAAGGAAAAATGACTTAACAGGAATGAGACAAATTAATGTCAATTAATGTAATGATCATTTGATTACAGAACTACCTTAATAAAAGGACAAATGTCTGTGTGTCTGTTCAGTTGATGTGTCACTGTTATATGCAATTTGTTATAGGATTCATAAAAAGCAGTGATCATTTTTGTGATGTGCCATCTGTTGGAATGAAAAATGCAATGCATTTTATTACTAAATGCATTATAAAATACATGGCAGTAGATTCTGTACTGCAAACACTAACACTGAGGTCTGCGTTGATTCCTTAGATTTAACTTAGATGGATGACACAAATAGTATTATATACATGAATAAAGTCCATTTTATAGATTTTATCATTGATTTTATCTTTGTTAAATGGTGCGACTCAAACCACCTACACCTGAACACCAGCAAAACCAAGGAGCTGGTGGTTGATTTTAGGAGGCCCAGGCCCCTCCTGGACCCCGTGATCATCAGAGGTGACTGTGTGCAGAGGGTACAGACCTATAAATACCTGGCAGTGCAGCTGGATGATAAACTGGACTGGACTGCCAATACTGATGCTCTGTGCAAGAGGGGACAGAGCTGGCTATACTTCCTTAGAAGACTGGCGTCCTTCAACATCTGCAATAAGATGCTGCAGATGTTTTATCAGACGGTTGTGGTGAGTGCCCTCTTCTACGCAGTGGTGTGCTGGGGAGGCAGCATAAAGAAGAAGGATGCCTCACACCTGGACAAACTGGTGAGGAAGGCAGGCTCTATTGTAGGCACGGAGCTGGACAGCTTGACATCCGTGGCAGAGCGACAGGTGCTCAGCAGGCTCCTATCAATTATGGAGAATCCACTGCATCCACTAAACAGTATCATCTCCAGACAGAGGAACAGCTTCAGCGACAGACTGCTGTCACCGTCCTGATCCACTGACAGACTGAGGAGATCGTTCCTCCTCCAAACTATGCGACTCTTCAATTCCACCCGGGGGGGTAAATGTTAACATTATTCAAAGTTATTGTCTGTTTTTAGCTACATTTTTATTACTCTTTAATTTAATATTGTTTTTTTGTATCAGTATGCTGCTGCTGGAGTATGTGAATTTCCCTTTGGGATTAATAAAGTATCTATCTATCTATTGAGGTAATAAACTGTACTTGTCAACCTAAATATAAAACAAAAATTGAAAGTCATCTTAAAGCAGCTGAAACATGCCAGCATACTTGTGGTATTCGTTTAAAAAATATACCTAATTTTCAGTTTTATTACTGGGCAGCAAACATACAAGCCATAAAAACCTGGACACAAAAAAACGAACATACACAGGCTTGGTCCGCAATAGAAGTAAAATCCTGTAGTACTTCTTTATACTGCCTGCTCTGCACTCCAATAAATGCAAGTTATCTCAAATATACTAATAACCCAATTGTGCTTGACTCACTCAGAATATGGAACCAATTTAGAAAGCATTTTAAGATGGAAAATCTTTTATCCGTGGCACCTCTGCAAGAGAACCACCTCTTTCAATCCTCGCAAACATATCCAGTTTTTAATACCTGGATAAGATTTGGGATTAAAATGCTCAGAGATCTTTATATAGACAACATATTTGCATCTTTTGAACAATTACATTCCAAATTCAACCTCCCAGCTACACATTTCTTTCACTATCTTCAAATTAGAAACTTTGTTAAACAGAAACTGCCCAATTTTCCACACCTCGTACCCTCCACCATGCTGGAAAAAATACTGCTCAAATTCGAGGAATTAAACACTATTTCCACATTATATAAAATCTTATTAGAGTCCCTACCTTTCAAAGACCCAAGAGGACATTGGGAAAAAGATCTCTTAATCAATATATCAGAAAAGGAGTGGAAGGTAGCAATGCAGAGAATTCACTCAAGCTCCATATGTGCAAAGCATAGAATTATTCATCTACAAATTATATATCGAGCTCATCTGTCTCGCTTAAAACTGTCCAAAATGTTTCCAGGGCAAGATCCAACCTGTGAATGCTGCAACCAAGCTCCTGCTTCACTGGGTCACATGTTCTGGGCCTGCACCAAACTAATATCATTTTGGACCAAAATTTTTAAGTGCCTTTCAGACAGCCTTGGTATCACAATCCCTCCTAACCCATTAACAGCTGTGTTCGGTGTTCTTCCAGACGGACTTGAAGTGGAGAAGGACAAGCAAACGGTGATTGCATTCACTACACTTGTGGCACGCAGATTTATTTTGTTAAATTGGAAGAATCCTAACTCTCCTCTGATAAGTCAGTGGGAAACCGATGTTTTATATTATTTGAAATTGGAAAAAATCAAATTCCCAGTTAGAGGATCTGTACAGATTTTTTTCAAAACCTGGCAGGATCTAATCAATAATATTTTAGAATAAGAGAAATAATTATTACTGCTTTATTTCCCTTCTCCATTTTTTTTTATTTACCTATATATATTTCTTCCTTTCTTTTGTTTATTTTTGCCCTATTAAAACGCCCTAAGCAATTCTCCTTTGGCTAAGCTCTCCTTCTCAAGGGTGGGGTTTGATTTGTCTTTAATTCTTTTTTTGTTATGAATTAATCTATATTGTATGGAATGATTACAATAAAATTAATAAATAAATAAATAAAAATATATAAATAATATTTTACCTAAGGGTCATTAAGGGTTTTTCTAATTAAATAATTTTTATTTTACAGTGGAATGCAAAAAGTCTGTTAGCAAATGCAAGGTATGCATAATATGTATACAAGAGAAATGACTGAGACAAGAAGTAAACTATAAAACTTGTGGACATTCATGCATAATCAAACATACAATAGATGTTAATGTTGGTTAGGGTATGCTTTTTGTAAAGAATTATATACCATTGATTTTAGTGCAATAGTATTTGGATTAGCAAGAAATTTTGACAATTGTTCAGTAACATGACATCATGGATGATTTTATTTAGTCTATGTAAATGATTGGGAAGTGGCTGATAAGACATCTTGTCTAGATTTAGTATTAATATCTAGCGGTTTGGCCTAGAAATGTTTATGGAATATGGTTAACACATACCCAATAGATAGTGACCATTTTCCTCTCTTGATTGATGTAGGAATAACTCTTAATGATAGAAGATTTTGTGAAGTGGCATTTAAAAAAAAACAAAAAGGAAAAAAATATTGTTAATTGTGATTCAAATTATACAAGAAATTAGTACACTAAAGATGTAGATATACATAATGAGTATACTATGTGTTTAAAGCTATTTAAGAATCAACCATCAAATGTATAACTAAAAGGAAAATGGGAGAAGGCAAAATAATTGTGGCTTGGTGAAGTGGTGAATGCAGTATTGCTGCACAAAAGGAGTGTTGTCGTAGGGTAGCTAAGGATTGATTGTAAATGCATGCAAGCCTGACCTTTGTAATAAGTGCCTGATAAATCTCAGGGAAAAGGTGCAAGCCAGTTTCTTTCCTAGTCTACTGGAAGCAGGGAGGACTCAAGAGACTGACTATAAAAGCCATTTTGAAAATAATGTGAATGGAAGAGGTTGTAAGGGAATCCAATTTTTTGTGCACACCTGGGGGAATTGTGCCATAAAAAGATTTGACATTAATGAACTTTATAATTGATTTAAGTCAAGTTATTGATGCACTAAATTTTCCACAAAGTTATTCAGCATTTATTGGATTAATTTTTTTTAATTGCTTTTAAGTCCTATAAAGTAAAAGCATTTTAAGGTGTCCATTTATTGTTGGCTTAATCACTCATTCACTGGTATTCAGTCTCAATATAACATCAAATTCCTTTAAATTTTTTAAAGTAATTGTGAAGAAGCCTATATGGACATATTGTATATGGATATAGTAAGGAATTAAATGGTTGATGGACTCTCTAGCGTTGTTCCTGACCATGCACAATCCTTTATGGCCACACTCTACCCTTTTTCAAAATAGTATTTCCACCAGGACAATGCACAATGTCATAAAATATGCATCATCTTAAGCTGGATCAATAAACATGATGGCAAGTTTAGTTTATTCAATGGCTTGCACAATCCCTAGATCTTAATTCTAAAGAGCACCTTAAGGATAATGTGCAATGGGAGAATTTTCAACATGAATGCGTGATCAGAAATATGTAGGAATTTGTTGTGATGCTGCTGAGTCAGTAGGGATCAAAATCTGTACAATATGTTGAATCCAAGCATTGAAGAATTTAGAACACACTCATACATACACTTACTTAAATTCCGGACCAATTTAAAGTATCCATTTAACCTAATATGCAGAAAGAAAATGGCCAGATGAGGAATCAAACTGAAGTCCATAAAGCTCTTAAGGCATTCTCAGAAACCACTCTCATACTATGCCATGTCCGTTTGATTGCACAAATTTTCCAGACATTTTGTAAAAGATAGTAGGACTGTTTTTTTCAATATAATGACTGGGAAAATCCCAGGATTCGAGGACATCTGTTTCCATTGGTGATTTTCCTCAGGCATCTATTTCAATAAAATTAGACTATGACCAATAAATAACAGAGTACAGAATGCAGCAGAGTTGATGATCAGAATCCTTTCATTACTAGACCATCTGATTAACGTGATGATGACCGAAAAGCCAGAATTGTGTTATCCATCAAAAGTAATGTAAAATCTCACAGTTAAAACCATCTTATAATATAGTACAGATACCTTGTTTTTGGATCCTGAATGGTTTAGAAATAAGAGCCTGTTTTCCCCAGTTTAAGAAAGGATTCATTTATAAATAAACTTCAGTAGATTTATGGAATGATGTTGTATGTGCATGCAGGAAAAAAAGGAAGAAACTCTAATGATAAAGGAGGGAAAGGTGTTAAGGACAGGCAAATGACTGAGAAATTACTTAGGTTGGTATTTTGAGCAAAGTGCTTAAATGAGGTGAGATTTCTAAGGATGTGCAAATTTACCCAGAGCTGGGAGACAGGAAAAACATACAGCACAGCATTTGTCTCATGCAGGAAGGGAAATGCCAGTCAATTAAAGCTGAACCAGATAGGACAACAAGTGAGTTCAAAATGCTGAGTCATGAGTACAAGAGAGTCAAAAGAATATAAGTGAAAGACTATGTAACAGTTTTAGGTTTATCTGAGTTAAACATTATTGGACAGTGTAATGTAATTTTAAATGATTTTAAAAATGTATGTAATATTTACAGAACTGTGTAAGCCAGCTTCATTTCTATCCTAATACAGAGAAGTAGAGGAGTGTTATGTTTTCATAGCATTTTCCCTGCTACGTGGAAACTGATGTGAATGATAAATAATTTAATGGTGTGTGGTGCTATACACCTTGAAAAATTTTACTTATAGAAATTTTACACTGCTATTTTATCTTAAGTACAAATTCATAAACTGTCATGCTAACACGCAATCACTTGTACTCATTCTTGATAATAAATATGTATGATTTTGGATTGAATTCCCATTCTTAAATCATTAGGCCTGTAAAGTACAAATAGCAATGACAAATACATTATGAATTATTTTTACACTTGCTGCTATTATATATAAAAGAATAACTGCCATGTTTGCAACTATGTAAATTTTAATTAATGGTTATAACATGGTAGGTATTCTACACAGCTTCACCTTAAGAAGTTATAAAATGTATGTTACATGCGTAAAAGTAAATAAAAAGCAGATCTGACACCTATGACCTCCTCATTGCAAAAGAAAGACATGCATTTTTTGTATTATTTAGCATTTAATGCTTCTGAGTCTCTTAAGCCTTCGCGAAATTTTACTGTGAAATTAACTGTAAGATTTAAAGAAATGTAAGTAATTTTGCAGCAAAGGACAAGTTGTAGAGCAGTAATAATAGCTATTTCAATAGTTTAGTAATAATGTTGAAATGTTATAGTACAGAATGCACCACAGCCATAACAAAACTCAATCACTGAGAGACTAACGACGGTCGAGCAGCACACACAACCTCCTCCTCCCAAAGCAGCATTCTTGATGGAACCCCACAAAGTGTCCGCTCCCACTCACTTCAACTCAAGTATAGATCTTGTCACAAATGGGTCATTTGCTTGCTTATTATTTGCTCTAGAAAAAACTGAGTATGACCTTTTCTTGTTTTGTCATAAAACAAGCATTCAGAAAAGGAAAAGTATTGTAATACAATCAACTGTTAAAGAATTACTCGACTCCAAACATTAAAAAAGAAATCTTGTTCTTTTTCAACATGCTTAAATATTTAAAATTTCTCAGTGGTTATTGTGGTCAACATAAACACCTGAAACTGGCACTGATTTGTTATGCATTCTTTTCGAATTATTTTGAAGTAAAATTACATCATCATGTTATTTTCTGGAGACACTGAAGTTAAAATGACTAAAGATCCAGCAAAAATGGCAAGTTTTAGTGAGGTTACCTCAGTTTTCATTTTTTCTAGATATGTGATAGCAGAAAATGAAAAATTTTATTTGCCTAGGCTATATTCAAAGTTAGACTATAAATACCATAAATAATTAGTTTTATACAAATAGATGCAATGTTTTTCATGTGGTGCTTGAACAAACAGACAGAATTTCAGTTTTATATACAGTATAATTTATACTAATATATATATAAATATACTGTATATAACAATAAGTGTAAACATATGGCAAAAACAAAGTACCATTCCTTTTGAGTAATTTCAATAAGGCACACTATTGACCTTTTGCTGCCATCTAACATGTAGTACTATGAATTTATCTAATAATGGCAATGTTTAGAGTGTGCAATGGACAGCATGTACAGTGCATCCGGAAAGTATTCACAGTGCATCACTTTTTCCACATTTTGTTATGTTATAGCCTTATTCCAAAATGGATTAAATTCATTTTTTTCCTCAGAATTCTACACACAACACCCCATAATGACAACGTGAAAAAAGTTTACTTGAGATTTTTGCAAATTTATTAAAAATAAAAAAAATTGAGAAAGCACATGTACATAAGTATTCACAGACTTTGCCATGAAGCTCAAAATTGAGCTCAGGTGCATCCTGTTTCCCCTGATCATCCTTGAGATGTTTCTGCAGCTTAATTGGAGTCCACCTGTGGTAAATTCAGTTGATTGGACATGATTTGGAAAGTCACACACCTGTCTATATAAGGTCCCACAGTTGACAGTTCATGTCAGAGCACAAACCAAGCATGAAGTCAAAGGAATTGTCTGTAGACCTCCGAGACAGGATTGTCTTCAGGCACAAATCTGGGGAAGGTTACAGAAAAAATTCTGCTGCTTTGAAGGTCCCAATGAGCACAGTGGCCTCCATCATCCGTAAGTGGAAGAAGTTCGAAACCACCAGGACTTTTCCTAGAGCTGGCCGGCCATCTAAACTGAGCGATCGGGGGAGAAGGGCCTTAGTCAGGCAGGTGACCAAGAACCCTATGGTCACTCTGTCAGAGCTCCAGAGGTCCTCGGTGGAGAGAGGAGAACCTTCCAGAAGGACAACCATCTCTGCAGCAATCCACCAATCAGGCCTGTATGGTAGAGTGGCCAGACGGAAGCCACTCCTTAGTAAAAGGCACATGGCAGCCCGCCTGGAGTTTGCCAAAAGGCACCTGAAGGACTCTCAGACCATGTGAAAGAAAATTCTCTGGTCTGATGAGACAAAGATTGAACTATTTGGTGTGAATGCCAGGCGTCATGTTTGGAGGAAACCAGGCACCGCTCATCACCAGGCCAATACCATCCCTACAGTGAAGCATGGTGGTGGTAGCATCATGCTGTGGGGATGTTTTTCAGCGGCAGGGACTGGGAGACTAGTCAGGATAAAGGGAAAGATGACTGCAGCAATGCACAGAGACATCCTGGATGAAAACCTGCTCCAGAGCGCTCTTGACCTCAGACTGGGGCGACGGTTCATCTTTCAGCAGGACAATGACCCTAAGCACACAGCCAAGATATCAAAGGAGTGGCTTCAGGACAACTCTGTGAATATCCTTGAGTGGCCCAGCCAGAGCCCAGACTTGAATCCGATTGAACATCTCTGGAGAGATCTTAAAATGGCTGTGCACTGATGCTTCCCATCCAACCTGATGGAGCTTGAGAGGTGCTGCCAAGAGGAATGGGCAAAACTGGCCAAGGATAGGTGTGCCAAGCTTGTGGCATCATATTCAAAAAGACTTGAGGCTGTAATTGCTGCCAAAGGTGCATCGACAAAGTATTGAGCAAAGGCTGTGAATACTTATGTACATGTGATTTCTCAGTTTTTTTATTTTTAATAAAATTGCAAAAACCTCAAGTAAACTTCTTTCACCTTGTCATTATGGGGTGTTGTGTGTAGAATTCTGAGGAAAAAAATGAATTTAATCCATTTTGGAATAAGGCTGTAACATAACAAAATGTGGAAAAAGTGATGCACTGTGAATACTTTCCAGATGCACTGTATGTATGTGTTAATCTTGTATTTGTTTTGTAATCTTATCAACAATGTTGTTAATTAATTTTAAGTGTGTGACAGCATCAGCACTGTCTGCTAAAATTAAATTTTCTGAAATAGGATCTGTTTCATGGGTAAGTAACTTCTGCTGAATGTTAATTCTTTCTTCCCTATTCCTCATGAAGAAGGACGACAAAAACATATACTGTAGCACATAAAACATTTAAGGAAACTGATTGTACATCTTCAATCAGTGGGGATGCTTGTATTTATTTGCCATGGATGTGATTTTTATCTCTTTTTTTCCAAATTAAATGTATTTATGTCCAACAAACTTAGTATTTTTTAAAAATATATTGCAAGATTATGTTTTATTAGTAACATGTTAATCTTTTTTATGTTTAATGAATGAGTGTTACAAGTATCATGAGTGATGACCATGTGCAGGTTTGTTTTCCCAACTTGTGCCTACTGCCAACAAAATCGGTATCAGCTTTCTATGACCCTGAACTGGGTAGACAGGTTGGAAGAAGTATGTATGTAGGGATGGTAAGAGCATTTATTTTTATCTACACTACCACATTCTAAAAATGAACAACATGAAGTAATTTTTCACTGATTTTTTTAAATGATTAATTTATTTTGCTTGAATACAATGCTCTTGTTGCACCTCTATTCTGCACTAATAAACAACTGACTCTACTGTTACATTGCTGATAGAATGCATATTAATTTCTGAAAATGCCTCTGACTTGTTTCATGACTGTGTTACTATTGATTGTGTAAATTAAGAGCTACAAAAGCTGAAAGGCACAAAAATTGGTGTTTGCTACTAAAATGGTGAAGATAGTAGTTCAGTGTACCCAGATGCATCTTTTCAGTTGGGCAGTGAAAACAGGGTATATGTCCTCCTCCATTAAGAAGGGATGGGCTGATTCCATCTTCTTAGGAGAGTATATAGTAGAAATATGCCAAAACTGGACACCAGGTAGATAAAGGAGTCACTTGTACTTGAACCTGCCTTCTACTACAGCAAATCCCGGAGTTCATTAACAGTTTATCAGTGACAGGGTGAAGAAGGCTGATCAAATATGACAAGATTTATTCTTGACACCTTTCTTGCTGTAAGCACAGAGACTCATATCTAACTTCTCACATAATTGATCTTCACAAAAAGAGAAGTTGCACTAATTCATGCACTGAGACGAGGGAGTGTGAAACTGCAGCCAGGAAAATTCTTTTTAAGCTAATTTTTTCACCTTGCTGACAGAATGTTAGTCACCTGATGGCATGATTAAAATTAAACAGTGACATACACTGATAGGAAAAAAGGAAATGCAACATTTTCTGGAATGTGAAAACTGGAGTTCTAATTTGTGTACTTTCACAAAAAGGTTGTCAGTTTGTTTAATTTTCTAACCAGCAATACAAATTGTGTAGTGGGGTTTTGCAACTTGCTAAACACAGAAAGCTTATAATATGCACTTTTACCCAGAGAAGTCCAGGTGGAGGAACATCTGATCATTGTATCTTTATTAAGGCCTGAATTCAAAGCTTAGGTCATAGCAAAGTCAAAAGACGCACTGAGTCAGATATTGTTCCATTCCATCATGTCTAAAGTGTTACCAGAAAAATGGGCCAGCGCCTTTAACATGCTGCACTCATGCCCTAGTCCTTTGTGTTCCAGTTTAAATAAGGCTTCAGCAGACTGGCTGGACTGATGACTTTCAAAGGTATGGTTCACAACAAAGTAGTAGTAACACATCAGATTTGTCTATCTAAGAGATGGTTTCAGATATTCCACTCATAAAACTGCTGAAAGGACTGTTAGATACACAATGCCTACATTAGTGACAGCACAGTGAGGTGGACAGCTAGAGAGCAGTGTGACCTGTCAGAATCTCTCTGCTCACATCTGTCCCTGCGGCAGAACAATACCAGGCCACAAACAGCTGCTGTGGTCACAGTTGCCTTGAAGAATGAATGCTGCTGTACATGTGCTGCTGCCTTGGCCAGTTCTCTCTCCTGTAATACTATAGGCTCTCAGAGATTGGGGTCCTCATGCTGTGAAGACTGCACATAGATGGATGAAAAATAGATGGGAATAGGAAATAATAATAATAATAATAATGGGACGTAGATGGCCTCATAAAGTACAGTAGTAAGCTGCCTAAACATTCATCAGGTTTATGTGCATCGTCTCATAGTCTGCAAGACTGGTAGGTGGCCACTAGTGTTTAAATCTGCCTTTAAAAGATGAAACACTTAAAATGCCAAATAATTGCTGTATAGCAGAACAACATGCTATTGAACTCGAAAGAAAACTAGGCAAAAATCCAGATTTCTACAAAGACTATAAAGCTTTCATGAGAGACATTATTGAGAAGGGTTATGCTGTCAAGGTACCCAAAGAAAGCCTGAATAGTAATGAAGTCATAACGGTGTCATCCAAAGAAAAATAAGTTTCAAGTGGGTTTTGATTGTACGGCCACCTTATAAGGGACTTCTCTTAAAGAATAACCATTGAAAGGTCCCGACCTAACTAACACACTCATTGGTGTCCTAACAAGAGTTAGAGAGTAACCAGTGACATTAATGGCATAAGAGCACCTTTGGAATGCCCACTTGGAGAGAAAAAATATCCTACAAGCTTCGAAAGAAAAGAGGCATATTAAAAACATTGTTTAAACCGCTATTAAGACGTCTGCATTCGTGCATACAGTCTGCACTTTACAATATCTGTAATTAAAATTCGATTGGTTAATGGTGTTTAGCTTACATGAATTAGTACCAAGCACAACGAAACCCGACAAAATCAGAACCACCAGTGGCCCCACAGTATGAGTGATCCATTTTTTCATAGTTTTTGAGGAGCAAACCTGACACCTAGCGGTCCTTAGTAAAATATACATTAATGTTCTATGCCTTGCAGTCTTTACGTAGTACAGTACTTGAAATTATCCACCGAACAGAAATATCAAAGACAATTTTGAAAGTACTACCTGGTTCTCGCACGATTCCAATCCGAAATCACAAAGGTTAGATGTTCTGGTGAGGAATGTGCAGTATTTGTCTGATGACTGTGAGCACACTTCACGTTCGAGCGACTGCACCACGTTAGAAATGGCAGGGAAACAGAAGGCAATGTGACAAAATGTCACCGACGAGGATGGGATTCGAACCCACGCGTGCAGAGCACAATGGATTAGCAGTCCATCGCCTTAACCACTCGGCCACCTCGTCTTAGTTGTCTGATTGTTGGGAATATTATCTTCGTTAATAATCTTTCATTTAAAATTACTAGAAGATTATAAATGATGTATATTGTCTGATGTCACTCTTATTTGTAACCATAGTGATGGGAACAACAGCGTAAAGCTTTTACGGTAAATAATATTGTAAGGGCAATCTGTTAGTTAGGTTATGTTAAAATATTTGTCTATTTATTAGTGCCTAGTCAATGGAAGGTTGTATTATAACCACCACAAGCTAAATGCCAAATGGAATGTTCTAACTATTTACAGTATTGTCATTCTGATAGCAGACTAGTTCAGTGTATGATCTACCTTGCTGGTTGGTAAGGCATGGAGGGCAAACAGTTTAAAGTCGTACGTATCGTATGTACAGAATGTACTAAATGAAGCCTATGTAAGTTTGCAATTGAGAAACAACACAAATAGAAAGTAACTGAAGTTTAACACGAAAAAGCCAAGACTGTAATGAAACAGAGAATAAATAATTTTTCCTTTTGCATATTCTGCGTACGTGATATTTTTCTGAATTTTTGTGGTGTTCCGTTTTAATTTTTCACTAAACAATTTAAAGAATAACTGTACTGGACTGAGAAATTTCTATTTTGCGTTTGACTCATGCTAAATCCTACCATGCTAACTCAGTAGCGGCTCGATTTTTGGAACCTGGAAAAGACGCCGCTGCAAATATAATTAATTATTAAATAATGGTATGCATTATACTTGTATTAACTTCAATTAATATTGATTCAAATTACTAATAAACAGTATTAAAACGTATAGGTTCTTCCGAGGAAAGAAAAGTAAAAGGCAAATTGGCAGCGGTGGGATTCGAACCCACGCCTCCGAAGAGACTGGAGCCTAAATCCAGCGCCTTAGACCGCTCGGCCACGCTACCACATGAGTTAAGTGTTTGTTTTCTTTCTTCTTAGCTATACAAAGAATAAATCCTGTTCTGATTGGAGTTTCGTATTTTGATTTGATCGAAATGCAATATTATATTAAATATGTTCTCAAGAATTTAGAAATTATTCTGACGAGATCTCACGCATTTATTTTGCTGAAATGCATCTCTAAAAACATTTGCGCGTCATGTCTGCTTAAAAATGGGTGAGGGATGTTAAGAAAACAAAAGGGGACTTTGGTGACTCCGCCGCAATGGTAGCTACTTCTTTGTAATGTAATGCTTTGAGACAGTTGTGCTGGGAGATCTTGAAGTGAATATTGCAGATAATACGAGTTGTCTCCAGTTTGGTTATTTTCAAAACCTATCCACAATGTGGATGACAACCCTCTTGCACTTAATGTCATCCTGAAACACCCGGATAATAAAAGAGATAGAGATAGAAATTTTATTAATCCCCAAGGGGAAATTCACATACTCCAGAAGCAGCATACTGATATAAACAATATTAAATTAAAGAGTGATAAAAATGCAGGTATAACAGACAGTAACTTTGTATAATGTTAACGTTTACTCTCCCTCGGTGGAATTGAAGAGTCGCATAGTGTGGAGGAGGAACGATCTCCTCAGTCTGTCACCAGTTTGTCCAGGCGTGAGGCGTCCCTCTTCTTTATGCGAGAGCAATATTTATAAACCTGAGCCCAAAAGCCTTAAATCTTAAGGAAGCCCTCTACGCAACCAGCACGCTCGTGAGGTGTAGGACATTTCCTCCGCCACACTGATCTTCAAATCTAGTAGACCTCACTTCCCGCAGCGCCATTGTTTCAATAGCACGCCGTCTGCGCATGCGTCTCACCACAGACTTCCTGCTCAGATTTTACCAAAAAGTTCATCTACCTAAATAATACATTTCATAATATAATCAAAATAAAAAATAGTGGAAAAATTATATGTTAGTGTAACGTAAGTAAAATAATTATTTCTGGAACAAAAGTATGACGGAGTGTGATATAAAATATTTACAAGTTATCTCTTTAAAATGACTTAGAAAGGATTTGGCTACGAAAAGGGAATTACAGTATACTGGTAGAGCTACAATGAGGGAGATCTCTGGGGCTTCGGCCATCCTTCATTCCTATCAACCCAGGCCCACAGGATAGTGTGCTGAGTCCTCCACTTCTTATTCACCTATGTGTGTATGGCAAGACACAGCTTCAACTCCTTTATAATTCTTCTTGATGACACCAACATTGTGGACATGGTCACCAAAAGTGCTGAGATGGCTTACAGAGAAGAGGTTTGCAATCTGACACAGCGGTGACAAAACAACAGCATATTAGCAAAATGAGGGACCAGGTCATTGACTTCAGGAAGCAGATCACATTCCTGTCTGCATTTGTGGATGCTATAAAGAGGGTCAGCAGCTTTAAATGTATTAGAATTACCATTAGTGAGCAGAACATATTCCACCACTCTCAAGAATGCTCGCCAGCACATTTAAATGTGTGCCCTGTCTGCTGCTTGCAAAATGAGTGCTAGGCTACAAGTACATAAATCATGAAGACATGAGTATTACTAACACAAAGCAAATTGCAAATGGGTTCCATATAAAACAGTGGCAGTGCCAGGCAAGAAAAAATAAAGAAACAACAACATTCTGATCCTTTCTTCGACCCTCTTATTCTAATTCAGAACTTGGTGCAGAGTTTGCTGGCTAGAGAATATTCTGGTAGCAATGGTCACAAGTCAGGAAGCAGGCCTGAACAGGGCACCATTCCATTGAAGGGTCCACTTTAAAACAACCTTACATTTCTGCCCACAATAAGGCCTATTTAGAAAAACCTGTAGGTCTTTGGTGATGTGGGAGGAAAAGCCAAACAGACATTGGGAGAAGATGTAAGAAATCCATCAGGAATGGTATCTTAACTCAAGATTCTGGAATTCATGAAGTAGCAGTGCTAACAACTGCTCCTCCATGTCACCCTATGACATTGCATGTCCCCTGCAATAAAAAAGTCTACTCATCTAACTGTGCATATAACATTTAGGTGGAAAGAAAGGAATAGAGCCTACACCTTCTAGTATAAAATGAAATGAGTTGAAGTGATTGGTAATTGCTATAGCATACTATTGCTAGTTTTTTAAAATAGATTTTGGACAATTTTATCTTTCCTGTATTTATTTTTCAAGCAGCAGACAAGGGACACACATTTCTTTGGCATAGCCCCAGCTTTGGAAATGAGTGTCCCCACCAGCAGATTGTGCAGAGGAGCATAAAATATAAGAAATTGATTTAGAATACTGCCTACAAACTTTTAAAGAGAGTGTGAACAATTGTGGCCATCCAATGTTCATTCTCCAAGCAGCACACAGGGAACATGCATTTTCATGACATAGTTCAAGTTGTGAAAAATGGTGTCCACTCTGGTGGATGTGATGGAAGGTCAAAGAGCAGAAGAAAGTGTTATAGGAGACTGTTTACAATCATTTTAAATAAACCTTTAGCAGTTTTCTCAATACAGTGTTTGTTTTGCAAGCAGATATCAGCGGACATACATTTCTATTGCATACCTCCAACTGTTGAAATAGTATAGGTGTTCACTTCAGTAGATAGAATGAAGTGCTGGAAAAGATTCTCTAGAAGATTGCCTGTAAGCTCATTAAAGAAATCGTGCACACTTCAGTTTAAAAAATATTTATTTTGTAAGTATAGCAGACAGGGGACACCAATTTTCTCAGCCTAGCTCCACCTATTGTAACGTACATCCACTCCAGTGTATGGGACATACTGTAGTAGGTATGAAAGTGATATAGGAAGCTGCCTAAAAGAAATTAATGAGACTGTGGACAATTTTCACTGATTTAGTGTTTATTTTGCAGGCAGCAGATGAGGGAAAAAATATTCCATTGCATTGCTGCAGCTTTGGAAATGTGTGTCGCCTCCATTTTGAAAGAACATGAGGGCGCAGTATAGAAGGTACTGCAGTAGACGTTGAATAGAGCACGTTAAATAATTTAATTTAATGCTAATGTAACGTAATATGGGAGAGAAGCTGGTTGAAGATAAGACTGAACACTTTCTGAAAAATGCCATTCTTCGACACACTTTGACATTACACTGCAACACAAAGTGTATTCTCAACTGTCACGATCTGCGCTATAAACGAAAATAACACGCAATCCACCTACAACCATCAGAATGCAGACTTAACAGCGAAGCTATGCGGGAGGAAGAGACAAAGAAAGCGGCTTTGCTTGCTTCTGTACCGCGGAGGATGGCGGCGCTTGGCATAGAGCATGCGTGAAATTAAAAGGTAGGCTACGGACCCGGTGCGCAAAGGTGCAAGTAGGAACAGAAGCGGTTACGTTGGAGAAACAAATGATGTGCGTCTACTGAATTATGTTATACAGTACCCCCAAATTATACCCATTTTTCATACCACCTCCGTATTCATTTGCTAAAAAAGACCAGTCTCTTCAGTTTAGGCAGGCGTTACAAAAAATCAAACATAGCTCTTTCTCCTAGAGGCGTGATTATTTCAGTTCGATCAAATGAAACTATAGTGAGTAACCCAACTTATCAGCAAGTTTTATCCATTAGTTTTCATATGCTTATTACAATATACATTGGGTGTACGAGCAGCATCCGCAAAAAATAATCGTGAACGGGACGCACTTCATCATAAACACAAATAACCAAGAGAGTCTATCTGCGGACCCTTCGCCAAATATTCTCTGTGGGCGGCTGACATATTATTATTTAATATTCGCCATTTAATCTCCAAAGCCCAAATGATAAAGTGATATAACACACAACAAATATATTACTAATTACGATACATTCGTATAAGCGTTCATTTTCTTTTAAAATAGGCCTATGTAGATTTGTAAAGAAAAAAATGAAAAATTGCTTTCAATTGCTTTCAAGACACAATTAACTGTCTATGAACGAAAACAGGATATACATAAATCGGTATCAAAATGTAGAATGTAACTTGTGCATTTAAGCAGCCTATATACTATGCAACGTTTTTAATTTCCATTCGCTGAAAGTCATACCTCACACTGATGTTGTTTACTGTAATACTAACACAAGCATTATTAAGTGTTGCGTTGCAGTCATGTTCCAGACATTTTAATTTGGGTAGTAATGTAGAAAATAGCGTTACTGTAACGTATTATTACTTAAAGGCAGAAAACAGGAATAAAGTGAGATGTTAGTGGTCTCAGTGGCAGTATTTTTTACTTACGTTATATTTCGAAGTATGCTGGACATGTAAATTACAGGAGTTAAGATTACCATAAAAGTGATACACTTTATGGAAATATCTTAAAAAATGTTCACAAAGTGGTAGCGTGGCCGAGCGGTCTAAGGCGCTGGATTAAGGCTCCAGTCTCTTCGGGGGCGTGGGTTCGAATCCCACCGCTGCCAGGATGTTTTCTTCACAAATTTACTTTCATTTGTGTTGCTGTTAAACTGCTTTCAATTGCCAAGATTATTTTCTGTAGTAATCACTACCCCAAGCAGTACTTCAAAATCCTGAAAGCAACAAATGTTATTAATGAATTGGGAGTTTGCAAAACCGTGTTAAACTCACGACGGTCGTGGCTATACAGATAAATGCGTTACTTCTGCGTTTCGAGAGGCACGAACACCGTGGAATTTTTCACCACGTAATCAGTCTGTTACAACGTTGTGTACTTTTGAAACATTTTACTATAGTGTCTATGAAAAAAGTCAGTTTGTTATTATACAGTATACTTTACATCCATTCTTCCAATTATTTCTGAAACCGCAGAGTCAGGGTTGCAGTGAGCCCTGAGGGTTAGTGGAGTATAGTGGTGTAATCGCTAGTATTGCTGTCTCACGTCTACATGATCTTGAAGTTAAAGCCAAACTCTGCCACTGTCTTTGTGATGCTCGTGTGTTTCTCTTTGTCTGTGTACTTTATAGGTGTTCTGCATTTCGTCACAAAGACAAGCAAGTTACGTTGATTGACCGATCTAAATTAGCTCAGTACGAGTACTGGTGCCCCGCCTAAGTTTATCTTCTGCCATGTACATCATGTTCCTGCGATACACAGACCCTAAATAATTCAGAAAATGAATAGATGTATGGGTGAAGGAATACGTTAGGCCAGGCACTTATAAGTACAGTATTGGTGGGTCTTTTTAGACGCTTTAGCATTATAACTCTCGTTGGTAATGACCACAAAAGAGATAAAGATGAACAAGTCATACAAATTAAGATACAAGCGAGCCTTCTATTCTAATCTTAGCTAAATGTATAGAACTTGTGAGATTTTTTGTATTCTAAAAATACAGATAAGTGATAAGATTTACAGAACAAATAAACTAATTCAATTAATATTTTCCGAGTTCAAACCTTCACTCCACTGATATCTATAACCATTCCATTCCCTGTCAGAGAATAATTTCCACTTTCCAACATTCATTCTTTACCCTTCTTCCCCAGCCCAAAGTTTCAACCTTTGGGACCCTTCATTCCAACTAACTTTTAATCCAGGTCTTTCATCACTCAGAACATTGAGATACTATTCCTGTCTGCTGCAAATGTGTGCATGAGTTAATGAAATTCTAGGGTGTTAAAATCTTGAAGGAGGAGCACTAAAGGTTAAATTGCTTTTCTAACCATGCAGCAGTCTTGACATATATTTTGTTAGAGTCCCTATAACACATAACTACTTTAACCCATTCTTGCTTATTTCTAACGATTACTTTAGCTTATACATTGACTTACGACAATAACGCAGCAGCAATGTTGAGACTCTCAAGTTTATTTCTGTTGTTTGTACTAGCAAAGCTGCCCATGAAGTTTGTTATCAGCCTTCCTGTTAGTTTTTAAGATCTTTTTTTTTTCTTTCAGAGAAATAACACTTGTTAAGAGATGCATGATGACGTCTGCGTGAACATATAAAAGCAGTAGCCTGCTCAATGGAAGGAGCACACACACACATCTTAGGACATGAAACAGGACCCTAGTAGGGCGTAGGGCATTTGTTTGTGTCTAGCAATAAACCCTTGCTTTAGGCTGATCAGTGGTTAAAATGTTTGATTTATCTTATTTAGGTAAATTCTTACTGAACCCCTTCCTTCAAGTGATATAGCAAATTCTTGTGTTTTCACTTCAGTTTAATATTCTAATATGCTTTAAAGGGCACATAGTTTTAGGTCATTCTGGTGACTGAGATTCAAATATGTCAATAAAACAGACTCAGTCGTCCTTGTTTCAAGTTCAAGTCTCCACGCATGCTTTGAAACTATTGGGTAACAGACACATACTATGTGAAAAGTGACGCGGATTTGCCAGCCTTCTTTCCGAGGAGATTGGCCGAGGAGCGTAGGTGGGGCCGTGACGTAAACACAAAGTTAGAAAGATCCGCTGTTTTCGGCAGCTGGTCTCTGTCGCGCCGACTGGGGTGGTGAATAGTGTAATTAGAAATAAAGTGCTGTTAGTTCGGCGCACTTTTCCCCTTTTAATCCAGTCTTTAGGATTTGGTTTCCTCCCCAGCTAGAATTCAAACTTTTTCTTTTTGGACACCATCATGAAAATCGAGTTTGCACCTTTGAATATTCCTTTCACCAGGAGACTACAGACAGCCGCCGTGGTCCAGTGGGTGTTTTCTTTCTTAGCTCTGGGTAAGTAGAGAATATTGCAAAATAATACATATATATATACACCAATGTAAATATATATGTGTGTATATACAGTATATATATTTTGCTGCGCTGACTACTTCCCTTTTGCTGAGGCAGGTACCAATGTAAAGAATGTGACGTTCCAAAAATGTTCGCAGATGAAAAACAACATGCACGAGATATGTGCATTTATCAGTTAGTTTTACAATTAAAACTGTATTAGTTACTATATTTTAAAGTTGCTTCAAATTTGTACATACGTTTAAAGAAAAACTTTATTTGTAAACTTTAATATTCCTTTAAATAACTGAATAAGATTCTAGTTTCTGTTTAACTTTTGTTAAAAATTGTCCCGGAAAGTTTTGGCTGACAGACTTTATTATTGAACTCTTTTCCGTGCATTTTACTTGTTGAATGGATCATTTTCTGGTGCAGTATGATTTGAGACATCGCTGTTATCTTCCTAGACTTTGGCCCAATGCGCATTAAGCAGGTGAATTTTAAGCGTTTCACATCATTGCATGGCAACTGCGGATCATTTTGAGAACTGCAGTTGATTTTTCATGGAGTTGATTACGCCTTTAATAACGATTATACTCATTTTGTCTCGATTATGAGGTAAAGAGACTGTAGTATGTATTGTGTATTTTATAGTATACATCTCACTATAGCAGGAGCATTTAATTGCACGAACACTTTAAATACTAATAAAGTGCACTCGATGTAAAAATTAAACAAAATAGTAAAGTGAGCATATTCAAATATTGCATCTAAATGGTGCAGTAGAGTTGAAGAGGAGTGCAAAGGAAGAGTGCTGAAAAATGTTTTTTTTTTTAAACTGGGAAGACTTAAGTGGCTTTTAAAAAAAAATTTCTTTAAACATTTTATTGAATTTATTAAAGTCAAATAACATTCCATACAAGCAAGTCAAATTTTACAAAGCTAGGTTCGAATCAAATCAACCCCACCCATGAGAGAGCTAGGCCAACAGAGTAAAACTTTAATAGTAGGAAAAATAAATACAGTAGAATAAAAAAAGGGAGGAGAATCCACTTCCTCAATTTAAATGCTTATTCTAAAATGTTATTGATTAGATCCTGCCAGGTTTCAAAAAAGTTTTGCACAGATCCTTTAAGTGAGAATTCGATTTTTTCCAATTTCAAATTGTATATAACATCAGTAACTCACTAACTTTAAAGAGCTGTTAGTGGATTAGGAGAGATTGTGACGCCAAGGCTGTCTGAAAGGCATTTAAAGAGTTTGGTCCAAAATGAGGTTAATTTGGTGCACACTCAAAACATGTGGCCTAATGAGGCTGGAACTTGATTGCAACGTTTGCAGGCTGAATCTTGCCCTGGAAACATTTTGGACAATTTTAAACAAGACAGATGCGCTCGATAGATGATTTTAAGTTGAAGTATTGTATGCTTTTTCGCATATCGAGCTAAAGTGAATTCTGTGCATTGCTGCCTTCTACTTCTTTTCTGAAATGTTGAATGAGAGATCTTTTTCCCACTGTTCTCTAGGATTTTTGAAAGGGAGAGACTTTAAAATGTTTTTGTATATTACAGAAATGCTGTCTGAGTCCTCAAGACTGATCAATATTTTTTCCGGAATAGAAGTAGGTGGGAGATGAGGAAAATTGGACAGGTTTTGTTTAGTAAAGTTTGTAATTTGGAGGCAGTGAAAAAAATGTGTTGCTGGAAAGTTAAATTTGGAGTGTAATTGTTCGTAGGATGTGAAGGCTTTGTGTATGTACAGATCTCTAAGTGATTTAATTCTGAATGTTTTCCAGACATTTAAAATTCTGTACGTTTGAGAGGGTAGAAAAAGGTGGTTCTCGTGCCAATGTGCGACGGATAAAAGCTCCTCTATCTTGAAGTACTTCCTATATTGGTTCCATATTCTGAGAGAATTAAGCAAAATTGGGTTGTTAGTATATTAGCGATAACTTGTATTTATTGGGGTACAAAGCAAGACTTGGATTTAAAGCCTCAGCCTGGATCAAATAATCTTCACTGCTGGACATGGGGAGAGAGAGAAGAAGAAAGAGTGAGCTCCAAATAATTGTTAAATGGAAGTTGAGCATTTTATGCCTTGGGATAACATGTTTTTCATCATAAGGATTCCTGAATTAGTGGGGCTTACTTATCGTTTGAGGAGCAAACGTTCACATTAGTGGATGGGTGCCTGATTTCCCAGTTTTGTAGAGGAGTATCCAAATCCTGACCTCACTGTTACAATGTTCAGAAAGGTATAGACTTTGCTTTATTTTTCCAGGACTTTGGCAGTAGTATTCTGACTCTATATTTATCTTTTACCTTATATAGATACAAACCTTTGAAAAGAAAATTGAAAAAAATGAACATCAAAAATAGTAGTTTAGGGAAAGGTATGGTTAAACTCAGAGACTCAATGTTCTTAAATATTTTTCACTTGTGTCCTGATTGCAATCATTTCTCCCAGTGTAGTTGTAGTACAGTTGCTAGTGCTCTTGTTCAAAACCTGTTGTAATCATCACATTTTCTTTAAATTTATAGTGATAAAGATTTTGACAGCATGCATTAATCTACGAACAGTACATGAACACCCAGTAAAACAGCAAATTTCAAATTATGGCAATATAAGTATATTAATGTTATAATTGAGATATGGCTAGCTGACAGCGGTGGGAGGGAAGAGTGCCTCCATATAAGGAGAAAAATAAGTCTTCGGCTTTATGGTTGGATTTAACAGTAACAATCCTAATCAAAGTTACAGTCCTTGAGATGCAGAGTGACTGGTTTCCCAAAAAACATTCTACAATATAAGTACAAGTTCTGGGCATTCTAATGTGAAGATGGGATCCAAAGATGAAAAGATCTAAGTTTCACTGTCACTGGAGATGGACTCACTACACCTTGTTAGTGTTTACGCTTTTCTGATATTAACTATATTTAACTTTGAAAAAGAAGCAACCTTTTGTTTGAAAAACTGATAGTATAGACCTAAAACATCTTTTCTGAAGTGCCCATATTTTTTGAACATGTGAAACATATTATTATTATTGTTACCGTTATTATTACTAAAAAGTCTTTGACTCGTATGTTTAACCAGGCAATTGTAAGGGTTAGTACTTGTTAGGATAAGACAATAGATACCATGGAATCATACTAGGTCTTTGTCAGTGGAAGAGATGAAGTGAACCCCAACAGAAAGAGACTCTAGTTCAGTGGCAGAGACCGGCGGATGCAAGCACATAACAGGAGATGTGCAGTGCCAACGGTGCCAGTAACACACTTTAGAGTGTCAGAGTTTTTAGTTCTCTGTGGAGCTGAATAATTAATCTATGGAACCACAAGTGGTATTCTCTAAACATTCTCTCAGAAAGAGGGGAGTTCATATCTGTAGGGACCAAGTTCTTCACTAGTGACAAAGAGAGAAGGAGTCTTTTACAGATATGCTACCTGCACAGAGCAAAAATAAAAAGACAATCACTTATTTGCAGAAATGTTTCTAGCCAGAGCTATAGTGGATCACATGGTCAAAGTTCACAAGGACTTTGATGAAGGAAGGCTACCTCTTCAAGACAAATTTAGAGAGAGAAGTGATAGTTAAAATGCAGAAGTGACTGTGTGGTTTTGTCTGAACTTTTTTTTTCTGCGGAAATTTGATGCCACATGGGTGTCTCGAATATTGGTGCGGGATAGAAGAGCAAAGGTTTATGTGGACTTTGGCTGCCCTTTGGAACAGATGAAATCTATTCCCAGGAGGAAGGATTTAATTTGAAGTGGAAGGACAGTGATATACCGAGGAGGGCATGTTTAAAGTAGGGGATTTGATTGGGAGGCAGGATACCAACATGCATGCATGGGAGTGTATTAATAAAGTCTAATAGTAAACATGAGATAAGAATTTAAGAATATTCTATAGATAAAAATTACCCAGGAATGAAGAAGATGGCTAATGCAGGCTGTATTGATCAATATAGCTAAGACATTAATAAGTGGGGAATCTGCTCTTAATTTTTAGAGTTTTAAGTTCTCTTGCAGCAAATGGATTTTTTTTTTTTTTTATAATCACACTCGCTATAATGAATATGACCACTTTGCACTATGCATCAATACTTAAGTGATGTTGATTTGGAAGCTAGGAATATCAGAGAGCTATCTGGCCCATTTGGGCTTTGTTGGATTTAATTTTGACCTAATTTGTTCACCTTAAGGTGATGGCATTTTCTGCTGGGACATCACCTAAATACAATGTGGTGATACTTTTACAATGGTCCCTTCAGGTTAGTATTGTTGACTCTGGTTCTGATCAGGCTGGCAGATTTTGCTACGTGCTGCTTGAAATTAGTGGCCAGAAACTGGCATTTTGTTGCATTTATGCGGCAACACTGTTTGACCCTAGGTTCTTCAAGGATATTTCTGGGCAATTATTGCAATTTAATGGATACAAGCTGGGGATGCTGGTGATATGAATGCAGTCTGGGATTCTTTTCTGTGAAACTGAAACAGCGAGTCCTCAACTCTACTTGTGTGTTTTCAAAGTTCTTGGCTGAGATCGGTTCAGTAGATAGTTTCAGACTTCTTGATCCATCTGATTAAGAATATTCATATTTTTCTCATAGACACAAATCGGCCTCTCGTTTAGATTACATATATGTATCTAAGTCATTGACGCAATTTGTCATAATTCGTCAATTCTACCTACCCCTCTCACTAATCATATAGTCCATATCACTGAGTTCTTGGAGAGTTCAAGTCTATGGTATTTTAATATATCATTATTGTCCAATGAAACATTTTGCTCTGAATTATCAAAGGATCTAGTGGATTTCATTGATATAAATCTTCCATCAGTAGGGAGTCCCACCTTTGTATGGCTAACTGTTACGGGCTTTGTTAAAGATTATACCATTTCTTTTGCCTCTAATTTGGCCCATGGGGCCAGAGAGTTCATCTCCAAAATGAGGTGCGCCTGATGGAGCTGGAGCATGCCAGGAACAGGCGTCTAGATTTTGAACTGGATCAAGAACGTAAAATTTTAAAAGCTGCTCTCAGTGCATTACTTTTGAGGAGAGCAGAGTTTCAGATTCTCCATACAAGGGCTCGTTATTGCCTCTCCAGTGCCAGACCAAGTAAACTTTTAGTGCTGAGGCTCCACAGGAATCATTCCTTAGTAACTATATCTGCCATTAAAACTAAGGAAGGGGTATTAACTAGAAATTCTATCTGTACATCAATGACAAATGTATGCAATTTTTACAGATTTATTTAACTCCCAGAATATGGTGCCATCAGACTGTGAAACTGAACTTTTTCTCTCAACCTTCTTTTGACCTTCCAAAACTGTCGGCAGAGGAGGTAGTAAAATTGGATGCTGCTTTGCGAATGGAGGAATTGCAGCTGTCATTGACTTCATTTAAATCTAATAAATGTCCTAGTCTGGAAGGATTGCTAATTTAGTTTTATACAGCTTCTGGTCTCGGTTATCTGTCCCTCTGTTTGACAAGTTAAACTCTGTCATATCCAGGGTGGGCTTACACCCTACGGTTATCAATCCATTATATGCTGATGATATACTTCTTTATCTTGGCAATGTCGTGAGTAACATCCTAGCAGTCTTTTCAACATGAATTTCTTTTAGGTTATAAAATTAATTGGTCGAAATCTGCTCTCTTGCCACTGGACATCTCCATTAATCATTTAACGGCAACTTACAGTATACCCATGGTCAGATCTTTTCGATATTTATGGCTCAGTTTCTTCTTCTGTGAGTGCAATTTAATTGGTTAGTTTAAATAAAGCAATAAAGGAGTCAATATATGCATGGGATAAACAAATTTTATCTTTTCAGACAAGATTTTCTATTACTAAAAATTATTTTTTATCCTGTTTATATTAACATGATGGTTCCTCTGGCCCCACCCCCTTGTTTTTGGGGAAGAAGTTAAGTTGGTGTCATCAAGATTTTTATCAACTAAAAAGAGGTTAGCACTTAGATTTAACAACTTGATCCTTGCTAAGGTGGATAGTGGGCTTGTGTTTCTAGATTTTGATCGATTTCATGTTGCTTATGTTTTTAAAGCTATTTGGCAATGTATACTAAGAGGGAGGTGACTCCATCTTGGTTAACTCTAAAACAGAATTTGGTACCTTGCGTTCACTTACCCTGTCTCCCTTTCAATGGCGTTAAATCTAACACGTTACTTCTACAATTCTTACCCATACTTAGACATGCACTGCAGATTTGGGTTCAGGTGTAGTTTTACCCCATTCGTAAGTGGCACTCATATTCACCTATTTTTGACATTTGTGCCTTTAATATTGGGGTGGGAGGGTCATCTGAACACTTTCCCTGTGTGGTAAAAGGCAGGTATTTTGTACATTAGGTGATATTTTTTATTACATTGGCCTTGGTCCCTTTCAGTTATTATGTAAGGAATTCTTAATTCTAAATTCTTCCTTTTTCTTCTTTCTCCAAGTAAGATTGGCTATCAAAGCACTGGGCAATGTTCTATCTGCTCCTCTACCTATGCTCCCACTAATTAAATTTGCCTTTTCACTTAGCTCTTATTCCAGACCTTCCTCTGAATTTTATACTACACTTTGCAGTGCAGCAGCTAATCCATTAGCTATTCAAAAAGTCTGGCAATTTGGATTTGCCGTCTGCTGCAGAGACTGGTTGGTATACCATTTTTGATAGCATAAAAGCCTCTTCTAGAAATCCAGATTATCAGTATGTGTAATTTAGATTTGTTCATTGTGTATATATCACACATAATCATTTTTGTATGGGTAAGACCGTTTCCTCAGATTGTAATTTCTGCCTGTCTAAGGTATCTGGCACCTTTAAGCATGACTTTTGGGAATGCTCCTGGGTGGCGGAATTGTGGAATGTTGTTGCGAGGACCCTTACCTCCATTTTGGATGTTCAAATACCTGTATCACCACAATTATGATCTTACTGGATTTTTCAGTTTATCTTGCGTCTATATCTCAGCTACACAAATACATTATTTCTATTACTTTGTTTTTGACCTCTCTAACATTCTTAAATTTATGATTTTTTCAAACATAATTTGTAATTTCTCTTTCTTTGACTTATCAGTAGTTTTATACTTTATATATTTTCCTGTTTTTATATATATATATATATATATATATATATATATATATATTTATTTTCTTTTTTAAATAATCCTAGTTCTGAGTTTTATGGTATTGTTCATGGTCATGGGGAACAGTGATCTATCCTAGCAGCAAGGGTGGAAGGCAAGGGATTATGGTAATCATTTCAGGCACTTGGAAGTTAAAAAATTAAATGCAGACAAATGTCAGATAAGCTATTGTACTGACTAGTCCCTTCACTTATAAACTTTAAAAAATGATTATTTATTTTTTGATTCATTTAATTTTTTTAGTTCCAACGATTTTTTTTTTCTAAAACAGCACATTATTTTTAAATCCTTTTGTTTTTGTTTCTTTGAACAGACACATAAAATGATCGTGTTAACTAAACTCTTGTAATGTTAAAGTAACCCATAAAATGTCTATATGGAAATAATCTTTTGGCAGTTGATCTAACACTAGGGTTGATGTGTAAGGTCTATAGAAGAGAATTTATCTTATTATAAGTGGAAATGGTAGCAATATGTATTATTAATTGATCAGTAAATAAATGCTGGGCTGTATAGATTGCTGCCCAAAAAGTCTTATTTCTTTCTTATTATCAAATTCCTGATTGCAGTTTGCATGTTCTCCCCGTGTCTGCGTGGGTTTCCTCCGGGCACTCCGGTTTCCTCCCACATTCCAGAGACATGCAGGTTAGGTGGATTGGCGATTCTAAATTGGCCCTAGTGTGTGGTTGGTGTGTGGGTGTGTTTGTGTGTGTCCTGCGGTGGGTTGGCACCCTGCCCAGGATTGTTTCCTGCCTTGTGCCCTGTGTTGGCTGGGATTGGCTCCAGCAGACCCCCGTGACCCTGTGTTTGGATTCAGCGGGTTGGAAAATGGATGGATGGATGGATGATTGCAGTCTTACCTTTACAATAAGAAAACAGTTTGTAATTTTAGAAACAAATCAAATAGCTAACAAAGCATCATTCATCCAGTCTCTGGACAAAATGTGAAAAAGAAATCACTGATTGAATGGAAACATTTTGGGTTCAATGCAAATTTCACTTTTTTCAGTTCTCATTTTTACTTTGTTTTACAGCCCAATGCTGTTTAGCGGTCTTCATTCTCTTGTGCTTTAGTGACTACTGGCCCCTGGCAGCACTCTATGTTGGCTGGCTTTACCTTGACTGGGACACACCTGTCAGTGGTGGTCGGCGATGTCAATGGATTCGCAACTGGAAGGTGTGGACGTATTTCCATGATTACTTTCCTATCAAGGTAAGTCAGTTTGAAGTTTAAGTTAAGAAAGAAGACCTCTACTTAAGAATTTTAAGAAATTTATTTTAACCTAATTGATGTTAATGTTAAGCCCTCTGTCTAACCAGAATTGAAATGAGTGAAATCACTTATAAAAAGAGAAAAAATTAAGTACTTGACAATAACCGTAAGCTACTCTTTGTTGTGGGGAAGAGTGTTGATAATAGCCTGAGTTACACTTTAAATGAGAATGTTTGTTTTGAAATGCCAGTGTGCAAAATCACTGGTTCTTGAGTATAAGACACATTGAAATTATGTCTGTCTTGCTTTACTTTTGTAGTTGTCTTTATTTGAAATTACAGATGTTGGTCATGTTGCTTTGTTGAAACGGTAAAGACACATGTACACCCTTAAGTTAAAATTGTTGATGGGTCCCTCTGAACTCGGGACACCCCTGCCCTCCATCACAGCAAGGGTATCTTTGCAGTTTGCAGCAGAGTGTGTGTGCACGCAACCCAAGTGTCATTAATCCTGGACTGTAAGTGGGCAGTGAGTGAGTGGAAATAAGTGTCTTTATTTGAATTGACGTTAAAAGCCAAAAACATCAGGGTAGATCTCAAAACACCAACAATAGCCAATCTGTTTGGAGTTAGCAGGGAAGGGTTCATGCTGATAGTCTATGTGTCAAAGTAGTGTTAATTAAAGGAAAAGATTGACGTAGCCTGTGTTATGTTAAAAGTTTGTAGGGACTTAATTTTAGCATTTTGGAAATAAAAAAGAAATCTACACAGCTGAGAATAATTTGTATTATACTACAAAGTGTAGATGATTTTAGACCAACATTTTAGTTGTGATATTTCAGTTATGCAAATGTTTAACTGAATCCAGCAACAGAGGTCACTTAATCTGCCTTCATTGTGTTTTGTAGATTGTGAAATTTATTCATTCATTCATGATAGTAGAGAAAAGCCAAGCAAAATGACACCTTTTATTGGCTAACTAAAAAAGATTACAATATGCAAGCTTTCGAGGCAACTCAGGCCCCTTCTTCAGGCCTGAGTTGCCTCGAAAGCTTGCATATTGTAATCTTTTTTAGTTAGCCAATAAAAGGTGTCATTTTGCTTGGCTTTTCTCTACATTCATAATGGCTAACACGGTACAACACCCTAGTACTATTCATGATAGTGAAATATAAATTTTTAGTGGTTTGTGCACTTCCATTTTTAATAGTACTTAAAATATTTTGTGCAGTCTTGCTGTTTGCATTATGGTAACGATGCTCTAATTAAGGTTCAGACTGAAACTATTTTGAAAATTGATGGTTGCACTCTGCAGCTTTATTAATGGTTTCCAATAATTCTGTTTCTGCAGGCTTTGGCTGTGAGAGGAGCATTGACTATAGTAATTTTTCAGATCCTCATTATTTTTCCCTAATTTTTGTTGCAGAAATACATATACATTATAGTGGTATACACTTTTTAACTATTAACGGGTTCCATTTAAATGTTGCTATATTTAAGCTACAACTCCAATTCCAAAAAAGTTGGGACGCTGCGTAAAATATAAATATTAACAGAATGCAATGATTTGCAAAAGTCACAAACACGTATTTTATTCACAATAGAACACAGAAAACCTATCAAATGTTTAAACTGAGAAAATATACCATTTTAAGAAAAGAATAAGGTAATTTTGAATTTGATGGCAGCAAAATGTCTCAAAAAAGTTGGGATAGAGCCATGTTTACCACTGTGTAGCATCCCATTTTCTTTTAACAACAGTCCATAAATGTATGGGAACTGAGGAGACCAGTTACTGGACATTTTGGAGAGGAATGTTGTCCAATTTTTGTCTGATATAGGATTCTAGCTGCTCAACAGACCTTGGTCATATGTTTCGTTTCATGATATGTAATTGGTGAAAGGTCCTGACTTCCAGCAGGCCAGTTCAACACCAGGACTCTTCTACTATGAAGCCATGCTGTTGTAATTGATGCAATATGCGGTTTACCTTTGTCTTGCTGAAATATGCAAGGCCTTCCCTGAAAAAGATGTCATCTGGATGGGAACATATGTTGCTGTAAAACCTGTATATACCTTTCAGCATTGATGGTGCCTTTCCAGAAGTGCAAGCTGTAAATTCTATAGGAACTAATGCAGCCCCATACTGTCAGAGATGCAAGCTTTTGAACTGAGCGCTGATAACAAGCCAGATGGTTCCTCTTCCTCGTCCATGTTTTCCAAGAAGAATATCAAATTTCCATTAGTTTGACCACAGAACAGTTTTCTACTTTGCCTCAGGCCTTTTTATGTGACCTTTGGCCCATAGAAGACACCAGTCTTTCTGGGTCATATTCATATATGGCGGTCTTCTTTGCATGATAGAGCTTTAACCTGCATTTGTGGATGACCTGGCGAACTGTGTTCATAGACGATGATTTGTGGAAGTGTTCTTGAGCCCTTGCAGTGATTAAATGACAGAATTATGCTTGTTTTTAATGAAGTGCTGAAGATCATGGGCATCCAATATTGATTTTCGGTCTTGTCCTTTGCACACAGAGATTGCTCCAGATTCTCTGAATCTTTTCATGATATTATTTACTGTAGATGATGAGATATTCAAATTCTTCGCTATTTTACATTGAGGAACATTATTCTGAAATTGTTCCACAATTTGTAGACGTCATTTTGTGCAGATTAGTTGACCTTTGTGCATCTTTACTTCTGACAGTCTCTGCCTCTCTAAGATGCCCTTTTTATACCCAATCATGTCACTGACCTGTTGCCATTTAACTTAATTAGTTGCAAAATTTTCCTCCAGCTGTTTTTTATTTTTAGTACCACTTACTTTTAAAGACTTTTGTTGCTCCTTTCCCAACTGTTCTGAGACATGTTGCTGCCTTCAAATTCAAAATGAGCTAATATTTTTCATGAAATAGTAAAATGTCTCACTTTCAAGATTTCATATGTTTTCTGTGTTCTGTTTTGAATAAAATATGGGTTTGTGAGATTAGCAAATCATTGCGTTCTGTTTTTATTTACATTTTACACAGCATTCCAACTTTTTTGGAATTGGGGTTATATATTAGTTATGCATTTTATTTGGGCATTAAACCATCATTTCTAATTTTTCCATTTTTTCCTCTCCCTTGTAGTTGATAAAAACAGAAGATTTGGACCCCAGTCGAAATTATTTATTTGGATTTCATCCACATGGTGTTTTGGTGGCTGGTGCATTTGGAAATTTTTGCACAGAAGCATCTGGTTTTACACGCTTGTTTCCTGGATTGACTCCATACCTGCTCATGTTGCCTTTCTGGTTCCGTGTGCCTTTCTACCGTGATTACATTATGAGTGGAGGTATGTCCACATTTCTAGCTGTCAGTTTTGTTAAGATCTTTTCACAGATTGGCAAGTAATACAGGTTTTTTGCAACATTTTTTTTAGCACAAATGTCATGACTGTTTTAACATCAAGGTTAAATGCCAAGAATGCTTTTAAAATTGGAAGATCTTTAAAGTTGTGACACAATAAAGAAAGTTTCATTAGATCTTGCAGAACTTTTAAAAGATGAACAAATATGGAGAAACTATTAATGGCAAATGATTCCCAAATACAGTGCATCCAGAAAGTATTCACAGCGCATCACTTTTTCCACATTTTGTTATGTTACAGCCTTATTCCAAAATGGATTAAATTCATTTTTTTCCTCCGAATTCTACACACAACACCCCATAATGACAACGTGAAAAACGTTTACTTGAGGTTTTTGCAAATTTATTAAAAATAAAAAAATTGAGAAAGCACATGTACATAAGTATTCACAGCCTTTGCTCAATACTTTGTCGATGCACCTTTGGCATCAATTACAGCCTCAAGTCTTTTTGAATATGATGCCACAAGCTTGGCACACCTATCCTTGGCCAGTTTCACCCATTCCTCTTTGCAGCACCTCTCAAGCTCCATCAGGTTGGATGGGAAGCGTCGGTGCACAGCCATTTTAAGATCTCTCCAGAGATGTTCAATCGGATTCAAGTCTGGGCTCTGGCTGGGCAACTCAAGGACATTCACAGAGTTGTCCTGAAGCCACTCCTTTGATATCTTGGCTGTGTGCTTAGGATTGTTGGATGGATGGTTAGTTTAGTTTTCCTCCATATACACTCAGCTCTCCAGCATTTTGTCTTTAGTTCAGACACTCTGAGTCTTCCAAGGTATTTTTGTGTTGGAGGATTTCTTAACAGTTTTTAAGAGGTAACTATGTCACCTACAACTCTCATTTTACCATTCACACATGCTGTATTAGGACAAGCAAAAAATTTGGACTGATTATTGAGAATATTAGTAAACCTATATGCTTCTGTGTCATCAAAATAATGTTAAACAATAAAAAAGGCATTGAAGGTTCACATAGGGCAAAAGACAGCAAATATTTTTAAACTGTTCCATTACAAGACTTGCTGCGAGTAAGTAATAAAGCATTATGTGTTTTTTTTTTCCTGTCCCTATCTCCCCTATTAATGGACATTTTCAGTGCAAATTTACACTTCCTTACAAAATCTGGATACAAATGTCATCTGGAATAGAACTTGTTTGTAACCCAAGACCTGCATGCATTTGATCTTTTTATAACTAAAATGGTTGCTCAATTTACAGGTTACACTGAACTAAGTTTATTTACAGGTCATTCAGAGCTGGTAAAATCATTACACATATATACAGAAGGACCAGGACAGAATTTGAGCTTGAACTTTAATGTAAATAAATGTCAAGTTTTACACGCCTGTATAAATAATAAATAACAAAATGTGGTTTCTGATGCTTGAATACTGTATATTATTCTTTATAAAACTCTTGTGATTCTTATTTGGACGGCTTAAAAAAATGGTAGATTTCTCTTGTCAAGTACAGATGTGTTTTAGTTCATGCTTTTAGTATTTGGCAGGTTTATGAAATTTCATAATTCTGTTAGCAGTAAAATAATATGATTGTTGTTATATTTTGTCTATGTGTATTTCTTAGACTTTTAGGGTAACATTTAGAAACTTGCCATAATTTATAGCATACTAGATTAGCATTTATCATTGTGGTAATATTCTGCAAAGTGTTGTGTGTTGCACATTGTGATGACCGGCACAGTTCTATACTTGGGTTTGAAGATTTTAAGTAAACTATTCTGTAACAGACTGGAAGGAATCCAACAGACTGAAATCCAAGAAAGAGGTGATGTTTGCATAATGCAAAATAACTGCCAGCCTAGAGACTAGAGCTGAGCAATTGTCCCTTCCCTCTGCGCTCTCTCATAAACATGTTTTAAGACAAGTTGCCCAATTACAAAGGTACTGTGAAATCAAATATGTGCAAACAGCTGTTCTACCCTCTGTACAGAAACAGAACCAGTAGTCAGAAGAAACTTTAATACTTGCACAACAGTGTTTCTTTTTATATATATATATATATATATATATATATATAATATATATATATATATATATATATATATATATATATATATATATATATATATATATATATATATATATAATATATAAAAATATACAGTGCATCCGGAAAGTATTCACAGCGCATCTCTTTTGGTGGCTGGTGCATTTGGAAATTTTTGCACAGAAGCATCTGGTTTTACACGCTTGTTTCCTGGATTGACTCCATACCTGCTCATGTTGCCTTTCTGGTTCCGTGTGCCTTTCTACCGTGATTACATTATGAGTGGAGGTATGTCCATATTTTTAGCTATCATTTTTGTTAAGATCTTTTCACAGATTGGCAAGTAATACAGGTTTTTTGCAACATTTTTTTAGCACAAATGTCATGACTGTTTTAACATCAAGGTTAAATGCCAAGAATGCTTTTAAAATTGGAAGATCTTTACAGTTGTGACACAATAAAGAAAGTTTCATTAGATCTTGCAGAACTTTTAAAAGATGAACAAATATGGAGAAACTATTAATGGCAAATGATTCCCAAATACAGTGCATCCAGAAAGTATTCACAGCGCATCACTTTTTCCACCTTTTTTTGTTATGTTACAGCCTTATTCTAAAATGGATTAAATTCATTTTTTTTCCTCAGAATTCTACACACATTATGGGGTGTTGTGTGTAGAATTCTGAGGAAAAAAATGAATTTAATCCATTTTGGAATAAGGCTGTAACATAACAAAATATGGAAAAAGTGATGCGCTGTGTATACTTTTCCAGATATATATATATATATATATATATATATATATATATATATAATATTTGCAGCTGGAGATCCACAAATGGAGAAAAATTAATCACGTATCATAAAGTAGTTTTTTATTCCTGAGCTTTCAACATGTATCTATGTGTGTGTGTATATATACACGTTCCATAGTATGTAGTACATAAGCATTTTTTCCAGTTCAGTTACTCTTTTCAGATATTTGAGAATGTTGGTACTTTTAAATTGGCAGCTTCATCAAGTTCATTTAAATGTTTTCTACCCCCCCTCCCTCCTTTTTTTTTTTTTTTTTCTTTCAGGCTTGGTGTCTTCTGACAAGCGTAGTGCCAGTTACCTTTTGAGTAAGAAAGAGGGTGGTAATGTGGCTGTTGTGGCAGTTGGAGGTGCACCAGAATCCCTGGAGGCCAGACCTGGTGCTCTGACTCTGCAGGTGTTAAGCAGAAAAGGTTTCATCAAGATGGCCATTTCTAATGGGTGAGTAATACAAATGCTTTTTTCTTTTCATTTTTCTGAGCTTATTTTCCATATTAGATTTTGCCCAACTGCCAATCTAATTTTAGTTCCACTGATATCCCACACCAAACCACACTTGCATACAATTTCATCCCACCCCATTCCTGCTTTCAGGGCATGAACTTTGGTTAGGTTCAGGTCAGTATTTATTTATTTTTTCGTTCCTGTGGTAAAATTTTTCAGACTTGTCCCAAACATCTTTCAGCTCTTGTTTAAGTCCCTGACACATTCTTAATAAATAAAGTCCGTTCAAATTCTGTATTTTCCTTTAATGCTAATTGTTCCTTTGTTGTAACATTTATATGCTAATCCTTCCACTGACACTGTTTTATTGACAGTGTATCCTTTAATTTCTTTCCCAGTTTATCACTTCTTCATTATGTGTGGTCCTTTTTTCTATTCTTACATTCCCAAATATTCAGTAACCATGTCACTTGTTTCCCTATCACTGTACTTCCCTTTTCATTTGTAATACTATATTTTCTGTATAACAATTTCTTTGTTTTTTTGTAAGCCTTTCTGCAAAATTGCCTCTAGATTTTTAATCTTGCAGAGGTTTCTTTGCTGTAAATCAATGTACTGGTGTATCATCTTTGAATTATGTTAATTGCTTCTGTTTGATATTTGAATATATTTAACTGATGTTTTTGTTAATGATCAATACTAAAAAGCTTTAATGTCAAAATGAAAGTTATAAATAAACAAAGCAACTGAATTCCATTAAATTTCAATGCATTTGCTGTGGCACCTAATTGATCTTTGATGTGCGTTTAATTCTGTATATATGCAGAGTCTAATAGTGTGAATCCAATAGGGATTTTACACAAGTTCACACAAATTACACCTACTAAATCTCTGAATTATAATGATTGCACAGTACATTTTTTAAGCATTTAGAGTATTGCATGAATCAAAGGACACCATATTCACCATATTTCCTTTCTCATCTGCAGCAATGAAAAATTGATTTTTCCCAATTTGTTGTAAAATAGTTTTAAAATAATGTTTTAAAGAACATTTTCAATTTTACAGACTCACATGTAGCTACCTAAACATGCAGTTTCACACTCCTCTAGGTATAACTTTCCACATAACCGGATATTGCTGCAATGTTTGTGTTGTAATTAGTGTCTGTGTTGGCACACCTTCTCTAAAAATTGAGAAGTAGAGGTTTTTAAATACTTAAATTATTATGTCGTACACCCTTTGTCTTGATTGCAAGCTACCTGACTGCAGCAATAAAATGAAATGAACTTCTGTGCCACAAAGTAAGTTGGGTGCTGCAAGTCTTGTGAGAGTGCATTCCTCTGGTTCCTACAAACATTGCCTCGATATGTGACAAATCTGAACTTCATATGTAATGCACTAAACTCACTCTCTAGCTATATATAGCCAAAATAAGACAATGGATGTCAGTTACAGCGCCATTGGGTAACTGGATGTATCATATAAATGTGTATTTTTATGTGTACAATGTTTGTGTTGTATTTATTTATTTTTTTTAAACCAAAGGCTCATAATATTGGCAGTAAGTGAGGTGTAGTGGTTAAGGCTTTAGACCTAGGACTTCAAACCCTGAGGTTGTGGGTTTAAAGCCTGGCACTATGTGACTGTGAACATGTCACTTCACCTGCCCATGCTCCAGTTGGAAATGCAAAAGAAATCTCAAATGTTGTACGTCACTTTAGATAAACATACCAGTCAAATAAGTAAATATATTTTTAGTTTACTGGAGCTGCTTAATCTTGAATATGCTATATACAATTACATGAGTAAAACATTCCTGTCTGATATCAATTTCTGCTTTTGGTAGTGACTTGGCTTTTGTTGATTGTCTTTGGAAAACACAATTTTACATGAAAGTGTATTCTTTTGAATTCAAATAGGTAATCAGTTGGAATAATGTGAAATCTGAGTATATTTTATCATCATTAATAATACTTAATGCATTTTATTTATATAGCACCTTTCCCTTGCTCAAAAGCTGTATCCTGCAGGGAGCACTCTTTTTCCCCTGGGATGCATTTCTTGATGTAGAACAGACTAGAGTCAATACCATCCCTTTTGTAACCAAGGTGGAAATAATTACAAGAGAGAAATGTGATACAGAAAGAGATAGATGTATTTAACTTGCTTTAAAAGGTAACATTCATTCCATTCACAGTGTATAATCATAAATACATACATACATACATATTCAGGCTGGAGAGAAGCCAAGGGACATCAGAGCCAAATAGGGGAATGCTAACAACCAGATGTCCCATCCGGAAGAATATTGACTTCATGGAGGTGCTTCTGACTTCGTGCTGGATCCTCGTCATTATAACCACTCACATATTTACTTATTCATAAAATTCTTGTCAGATATGGCCAACTGTCAGACAGACTGTCTGGTTATTAATACCTTCAACTGATCTCATCATCACAAGACTGTGTTTTTTAAAAATATTGGTCACGTAGACATCAGGACTTTTAAAATAACCTGCTTGTGTGTACTTCACATGTTTTTTGTCCCTCTCTCTAACCTGCCTTCCAGTTGTCATTTGTCCGTTTCCATCTCTCTGGCAATTTCTCTCTTTCTCAGCTGAATTACCTGGCTCTGAAATAAATTTCACATATTATATCGGCACAGAATAACCTTCTTGCTACAAAAGCGCCTAACAGAAATTCAGAAAGAACAGGACATATACAAAATTGTATACAATTAATATCTGCATAAAATAGTAAATAAAGATAAATACAGGATATACAAAGCATTGAAATAGAGAAAACAATGATAAACCAGAATAAAACACAAAAATATGAATTCTACAAGAAATCCTGGAACAAATAACAAATCTTCTAGGGTATTTGGACATACAGGTTAAACAGAAAAAAGGCTCCGAAAGTCAGGGAAGGTTAAATGTCTTCCTGAACAAATTATGTGTTTTAAATTGTTCAGATGGCTGATCTAATTATTTTAGGGAGGTTTTTCCAAAGTCTGAGCGCTATAGAGCTGAAAGCTGTTATACCCTTAGAAAACAGGTTAGTTTGGAGCACAACAAGTACTTGCTGCTCTGGGTCTGCGTAAGGATTCTTGCAGTAGAGTTCTGAACCAACTGGAATTGAAATAACATGTTAGAAGGGGCACATGCCAGTAGGGAGTTACAGTAGTTGATGCAGGATGTAATAAAAGCATGGACAAGTTTCTGAGCATTGGAAAAGGAGAGGAATGAGCAAACACAAGATGTGTTCTGAAGGTGAAAGTAAGAAACATTCTTAATGTAGTGATTGTGGATAGACTTGGAAAGGGAGGTGTCAAAGATGACACCAAGATTCCTAGCAGAAGAAGAAAGTGTAATGACATCATTGTCAAGGGAGACTAAGAAGGAGATAATGTTCTTAAGATGAGCTTTACTGACAGTTAGCATGACTTTGGTTTTGTTAGTTTTATTTTAAAGAGTAACGTTCCGTTTTAATTTTATTGAGGCAAGTTGTGAAGTAAGTAAGCTCTGATGAACTTTGACTTTTAATGCTGCAGTAGTTCTGAGTGTTAAAAGTAAAAATTTATTACAAACAATATGATGTTTACAGTCTGTACATTTTGGCTGGCCATGGAATGAACTGAATGGGGTGGTTTTCTCTAGTGCTTGAAGTGAAAGAAAATAAACACTAGCACTGTAGTTAAGAGTACTTAAACGATTGGGGGCCACCTTTAAAGTCTGCAGGTACGAATGTATATTGTTGTATTTGGGCTCTTCTTAGTTGCACAAAAAGACAGCCAAAAGAGAATTGGGCAAAGAGACTTTTATTCTGGCACTTAAAGAAAGAGTATTGGAGCTTTATTCAAACATGCAGCAAACCTGACAACTTCCTACTTGTTTTGCTCCTTTGATGGTTCCTTCAGATTAAAAGAACTCTATAAAGCGTCTTCCTTGAAATTGTTCAGTTGAAGGGGAGCAGCAAATGGTTTGTACAAGACAGAGAATGAAATCATAAGTAAATTAGCTAGATTTATAGCCATATATGACTTATGTGCTATTGAGATCAGCTACTCCTGTACAAATAAAAATTTAAACTGGTTGAAAGTATGTATTGTTTGTGGATAATCCAGCACCAGGGAAAGAGAGCATAGCACAATCAGTCACAATATGTAAAGAATTTTGGAGAGTGGGGTGAGACATCTCTATTTAATGTATATAGATGCACACACAAATGATTTTGGAAGCTGAGGGTCTCCTTTCAAAGTCTGTACATGTAAATGTATATTACAGTGGAGTAGCTCGTGGGAGACTTTTTAAATTTTAAACTTCTGCCTCTACTTCTAGTGCAGATCAGGTAGTGACACTCTCTCCCTGTCTTTTTGCTTCTAATGAAGTAACACCAACACTCACAGCTACGGCAGACAGTACCCTCTCTAAAGCTTTATAGCGAGGTTGCAAACCATTGAGCTTTGCAACTTTCTTGAGCTTCACCAATCTTTCTCTTACCACTTCATACTAGACTGTAGATGCCAAATGTGATTATGTCTGGGATTTCCAGTCCAGGTACACTGCCTGTTCTTCAGTCTTCTGTTCACCCTATTGTTTGCTGTCAGTCACTCTTGCTGCATCTTTCATTTGTGTAAAGCCCCCTGTCAGCATACAATGGAACATGTAAGTTAGCAAAATATTAGTAAATTGTTATCGACACATAAAGAATTTACCAACAAATATGAAAAAACTTAGCTCCGCTAATTTTCTTTTTTCTATAACATCACCAAATTCCAATCAAATCCATTAAGCCATTTTTGAAAATTTTTTTTTTTTTTTTTTTGCTGTGGAGTAGGTTTTTACTCCTAAATATTTATTATTAAATATTATTGAAATGTCCTTTCTCAGCAAATACCTACAGGCCTAGATGTACAATCCACAAAATTTTAGCTTTTTAACTAAATGGGAAGTGGTGTTTTTGTTGAGTGAGTCAGTTAACTTTGCCACGTTGAGTAGCTGTTAAACTAAATTAAAAGTTGTATTGACCTCCTTGGTACAAATTCCAGAACCTAGCTAAGGACTTGTAAGTATCTCCAATCCTTTACAGAGCATTGCAAGTTATAAGCATCATTTGTTCTGCCTATAATGGCCATTGAAGTTGTTGATCAGTTACACTATGATGCACACATCCTTCATTGTTTCCTATTTACCGTTACTTTTGGGTAGATATGATGAGTGGCATATACATGTGAGTGTATTTTATGTTGTACCCAGGATATAAACACTAGTATTTTGCCTACAGAAAAGAACTGAACAGCAAATTGTGTTGCACAGGTTTTATTTTATGTATGTTTGTCCCCACCTGTGATGATTTGCTTTTCTGCTTCCTTTGTGTAGGGCTAATCTTGTTCCCGTTTTTTCCTTTGGGGAGAATGAGCTATTCAATCAAATGCAAAATCCACAGGGTTCCATGCTGCGCAATATCCAGGAACGTCTGCAGAAGATAATGGGTGTTGCTCTACCTCTCTTTCATGCCAGAGGAGTATTCCAATATAGTTTTGGGCTGTTACCTTTCCGGAAACCTATATTTACAGTTGGTAAGTTGGAATGTGAGAGTTTCTTACTTACGTTAGGTTATTCTGTTTAAGTGAAGTTATAGTTGATTTCTTCACGTACGTTAGCTGTCAAGGTTATGCTCCTCACAAATATCGAAAATGGTTTAGTGAGAATCATAATGCATCATCTAAAAACCATATAATATAAAGTATTTTTCTAGATAGAAATGCAACAGTCAATATCTGAAAATGTTAATAGAATCAATATTATCTAGATATACACAAACTACAGAGTTTTGAATAGTAATCAGTTGATAAATATGCCTACGTGTTGGCATTGTTTAAGTCAGAGCAGTGTTTCCCAAACTTGGTCCTGGGGTCCCACTGTGGCTGCAGATTTTTGTTCCAATCAGATTAACAATCTGTGCTAATAATCAAACTCATTTAATTAGCTGGTTTTATCTCCTCTTTTATTCTACATTCAGAAAAACATGACAGTGTTGTTTTTACAATTATGCAATATTTAAAAATATTTCTGATTTTGCTATAGCTTTAAATGCTTAACTCTCTTTTGTTTTTGTCCTATTTTTACCCTTTTTTCTGTGTAGTTTGCTCCCTTCATTGTATCCTAATAATGACAATTAAAAGAATGATGAAAAGCATCAGACCCACTAATTAGTAATCATAGTTTAAATAACCAGAACACGTAGAAAAGAAGAGTGAAAATCAGGATAAAAATATTGTTTTTAGATCAACCCCAAAACATAGACACTGGGAAATAATAGCTTACTTAATAAGGCTAGGAATGCAGAAGTTGGATGGAGCAAAAACATGAAGCCACAGTGGGTCCCCATGATCGAATTTGGGAACTGCTGAGTGAGAGAATGCACTTTAAATCTAACTATTCTAAAAGCTTTTTGAATAGAGTGGTGATTTAAAAATGTTCTTAGTTATAGCATAGCAAACAAACAGGTGCCTCCATTCTACTAATGTAATATAGCATTTTTTTTCTCTGGAGCCTAATTGGTCTCTCCACAAGTTTATTATAAATACTGACCCAATTTTGCATCTGAGAATTAATGTTGACCAGCATATTTGACCTTTTCCTTCTTCCTGTAGTTGGCAGGCCAATACCTGTTCAAAAGAACCCCAACCCGTCAAAGGAAGAGATTGACAAACTTCATGCCAAATATTTGGAAAGCTTGATCCAGCTATTTGAAGAGCATAAAGCTCAGCATGGAATTGAAGATCACAAACATCTTGTCTTAATATAAAAGCAAAAAAACAATCTTTTCATCAAGCAATGGATTGTATCAACAAACTTCCATCCAGGATGTCTTGAATTGATGGTTGTGAGGCAATGGTGGGTTATGAAGTTTTGGTTATTCCAACAGTAGTTCTCTATATGGCGAGCTCAGGAAAGCACATCTCTGCTTTAATTGTTGAGGCTGCCTTTTGGCATATGGCAAATGCTAAATATCTACAGAGACTTATTTTATGAACACTTGCACTTTTTTTTTTTTTTTTTTTTTTTTTTTTGTGCATACACATTTAAGTAGCAAACACTCTGATAGTAAAAATCACAGGAATTGACTCAAGTTCTTTACCTACAGTGTTGTGGAAATATTACTTAAAGATGTTGTCTAACGTGCAGCCTAAAATGAGCCTGCCAGTAGGTCTCAGTGTTTTCATTCTAAGATAACCCCAGGTTCTTCTTGTCCAAATGTTTCTTATTTGATGGGATGATCCATTATCATCCTGTTGTGGCACAGACTACATTTTGCTGCTTTAGTTTTGGTTTTGTCAGTGAAAACAAACTTCTACTGCTATTTGTTTCCAATAATAGCTTACAGTTGAGGCATGGGGTTCCACTCTAGCTGTTTTGAAAGGGATTGTTGCCTATATCTTAAAACGCAACTGTTTTGTCACTAAACTTAATCCTTCATCATAGGAATTACATTATCATCTTAACAAGGTAGGATGACATAAGCAAATTCCCTTTTTAAAGCAAGGACACTTGTGTACATTTTTAAATAATGTGAAGGATATTACCCAGTTACTATTTTATGTATGTTTGCCATTTTTTTGTGCCAAGGTCAGCTTTGTTTTTGGAGGGTGGGTGAGGAATCAAAATCTACCCTCTTCTTAAACAGAAGGCACTTTACAAACCTTTGGTTAAATTTGTTGACCTGGAAATTAAGTGTAAACTGTGAATGACAAAAGGGAATAAATATGAAATATATTTGCAGAAAGGGTATAGTGTTTTTTTTTTCTTTCTTTTGTGTGGTATTATAGACTTCTGGATTTCAAAATGAGAAATTTTAATCTGGATCTCTACCTACATAGAATGCTTACTGCAGTGTTTACATCACACCTTTATTGCTTTATTGGACGTTTAGTTTACGTGCTTATGTCTTGAAATACCAAAGGAAGGAAATGAGTGATCATTTAGTATGCAGGGACTGAACATTTCTTGCAGTTGTGAAACAAGATTCTGTATACAGCTGTTGAGTACTGTAACATGGGAGAACATCACATTGATATCATAAAATGCATTCTGTGGTACAACATTCCTGGTATTAATATTCATAAGTTATCCATCATAATCTACAAAGTAGTATTTCTAATTAAATACTAAACCTGCAAATTAGTCCATACCTAATTTGCTAGCAATGTTTCCCACATTAATTGTTTTATAATATAAATATTAACACTGTGAAAGGTATTTTTTATCTCTTGAGAAACAGATATGTTTAATAGGTAAACACAAGCAAGCAAGTCAGTTCTGTAACACGTCATATTGTATTCCTTAAAAGAGTCGGCTGTTTAGATATGAGCAGTATTGGGGATATTCAGGTCAAATTTTAGCCCTAGGATGTATGTTTATTTTGCACATTATTCTCATGAAATACATATTAGTCAGTAAAATTTTTAATGCTGAATATATTCACCACATTTGAATATTAAATATGAAGGACCACAATGGCTTGCATTTTATGTTTGATCTAGTTTGCAGAAGTTCTGACCTGTTTAACGTTGTAATTTTTAATTATTATATAATTAAACTTGGGGGGGCAAGCCCACCTGGCAACTTCGGCACCCAACCCCCAGTTGTAGTCAGAATATTAGTAAAATCTGTAACTGTACAAAAGAAAAATTATTTTTTATAGGGCGTTTGCCCCCCCCCCCTGCTCACTTCGCATGTCAACTGTCCCAGCCTGCACAATGCGCCAGCCACTTCGCGTCTCAGTCTCTCACGTTGTGAAGAGGGGCTCGTCCAAAACCCCCTCTTAAATGGTGATACAATGGGAAACAAATAGTTTTGTTTTTTTTAACCTCCTCTTTGCTCAATCAGCTGCTGGATTGCTGCTTGCTCCCATGCCGCATGATCTGTATCTCAAACAGCACTTCAAACATTTAAAATCCTGTACAGCAGCTGTCCTACTTTTTGTCTTGTATTTCTGGCTCTGGGCATGGTTAAATCTCTTGGCACAAAGTCTCATCTCGTGAGATGCAAGTTCTTGATATTTTTTAGTTTAAAAGTTAAAAACGGAATAAAAATCTGAAAATCTAGCAACATCATATTAAAGTTCGATAAATTCTGAAAAGAATGATACCAAACATATATATGTAGGTTTTGCTTTGCTTGTGGATTTAAATGAAGTAGGAGTAGCCAACCTGTGCCCTGTCCATCTCAGGTAATGTATAGTATATGACTAAAATTCAGTTTTCAGATTATTTAATTGTACCATTCACATGAAAAAAGCTGTCACTTCTACATACATTAATCAAAAATTGTTGTTCCTTTAGTACTGTAACTAATTTCCAGTAGCGGGTTGGAAAATGGATGGATGGATGGATGGATGGTTATATTTCATCTTTAAAAAAAAGTTTGGCATATACATTACATATTTTTAAAATATTGCACAGCAGAACTATATACTGTACTGTATTTATTAAAGCTGGCTGATTTTAATGCCTTAAAATTTAAAGAGCATAGGTAGCCAAGACAAATGTATTTGATTAAGCATCAATCAAATATAAAAAAGCAGTTACCACATTGTCACCTATCAGCTAAGGGACTGAGGTTTAAATCATCATGCTGGCAGCATATGACTTGCTGTATGACCTGCAACTACCTGCCTGTGTTGTAGTCTGAAGTAATAGATGAAGAATGTTAATATTAACTGTGTAATTGGAATAGTATTCAAAGTTGAATGGCATTATGTCAAATAAAAAGTGTGTGCCTAATAAAGTTTAAAAAAAGTAGAAGGAAAAATATGATTTAAAAGGGATATATAAAAATAGTTGAATAAATTTGTGGCAAAATGTTAGGAAAGACTGAAGGTTTGTAATGTAAGGAGTGTAACATTCTGCTAAAATGGAAACAAGGTGGGAAAACACCTCTATGAGTGGTGGCAAATTACAAATCAAAGGAAAATGTCATTTTAATAAAAAAAAGGGAAGTTTGCCCTAGCAATCAAAAGGGGAATAGTGTGTAACTATACCCCCCCCCCACCATAAAAAAACTGCCTTTAGAAGGAGTTTATCACCTGATTGCCTACAATTTACATGTATACTGTAATCCCATGGAGGAATAACATTTTTGTAACGAAGCAGGGCCTTTAGGTGTACAACCCCCCACATTTTACCTTCTCTATTATGGATCCACCACTAAATTCAACATAGTAGAGAAAAAAAATCAAAGGCATTGAATGTTTAAATGAGACTGGAGCAGTCTGCTGTACAGACTTAAACAAAATTTAATTGCCATAAATCTGTTTATATGCTGTACAAGGTGAGGGCTGCAATTAAGGATTATGTTAATAGATTAACAATCTCCAATATATTCTGAAAGCATTTTTTCCTCTCGGAGGACACCCTTGCCCAGAGGGGGCTGGGTGGTCTCGTGGTCTGGAACCCCTACAGATTTCATTTTTTTTTTCTCTCCAGCCGTCTGGAGTTTTTTTTTGTTTTTTTTTTCTGTCCCCCCTGGCCATCGGACCTTACTCTTACTCTATGTTAATTAGTGTTGTCTTATTTTCATTCTTTACTTTGTCTTTTATTTTTCTTTTCTTCATCATGTAAAGCACTTTGAGCTACATTATATAGCACATTTTCATATAAATAAATAACGTTGTTGTTGTAAACACTGCATAGGGCTACAGTTGATAAATGGTGGAGAGTTTGGGCATTATTTCTAGAATATAATTGCAGCATAAAGTATTCCCTACACACCACTGAGATGCCACATCTCCACTGTGAGCTGTGTTATAGGAAAGCATTTTGGCAGCAGGACATGACTGCTTTGTCAGAATCAACGCAAAGAAAAGATGGTGCAGTTTAAAGAAATGGTGGGGAAAAAAATCTGTGCCTTACTTGCTAAAGAGTGAATTAGGGAACAGAACAACAATTCAAAGGAGACTGCCAGAGCAGAACTGAAATGGCTTGAAATGAATGGAAAAAGAATGTCCTTTTGTGAACTTATTCTGTCCTTGAACTCACTGAAAATCTGGCAAGACCTCAAAATTGCTGCCCATCAGCATTCCACAACTAACATGACATGGCTGGAGGAATTTTGCAAGGGTAAATAGGCAAATATTGCTTCATCACAATGTGCAAATTTACAGATTTATCTGTAAAAGATCACTGTCTCTTACTACAACAAGAGGTGGGTTCAGCATAATGTTAACCTTTAGAGATAAACGCTTAAAAAATGATTATGTCAGTGTTTATTATTTGTTATTTTAATGTTTACTATAATCCTTTTTTTGGGAGGGAGATTGTGGGGAAAAAAGGTAAATTACACATAATATTTTTTAGTGTATTGTACCAAGATCTAGGCCATGAGACTCTTAAATTTGAAAAATCTGCATGTGGCCAGCTAGTTTTACAAGAATCCATGTTTATTTTGAAAATATATGCATTAATGATTATAAGTATTTTGTGGTTTGATAATTTTGTTTTGCACCATCTAATAAACCTATATGATGACAAGCAGATGTAGATGATAGTGTCCTTCGGCTGTCTACAAACCCAGACCAAAACTATCAAAATAAAGGTTTTGTTTTAGAATTAAATATAGGGCGGAATAAAGAGAGGACTAGTGAAAATCCAAAGTGAATAGAAGTGCAATTAGCAATCCCCTGTAGCCACTTGGGGCCTACCTAAGATGAGCCTCCCTTTCCTGTCTGTCCAGTGAGGTGGTCAGTCCGATTGCCCATTTCAAAGTACTGTAGTCAAACAGAAACGATTCCCTCTAGTTCAGTACCCTTCTCTTTTTCTGAATCTAGGACTCTGCTTGATGCCAGATCATTGCTTACCTTTACTCACTTGCCAACAGAACACTTAAGTGGCCATTGATGCATGGTGGTTCTTATGCCCCAAGACAGTGTCATTTCTGAAGTCTTTACTGACCTCTGATAGTGCTGGGGACTCAATCACACAGGTCTGACTGATAGCACCACATGCTCCTCAACACCTGAGGCACAATTAACAATTAAAGGCCAATCTTCACTCCGTACAATTTAGTACAGGGTCCTGTGGTGTACCCAAGCAATACAACAGGCTAGCAGCAGTACTAGTCCCAAAGAAAATTTCACATGCTATAAAAAGAAAACTTTTTATTGATATAAAATTGCATTGAACATATCCTACAAAATGGGCGGCATGGTGGCGCAGTGGTAGTGTTGCTGCTTCGCAGTAAGGAGACCTGGGTTTGCTTCCCTGGTCCTCCCTGTGTAGAGTTTGCATGTTCTCCCCGTGCCTGCGTGGGTTTGCTCCGGTTTCCTCCCACAGTCTAAAGACATGCAGGTTTGGTGGATTGGTGATTCTAAATTGGCCTTGGTGTGTGTGTGTCCTGCGGTGGGTTGGCGCCCTGCCCGGGATTGGTTCCTGCCTTGCACCCTGTGTTGGCTGGGATTGGCTCCAGGAGACCCCCGTGATCCTGTGTTTGGATTCAGCGGGTTGGAAAATGATGGATGGATGGATATCATAGAAAACTGGAAAAATGTAATTATGATAATTAAGAATAGTTTGTTATAAACATTTTTAACAATAGAATAGTAAAGCATATGGGCCCATAGTCTTGAAATAAGTTTGGCTCATATATAGCATGATGAACTTTTCTGCATTGTCAACACATTCTTTTTGTTGTCATCCTTAACAAGTACAGCTTCACATTCGTCATATTTTTGATGTAACTTTCCTAAGTAGTGCTCTTCAAACAAACATTGGCCTAAAGATATCAAAGCAATGCCTGCATATGGACAAGAGTTTAGAGTATTTAATGTGCAAACCTTTCCATTTCGATGACTAATTCTTTCATTTTCAACATTAAAAAAATACAATGTGATATATCACTTCGCTGATGCAGCTTTGGTAAATTGTAATCTTCAAAGAAACATTGATATTCAGATTAAAAGTAATGCTTTCACGTGATCAGAAATTACATAATCTTTTTAACTGTTGCCAAGCATGTCTGTGTTTATAAATGAAGTTAAAGATAAGGAGCTGTTAATAATTCTTATGTTTTGTAAATAATTACTACAAATGGTAGATTTGATGATCTACTCAATTGTTTCCATGCGTTTCTGTCCCTGGAGCATTTTTGCAGTTTTATTCTGGACTTTCTACTGAAGTCTGTGAGGAATTCCTCCACTTTTTCCGTAACAAAATTAAAGATCTAAATAATTCAACTAACATAAATATATCATCTGTTTATATCTCTCCCTGTTTTCCCACTCCATCCAGCTCCTTCTCTAAGTTCTCACCAGTCACCTCTGCGTTTGTTAATAACCTGCTTTGTAAGATGAGGCCGACTACTTGTGTACTGGACCCCATCCCCACCACACTACTTAAATCCTGCCTTCATGCCATAATCCCGACTGTTACAACAATAATAAACTCATCCCTTGACACTGGCTCCGTGCCACTCACTTTTAAAATTGCTTCTGTAACCCCAATGTTAAAAAAGTCTGGCCTTGATGCTGACAATCTTAACAATTTACGGCCTATTTCCCACTTACCTTTCCTGTCAAAAGTTCTTGAGCGTGTTGTAGCTTCCCAACTCACCAATTACCTAACCTCTAATAATTTGATGGAACCCTTTCAGTCTGGATTCAGGGCGCGGCACAGCTGTGAAACTGTTCTGCTACGGGTAACCAATGATTTGCTTATGGCAGCAGACTCTGGACAAACTAGCATATTAATTCTGTTAGACCTCAGTGCAGCATTTGACACAGTCAGACATGACATCCTACTGTCCAGAATGGAGAACATGCTGGGTATCTCTGGCACTGCCCTCTAGTGGTTCAAGTCCTATCTGAGTGATAGGCAAGAGTTTGTTAGTCTTGGCAACAGCAGATCCAACTCCGTGCCAGTCACACAAGGAGTCCCTCAGGGCTCTGTCCTTGGTCCTCTGCTTTTCTGTATTTATATGCTTCCCCTTGGCCATATTATCTGTAGTTATGGATTGGGTTATCATTTTTATGCAGATGATACCCAGCTCTACTTCAATGTTAAAAGTGGAACTTCATCAGAGCTTTCTCAGCTCACAACCTGCCTTAGTGAAATTAAAATCTGGATGGAGCAGAACTCTTTAAAATTAAATTGCAATAAAACTGAACTCCTGCAAATTGGGACTAAAATGCAACTTAATAAAATGAACTCCTTCCCAGTCCATCTTGGCAGTGATCTCATCAGACCTGCCTCTACTGTAAAAAATCTTGGTGTCATTTTTGATTCCTCCCTCACTTATTCCACCCACATAAATCACATTAAGAAACTTTCTTACTTTCACCTCCGTAACATATCCCGTGTTCGCTCCTTCCTCTCCTTCTCTAATGCTGAGAAACTTGTCCATGCTTTTATCACATCCCGCATCGATTATTGTAATTCCCTACTGGCAGGTGCCCCTTCTAATCTTATATCACAGCTCCAGCTTATTCAAAACTCAGCTGCAAGAGTCCTTACTCGAACCAGCAGCAGCGAGCACATCACACCCTTCCTGCTCCGTCTTCACTGGCTCCCTGTGTCCTACAGAATTGAATATAAAATCCTACTAATAACCTACAAAGCTTTAAATAACCTCGCACCAAACTACATCAGTGACCTCCTCCATCACTATGTGCCTGCCCGCCCACTAAGGTCCTCTGATTCTGGTAATCTTGTTGTGCCCCTCACTAATCTACACTCCATGGGTGACAGGGCCTTCAGCTGTATAGCGCCCAGACTCTGGAATGACCTACCAAAATTAATCAGGTCAGCTGACTCCATGAATTCCTTTAAAAAACAACTAAAAACTCATCTGTTCAGGAAGGCTTTTAGCTCTATTTGACTTTATTACCTTTCTCTCAGTTTACATCTCTGTCAAGATGCCAATGTAACCTGTATGTGTGTGCTAGACCATCAATTATGTTGTCTGTTTTTTTTTTCAGAATTTACTGTCTTAATCTTCTTTATTTATCTGGTTTGTACAATGCTATATACTGTATATTCTGCCGTTCTTTATTATATTCTGTAAGTGCCTTGAGCATGGGAAAGGCGCTATATAAATAAAATGTATTATTATTATTATTATGTGTATGAGCTTCTTGTCTGCTTCTGAATTACACTCTATTCTGGACTAGAAGCTGCACCCAGCTTCAGCATATTCTGCCGGTTCACATGCACTCAGCCACCAGGTGGCACTGTCATTCAAACTGTAGTTATAAGAAAACAAAAGAAAACAAAAGTACCCCCAGCTTGGGACATGGTCTATGGTCTTCCATATGATCAAATGGGGTAGGTGTGCAAATTTTGTCAGACACTGGTCCAATAGTGTTGATATGTATTCTGGACACATGCATACACACACACACATTTTGAACTTTACACATTACATTATTTCTTGCTTGTCAATGAGGTTCAGTATCTTGTGTGCTTACTTTCTCATGCTTCATCATGTACAGTAATTAATTACCTTCTGTGATGTGTTTGACAATTAGCAAGTGTTGCAGCTTTTTCTTTCTTCTTAATATAGTGTACTTGATTGTGTACAAGGCCCCTGCGATCTGCTTGATGTTCAGCAGAACGCTGTTCTATTTCTTTCTGGCACGTTGCCTGGTTTCAAGAATATGCTTTATGTTTTCGGCCTGGAGCCTTCACACTCTAGTTTAGGGCTTCAAGTAGGAGGAGTTCACTCCAATGGACACAAATATAGTCTAGCTGCAGACCCCCAGACCTCCAACTGGTTACTCTATGGTTAAGATTAGGGTTGTGGGAGGATTACCTGATTCAAATAATGATGTCTGACCATTAAGTGAAGTGCAGGTACTTGGAGCTCCATGGTAGAAGCTCTGGGATGCAGATATGGATAGATAGATAGATACTTTATTAATCCCAAGGGGATATTCACATACTCCAGCAGCAGCATACTGATAAAGAAAATATTCCAGGGAATGAATCTACCTAAAAGAAAGTGGTAGGACTTAACAGTGAAATAGAGAAAAAGGTAGAAAAATAAAGTCATACAGCTATACCCGACTCTTTGGTTTTGAGCTTGCATTGCCATAATAAACACACAATCACATAGCACTTTGCAGAGGTTGCTGCTACATAAGTTTTTTTTTTTTATTTCTAGAACATATCAGGTTATAGGCTTTTGACTATGATGAAGATCAAGGTTCTAGCCACAGTAGTTTCCGAGTAATCATGTAACAGATACACAAACTTTAGCATTTTATTACAGGTAATCATGATGATGGTGAAACGATTTTCGCAAGATTAATTTTTACATAACATTGCCATCTGCTGGGGAAATGGAGAGCAGTGTCACATCTCTTTATCTATATTACTAAACCACAGTTTAATTTATGCACGGCGGACGCACCGAAGCGCATGTGCACTGCGCGGCGGCTTCCCAGAGTCAGTAGGTGGGGCCCAAACAACACAACCTGGAAACTAAACTTGCTCTAATCCACTGTGCCAGCGGTCTGTGTCAGCAGAGGCAAAGGAGTCACGGCTCCAAATGGAAAGAGCTCAACGATTTCTAATACAAAACCGAGCCCATAGTTCCCACAGTCAGTGCATGGCGCCCAAACAACACGACCTGTAAACTACACCTGCTCTAATCCACTGTGCCAGCAGTCAGTGTGTGTAAGTTGGAATATGCTTCCTAACAGTAAACGACTTCTACCTAACGACACAGCCACAGAACAACAAAGACGAGACCGCATGGATAAAAACAATACACGGAGGCTCCTACAATGCGCTTCAGACACACCAGAAGCAAATACGTCACGGCTCCACAATGAAACAGCTCAACTAACGGAAATACAAAACGAGCCCGTATGGATAAACACAATGAACGAGTGCGCCCACAACGCACTTCTGACACAGCAGAGGCAAAGGAGGCACGGCTCCAAATGGAAGGAGCTCAACGATTAGTAATACAAACACGAGCCCGTATGGATAAAAACAATGAACGAAGGCGCACACACAAAGAAACCGTTTTAGTACAAATAGGTTTTATTTAATTAAATGAAAACTTTACCATGGCTACGACCTGTGAACTAAACCTGAGGTAAAGCGTGCACGCCAGGTTGTACAGCCGCCCGAACGCGACCGCCCACACCACCGCATATACGACGACACAGCCATAGAAAAACAAAAAAGAGACTGCATGAATAAAAACAATAAAAGAAGCGCGTTGAAATGAACTTTCCCAGGCCGCACCCACCCTCCATGATATTTCATCCCTCCAAATATCGGAGGGAACAGAAAGTGATTGCCATTCTTGGATTTGCGATTCTTTCGAGAATCGCGGGCTTGTTAGTAATACAGAAATGCATCTATCTATCTATCTATCTATCTATCTATCTATCTATCTATCTATCTATCTATCTATCTATCTATCTATCTATCTATCTATCTATCTATCTGAACTTCTCGGGTTCTCTTTGGCAGCAATTTAATGAAACTAAGCATTCAGAACTTAATTTAAATAAATGCCACTCTCCACTGGAAACTTTCTTTTGCCATCTTTCTCTAGCAATATTAGGTCTGTTGCTCCACTAGCAGAGACAAAATCCTTAAAAATATAAGAAACATAAGAAATTTGACAACCGAAAGGAGACCATTCAGTCCATCAAGCCAGTTTCTTTAGCTAATAGCTAAGCTGTCCCAATATCTCATCCAGATTCTTCTTAAAGGTTGTCCAGGGTTCTGTGTCAACTACATGTCTCAGTAGTTTGTTCCAGAGTTCCAGAACTCTTTGCATAAAGAAGTGCTTCCTGGCTTCAGTCTTAAATGCACTTCCCCTTAATTTCCAGTGATGTCCTTGAGTACAAGATTTACCCTTAATTTGAAAGAATACACTGCTTTTGCAGTCCAATTTATGATACTTTACAAAAGTTTTTAGGCATATGAAAAAATAACTTGGTAAAGTTAAGATACTTCAAAAATAAAGGTTTCTAAATATCAAAAGATTTACCTTAAGGAGCAATAAAGAGTGGAAATTAAATCAAACGAATGTTTGGTGTAACTACCATTTGCCTCAAAATTGCATCAGTTCCCTTAGGGCCACCATCAAGCAGTTTTATAAGATCATCAGCTGGTGGTTTATTCCAAGCACCTTAGAGAACTTGCCACAGGTTTTCTTCAGACTTCAGTACTGTCACTTGCTTCTGTCTCTCCCGCTTTCATGACATTGACACCAGGGCTCTTTGGAAACCATACCTTCTTTTGGAGAAGATATTCCTTTATTTGGCTATATGTTTAGAAGGTAATTTTCTTACTGCATAATTAAGCTGATACTGATCAGACACCTCTCTGATGGTATTGCAGGATGGATGAGAATATGCTTATACTTCTCAAAATTATGGATTCTACTAATTCTGACCCGATTACCTACTCCTTTTGGAGAAATGCAGCTCCAAACCTACAGGAAACCTTTTTCATGCTTCACTATTGACTACAGACACTCATCCATTTAGCACTATCCAGCCCTACCACAGATAAACTGCCTCCTGGTTGAGACAAAAATTTAAAATTTTTACTTTTTAGTACAGATCAAATGCTACCATTGTTTAATATCTCACACCTTGTGTCTTTGTGTTCAGACGACTCTCTTGGCTTTGTTTTCACTTTTGAGGAATGGCTTTTTGGCCTCAACTCTTCCATGAAGACCACTTATGACAAGACTTCTCTGGACTGTAGAGAGGTGTACTGTTGTTCCAGTGATTCTCTGAGCTCAGAGTTAATAGCAATGCTGAACTTCTTGTGATTTCTATATTCAGATCCATTTATGACCTTCTGCCTTACATTTCTGCTCAGAAGAGACCTTGCTGGAGCTGGAGGATCACCGTATGTCTTGTTTGAATACTCACTGTTGCCATGCTGATTAAAAGATTAAACTGTTACATGTGCTGCACCTTTACCTTTTAGTTTGGTTGTCCTTCACCCAGTCTGATTTCTTATGCACCTATTTGTGTGTCAGTTAATCAGTTTGGTTCAGTCAACGCATTGTGTCATTCATCATTAGCACTTGTTATCTTTATTTAATCATACACTGGTTTGTAGACCTACAAAGCAATCACATTTTCATATGAAAAGTACTTAATATGTTATGTTAGTGGAATATAGAACTTTTCTTATAACCTTTAACATTTAAAATACATCACTCTAAAATGGTGGAATCAAATATAAGTGAAATTTTGCATGCATTTTACTGTTGATACAACTTAAAATCTAAACTTTAAGCTCTTTCAAAAGTCCCATCTACTTGTAATGAGTGGATGGGAATGGGATATGAAACCATGCCAGTACAGTTCATGGTAATAAATTTGGCATATTATTAAGGTTTGGGCCTACATACAGTAAAATCATACACTTAAAGAAAAATGTCTTGACTTATGAAATCAGAAAAAATAACAGTTATCAGAGAGGTAGTGTAGCTGACGGATGGAGCATTGAGAAGAGAATCCACACTTAAAAGGCAGCTAAATATTTCCTTTCTTACATTAACCCATTATAAAAAATATACCCAGACAACACCAGATACTTTATAAAAATGTAATGTGACTAAGCTTGCCATTACATTCTGATTCATCATTGGGCTATTTGTTTCATGTCTCCTTTCCCTGCTTACAATACCTGACTCTACCAGTTTCACCACTACAGTGCTGCTATTCTTTCTTCAGAGAATAAACTGAATTAAAAAAATCAAGAAAATGAAAGTTATCACCTAATTTGACAACAGGATATAATGTGTTGAAAGGAGGTTAAACACTCAACTCTTAGGTACAAAAATGATTAATAAAAACTCTGCATTTGTATGGGTATGTGGTGGTAGTATTGGGGGGCGGGAGGGGGCTGATCCTATCACAATGTCACTAGCTGTCCATTTTCTGAGCAAACTTTAAACAGATACTTGGGTGAAAAATCACTCCTTCAAGGGCAGTAAAATAATTCATACATCGCAGTTGGTTGCTAATCTTCATTCTTGAAAACTGGTGATTATAAAAAAAATCCAATCTTTCCACATACTTTGACATGTTTTGTCACCCAGAATTATTTTACTAGGGAATGCCTTAACTAAGGTTACATTTTTTCCTGTAGAGAAAAGCCAAGCAAAATGACACCTCCCAGAAGTCCGTAATCTATCCATGGCGAGGTGCTTCTGACACCCCAACACATCAATCTTTAAACCTTCTGTTTCCGAAAACCTATACCCCCGACAGTCTGGGGTGAACTTGAAACGTGTAGGTTTGAATCATCGTGCAGCCATTACAGCCTGCAGCATTTGATGTTCATGGCTGCAGTGCACAATATGAGTGGTTTGTTAGATGAGGTTCCTCTGGTGACAGTTCTTTGCCTCTGAAGTCCAAAGACGTGTTCTCAAGTTGATTATTGACTTTAAATTGGTCAGCTGCGAGTGAGTAAGAGAAGTGTGCGAGTTAGTGTGGCTTCTAGTCCAGAGTTGGCTCCTGCTTTCGCTTGTTTGCTGCCTAACCCGGCCGGCTGTGGACCTGCAGACGTTAGGGAGGTTCAGTAAGAGAAGTGATTAGGGAGAAGTTGAGTGGCTTCTGTGTTATTCTGCCTAAGTTTTGCCAATGCTTCTTTTTTCCAGTCCTATGTCGACACTCTTGTGTAGACGATACCGAATACATTGCTGTTTGACTAAACTGTGATGAAAAACTAAACTCTGGATTGGACATTGCAGGCAGCAGTACCTGCGTGTGTGCGCTCTTATCTCACTTTTATATGGGGTCCACGTCGAACCGGACAAAGGGCACTTGATCACGTCTAGCGAAGCCGTCTCCCGATGGAGCAGCACGGAGTGCGTTGTTTCTAGCAGGTAAGCACAGATTTTTACACATTGTCCGCTGATTTTTCAGCTTTTAAATTAATAACGAAAACACCGACGATGGTGTTCAAGTTTGGGAATAAAGTTAAATATTAATCGCTTTACAAATATTTGCACAAGATAAAATTTACAAGCATGGATATACGACCTGAAAGCAAAGGGTGACTGTTCAAGTTAATTGTAGTATAGGGCTCAGCCACAAATCTCAGGTAGGTTAAAAAAAAAAACTGTAGATAGTTCTGTCATGTCAAGCGTCTACTGTAACACATGACTGCAAAAAGTTAAAAAATATTGCCTTGGATCCATGGTTCCCAAACTCAGTCCTGGAGACCCAACTGTGGCTGCAGGTTTTTGTTCCAACCAACTTCCATTTTTCATTGGACTCAGCCTAATTAAGTGAGTCGTTATTTCCCAGTTTCTGTGTTTTGGAGTCAATAGAAATTACAAAATAAGTTTGGTAGATTTTTTTTATTAAGGGGGGCACGTGCTGCCTCGCATTTAGGAGACCCGGTTTCGCTTCCCGGGAACTCCCTGCGTGAAGTTTGCATGTTCTCCCCGTGTCTGCGTGGGTTTCCTCCGGGTGCTCCGGTTTCCTCTCACAGTCCAAAGACATGCAGGTTATTTGCACTGGCGATCCTAAATTGTCCCTAGTGTGTGCTTGGTGTGTGGGTGTGCGCCCTCGGGTGGGCGGGGTTTGTTTCCTGCCTTGCGCTCTGTGTTGGCTGGGATTGGCTCCAGCAGACCCCTGTGACCCTGTAGTTAGGATATAGTTGGATGGTTGGATGGATTTTTATTAAAATGTAATAAGCAGTTATATGCAGTTATATGGGGAATATGTAGTTTTTTTAAGTAACAGTATTTTCAAGCTAATTTTCATTGTTTTTCCAGGTGTTCTGGTTATTTAATTGATTATTTACTAGTTAGCGGGTCTGACACTGAAGTTGTTACTGCTTTCATCATCCTGGGTGTCTGCTATGCTGGTTGTTAATGGTCACTATTAGGGTTAAATGAAGGGAGCAAACTACACAGGAAAAGGAGAAAATAATAGGAAAACAACAAAAAAGACATAAGCATTTATAGCTTTAGAAAAAAACAAATATTTCTAAATGTCTTTTATACATGTAAAAACCATACTGCTGTGTTTTTCTGAATACAGAATAAGAGAAGAGTAAAAAAAACCAGCTAATTAAATGAGATCAGTTGTTATCGATTATTATCACCGATTGTGAATCTGGTTGGAACAAAAACCTGCAGCCATGGGGGGTCCCCAGGACCGAGTTTGGGAAGCACTGCCATAGATGATACAAGATAAAAACGGTGACTGAAGGCCTGTCTCTGGCTGGAGTCAATGAAACATACTATACAACAAACCAGTTTAGTGGTGCCAGTCAAGCTAGTGGCACTGTGATTAGACTGTGGAGGAAAAATGGGAGTCCCCAAAGAAGAAGAAGAGAGCCACATACAGTACAGAAGGCACCTACCACACAGTTACAATCTGTCTATGTACCTATCTATAGAAAGTTAATTTCCATATTTTTCATTTGATCTGTTTCAGGTGCTCTGTATGGGGGATTGGCTTTTACAGTACTCACATGCCAAAATTAAATCTCACAGGTTCATAAATGTGAATATCATGACCATAGATCTGTTTAGTATAACTAAATGCATGCGGAAAGATTAGATTAGATCAGGGGTGGGCAAAGTCACTCCTGGAGGGCCGCAGTGGCTGCAGGTTTTTGCTCCAACCCAATTGCTTAATAAGAAGCACTTATTGCTCAAGAAACACTTCTGCTTCATTTTAGTTATCTCCCTCATTAAGATTTTGAACCCTTATTGCTTATTTAAGTCTTAAACAGCTGCATTCTCTGTTTTTAATTGCTCCTTATTAGCAATAAGATGCAAATGACAAAAGAAACCAGCAGTTATCCATTTTGCTTGTTACCCTTTACACCTGTGTGTATTTATCGTGCACTATTTGGTTTAATTAAATACTTGGAAGGAAAGAGGAGAATTACCCATCCGTTTTACACTTCAAAGTATTTGGATGATATCCTTAGAATGGAAAAAAAATCTAGGATATGGATGGATATGAGAATGACTTGACATAGCAGAGTTAAAGCACTAACAAGCCATGAAATGTAATTATTGGCAAGGATTGTTTTCTAATTAAGCAACTGGGTTGGAACAAAAACCCGCAGCCACTGCGGCCCTCCAGGAATGACTTTGACGACCCCTGGATTAGATTAAATGTTATTGTAATTGAACACAGTACCATGACAGCTAATTGCAGTTTAAGACAGTAAAGATGCATTAAATCAGAAAAACATTTTGTCCTTAAGTCTCAGAACTAATCAATTACTTGTGCTTAAATATGTTAAAGAATTCAGTTGTCATTACACTTGATTTAGGAATTGTTCATTCCTTGCAGGGGCAGAAAATAATAATAATAATAATAATTCATTACATTTATATAGCGCTTTTCTCAAAATGCGGTTAATTGTCATTAAACTACTTCTTCTTAAATATGCTATAATTAAAAAGGAAAAAAAAATCCTTGTCAGGTGTGATTAGTCCAGTTTATGGTGAGTATCATCCAGTTCTGCATGAAGAGCTGGCCCAAAGGTGCAGTCACTCACACACCCTCACTTACCCACACAGGGCCAATTAAGAGCATTTGATTAACTCAGCATGTATATGATACACAGTTTCACACAGTGTTGGACACGGATCATACTCAACTGCTAAACAATTACACTAGAAGCTGAACAAACCTGATGAAATTGTTTTGTACATTGACAAGAAAAAGCTTGTGAACCCTTTGGAAATAACTTCAGGTTTTCTTAAAATATGGTCTGATCTGCATCTAAGTTACAATAATGAGCAAACACAGTCTGGTTTAACTAATAACTTGCCAATTATTGCATTGCATATCAAATCAAAAAATCAAAAATTGTTCTTGAACATCTTGAATACATAATCCAAACATTCAGATGTGTAGGTTGGAAAAAGCATGCATACCTCCAGGCTGTGGAGTCATGACTTCAACAAAAGCTGAGTCATAAGTTGGCAAACTTCAAGTCCAATGAATGAGATGAGATCAGAGGTGTGGTTTAGAGATACTTTGACCTATAAAAAGACTCTGGCATTTTGATTTTGCTATTCACAAGAAGCATTTGCTAATGTGAGGCATGCCTTACAAAAAAGAGATCTCAGGAGACCTTCGATCAGTGATGTAGCAGCTATGTGGGGTGGGCAGGAAACCACACAGACCCCCGAGCCAAAAAAATAACAGGGCACCTCATCATTGAGGTGAATAAATTAGATTGCAGTAGTAGTAGTAGTAGTAGTAGTAGTAGTAGTAGTAGTAGTAGTAGTAGCAGTAGTATTGTCACGTGCACAGAATTACAGTGAAGTTCTCATTTACGTGGCCAACCAACATACAATATGTACAGCTGAGATTAAACATCACATAATGTTTGACTATAACATATTGAAGGAGAGAAAACAAGAACTGAGGGCTGCTAATTCATTTGTTTTTAAAATATTTAGTCATCTACTCAATAAGTAAGATATATGAAAATGTAAATTTATAATGTGGAAGAATGAGAGCAGGGATCCAGCAGGTAATAAAACCACATTTTTAAGAAGCAAGAACTAGCTTTTAATAAAGAAACTGACTCCCTTCCAGAACGGAGTTTGAGATCCATGACTGCATGTGCACTCCTTCATTTACAACAAAAGCTTGTAAATGTAAAGATTTCATAGCCAATATCAAGCAAGACCAAATAAAATTATAATTGAATAATCATTTAAGAATTTCTAATAGTTTGTGAGTAAATACCGTGCCATAATACAATGCACAAAACTATTTTACATTCAGGATGGGGGAAGGTATCTGAGACAAACATTGAAGTGATATTGTTGAAGAAAAACCCTTGGGAATTTTTAAAAAACATCTGGATGACATAGTGGGACAGCTTAGCTATTAGCTAAAGAACAAATATGATGGACTGAAAGGTCAACTTTGTACACTTCTGCAGAGGAGGCTGTGTTCAGGGGAACATGTTATTTTATTGAGAAACAAACTTCCAAGCAATACAAATCAATATTGTTGCCCATGGATCTGACAGTTTCTATACATTTTTGAAACTGCAAATCTTGCAAAATAAACACATTAACCATAATAGACATTAGTTTATGAAAATGTTACACAGACTTAATGTAAATCTTTGCCTGATTGTTGTGTTATTGATTAATTTTCTCTAAAATCAGCACATCTTATACAAGGCTGTCATGGCATTTTCTGTGCTTTGACTTGACATAAGAGGGTAAGTCTGTTTTAGTCATAATTGTTTATCATGACACCAGATGATGGCGATACATTGCATGTTGGTTGGACACGCACATAAAAATTTCACTGTAATTTATACAAACATCACTACTACTTCTTCTACTATTACTACTGTGTCACAATTTCCATCCATCCATCCATCCATCCATTTTCCAACCCGCTGAATCCGAACACAGGGTCACGGGGGTCTGCTGGAGCCAATCCCAGCCAACACAGGGCACAAGGCAGGAACCAATCCCGGGCAGGGTGCCAACCCACCGCAGGACACACACAAACACACCCACACACTAGGGCCAATTTAAAATCGCCAATCCACCTAACATGCATGTCTTTGGACTGTGGGAGGAAACCGGAGCGCGTGTCACAATTTACTTTTTTAAAACTATTATATAGTTAAAACAAACATACTGGTAACGCCTTGCTTGCTTAATATTCTCATCACCAATGCAACCTTTCTTCCCTATAATATCAAAAATTGACACAACAGCAGGTGCTGAATAACTGTGGGTTTACCATTTGGCTCACCTCCAACAATTAAAATGGAACCACATTTTTACATACATTAAACATATTGATTCAACACCTCTCACACCCGAAGGCAACAATTGTAACTTTTTTCTTAATTGTTTAGTAGACCAAATAGTTCAGATCAGGTACTGTAAAACTTAATCCATTAATAGCTGTGTTTGATATACTCCCAGATGGGCTTAAAGTGGAGAAGGACAAACAAACCATAATTGCCTTTACTTCACTAGTAGCAAATAGACTTCTGTTGAACTCACCTCTTTTAATTCAGTCGGTAACTGATGTTATATACTAATTGAAATTGGGAAAAAAATCATATTCTCACGTAAATCTTAGAAGCAGGTCTCTCTGTATTTCACACGTATACTTTGCTCTTAACATTAGTGTCTTTTTGCAGACCTTGTGACCATAGTGGCTTTGGGATTCATTTGGCGCTTCTATCTGGTCCAACTATGGAGTGTGTCAGATGGCAGGGAATGGTGCATTTGCTGGTGGCAGGTTACTAGGAGACAGAAAGTGTCCTCTTCATGTACCTGCTAACTCCATTACTGAATCCACAAACTGTGGCTGAGGAGAGATCGAATACTGCACACCAAAGCACACACACTGCTGTAGAGCATGCTCTGGGCATGGGGAAGATGCAAGTCTTTGGGGAATTCCACATACATTGGCAAACAACATTTCTTTGTTTTTTTGCTAACGTCTCCATAAGTTGTATTAACACTGTTCTTTCTTGCAAGGGAGCTGTGTCACATTTTGAGCTTGTTTTATAGATTTTTCATTAATATGTTAAATCATTTTACCTATTAGTTGATTACATCTTGCCTGAAGAAGGGGCCTGAGTTGCCTCGAAAGCTTGCATATTGTAATCTTTTTAGTTAGCCAATAAAAGGTGTCATTTTGCTTGGCTTTTCTCTACCTATTAGTTGAAATTTTAAATTCATTATTTTGCATGTGTGTGTTTTTAACATTTGTACATGTCTGGTATGATAATATAATATTATGTTTGACCATTTAAATATTTGGGATTGTTGTTCCTGTTATCTGCAGTCTGCTTTACTGATGAGGACACTGGGGAGAAGCCAACAAAGAAGTACTTGAAACTTATTCGTTAAATATTGAATAAGGAAGGGTCTTGAGAAACACTCATTAAACTCATTCCTTCTTTACCTACCTTGTTTGTTATCTTGTTAGTTATTTGCTAAGATTGATTGTTTTTAGGAAACACATCCCAGATCAGTCAGTGTTTGCTATTCAATTAATATACATTTTGTTTAATAAGTCCAAAAAATGCAATTTCAGTCATCTGTTTACTTTAAAATGTTTTTATCCAGGTTGTCATGTAGTCTCTTTTTTGGCTGTAATGGCTTTCCCAACATTAGAAGTGAGTTTTCTTTTGAGAGTCAATGACTAAGTTTTATTTGAAGAAGCGAAAGCAACTAATAGTCAGTCTTAAGGTTAATGGTGACTGCTTGATTCTAGATGACAAACCATAGTCAAAACAGCAAGATAATATAGCAAAAAAAAAAACAGACTGCTCTAAGAAGCAGACAAGAGGTCAACAATCTGTCAATCTGATGAACAGAAGCTAAAGGTACTAAAATAAAACAATATTCTAAGGAAAATTGTAGTTAAAGTATCCACGGAATTTCATAAGAATTTGTCCAGTCATTCACAAGTAACAGTGTCCACAAGACATTTTACCACAGAAACACAAAAGCAGACATACAGGCATATACACCTTTGCCAAAAATACTCAAAACATGTTCAGGGAATATCAAAACATATTTTGCCATTGAAATCGCAAAGTCCACTTTGTCATGTTTCAGCCAGAGTGTGTTCCCCAGCTTATGTTTAATTTACTTTTCTGTGCATTGTGGTTGTTGTAAAATATTTTTATGATGTTTACTGTATTTATATATTTTTGCTACTATTGTTCTGTTTATTTATTATGTGTGTATCTGGTTGTTTCCTTTGTAACTTGTGTTTTGTGGGTGGATCCCCAAGAGGTGGGGCCCCCGATGTCATCGCTGAAGAACCGCCCTCAGCCTCTATATGTATGTGAAGCTGGGAAGTGGGTCCTTTAGTAGTTCATTGATTGTTGTTCTGGAGTGCATTATTACAAATACTTATTCTGTTTCTAGATTATTTTGATTCTGTTTCATGGGTGGCGCAGTGGGTAGCGCTGCTGCCTTGCAGTTAGGAGACCCGCGTCCACTTCCTGGGTCCTCCCTGCGTGGAGTTTGCATGTTCTCCCCGTGTCTGCGTGGGTTTTCTCTGGATACTCTGGTCTCCTCCCACAGTCTAAAGACATGCAGGTTAGGTGCATTGGCGATTCTAAATTGACCCTAGTGTGTGTGCGCCCTGCCCAGGGTTTGTTTCCTGCATTGCACCCTGTGTTGGCTGGGATTGGCTCCAGCAGACCCCTGTGACCCTGTGGTTAGGATATAGCGGGTTGGAGGATGGATGTTTTATGGATTCTTTTGCTTTAATTATGATTTGGGACTTGTTAGCTTCTGCGGTGGGTTGGCACCCTGCCCAGGATTGGTTCCCTGCCTTGTGCCCTGTGTTGGCTGGGATTGGCTCCAGCAGACCCCCGTGACCCTGTGTTCGGATTCAGCGGGTTGGAAAATGGATGGATGGATGGACTTGTTAGCTTTGGGTTGCCTATTTAGTTTTTTTTGGGTTTCCATAATTTTTTGTGCTTCTTTTGTTTATCACAAATTGATGTCTTTTATAAAGATTTTGTTTTTGAACGTTTCTCATCTAGCCAAAGGTTATATAGTTCATCTCCCTAGAGGTTTTTGTTTTTTGCATTTTTGTTATTTTTGGAGACATATATATTTTGAATTTTTGATGGCAAAAACCCCTTTTAAGTCTAAAACCCTTTCTGGCTGAAGCTGGCCAGTAGAGTTTTGGGGGCAGGTTGCTTGATGTGCAAGATAGGGAAGGCCTTGGCCTGGTTTATGGGTCTTTTTTGATGCTTCACACCCTTTCGCCATAAAACACATTTTTCACATGGAAACAATACTTCTTCCATATATTTAATATGATAAAAGTAAAAATGGAGTACATAAACTGAACACTAAGATGCAGAAGTGTACATTGGGTCACAATAGACTCTCTGTGTACTGACTGTGCATGACAACTTTTATTTTTAATAATGGAATCAAAAGACAGAGATAAGTCTAAGAAAGCAAGCCAAAGTCATAATCAGATGAGGGAGAATCCAATAAACTAAGCACAGAATGGAAGACAAAAAATCGCAGTGAAAGACACGAATGAGCATTCGGAAAGACAGAATAATGCACATAACTGGGCCATAGACGGAGACATAAATTGTGGTAAGGGAAAGAAAAGATTTTGAAACCAAAGAGCCTTTCAAATGAACAAACAAACAGAATACAGAGTCTTTTTAGTGAATCCAAATTTGGACAACTAGCAAGCCCATGAGGCTTAACTTTCTTGACCTGTGATGTCATGAGATCCATAACCCTAATGTCACCCCTAATAATCACATAGCACCTGTGAATACTTGTGTTCCAAAATGTTGGTGTCCATAAAAAAAACAAAATGGCACCTTGAGAAAATAAAATAATAACGAACATAAGAAAATATGCATTGAAACAAAACATAATTGTGAACATTGGCTGCCTGGACCTCAAAAAATAACTTTAAAATAATATATTAAATTATTTTTAGAACCACAGGAACAATTAAGAAAAATAAAAATAAGAGTCAAATCATGGCAGTCTATGTTATGATTAGGTTTGGCCTTAATTAATTTAGTATTTTATAGGTTCTCCTGTCACACCACCATTTTGAGAGCTGTCGTTGGCACCACTTCCCGTAGTGGGTTCTACAGTTGTGACCCATGGCTAATTGGCTAGATTGAATAAAACGTTGGCTGGGTGTTCCTTTCATTATCCAATCTCTGGATACAATCCTCCTAATAAAAAATACTTAAGAGAAATATTTTGTTATTGTTTTGTTAAACTTCTCACAAATTTCATTTGATTTGACCCCTTTGGCTGTTTTTTTAGCTTTGATTCTTGTCTCTCAATAGGATTTGGTAGCTAGGTTTATTTTTTGTTCGTTTTGGTTTCATTGTTACGTGCTTCTCCCGGTTTAGCTCAGTAAATTAATCGCCTGTCCGTTTATTCGGCAGGACAGTCTGGATCTAAAAATACTCAATGACTGAGCCATAAGTAGTGCTTAGGAGTCTGTAAAAATGTACATCCATTGCATCTTGTGTCTGTTGGGTTATTGCTGTTTCCAGGTAAATCAAAATGGTAAGTGGGGCCAAGGGAACTGAAAAATTGAGGGACTTGGTTAACAGTATGTTACTTGAGAAAGGTCCTTTTTTGTTGAGGCTGTACCGCTGCGTCTGTCGTTTTTGTATTTCTTTTACTTGATAAGTATGGTTTCCCTGAATCCCTTTATTTGTAAATTTTTCTTCTCCTTTCCTCTTAAGGATAGATCCAAAGGGTACAGGCCACTTGTCACCAAGTAATTGCAGCCGTCTAAGGCACAATGAAAGGACTGGTACCTGCCGTAGGGATTGGCTGAGGAATTATTGTCTTCCCCTTTTTTCTGCAGCCTTCCTCTTAAGGTCCAGTCATCAAAGACATAGTTTCTGTGCTTTTTCTTCTGGTTTTGAATTTAGTTTGGTTTTAGGTTTTAAGCTTTGGAATTGCTTTGGAGTAGTAATTGTTTTAAGTAAGGTTTTTGGAGTTGGCTCCCTATATTAGATTTTTAAAACCTTTTTTTAATGCTCTTTTCAGTTATTTGAGAACCCTCTTTCTCTGGTTTAATCTTGTGTTGCCAATTGAGTGTTGTGATTTATTTTATATATCTGATATTATTGGCTTATAATAATATTTTGTATGTATTAAAATAAATATCACCTATTCACTTACTTAATTAATTGGTCTATTGTTTGTTTATTTGAAGAGACTGATTTGGGTTTTGTAGCGTGCTCATAAGATACTGATACCTGATGGGGAAAGGCATCACATGAGGCATAGAAAGGGCCCAGCTGGTCAGTGTCATGGCACAGATCTGCTTTATGGGAAGCCAGGAACTGCTGCTATACACAATGCTACAGGGCAGTGACCTGGGTGGGATTGCAAACTATACACAGAAACATGTCATAGGAAACCAAAGGCTCCAGTACAAGGCTGGTTACATTTAGTTTTCTTTTATTACAAATATTTTTTTAACTCTTTCTAAGTTTACCCTTTAAACTTTTTTAATTGAAGATGGATAAATAAATGTGTTGCCAAGCAAGTTTATATTCTTTTCTGAAGTAAATACAACAGAAATGTGAAAATAAAAAATGTAATTCACACAATGAATAGTGGACTTTTGTATCAATGAATAATTTATAGTTAAGCTGCATATTTCCATCAGATACACAGAAGAATTTTCATAATGTAGAGCTAACTTCTTCCTCCAGTCATATAAACTGCACTTTATTTTGATAGAACCACTTCTAAGCAACTGAAATTTTCATTATACCTGTTGCAACTTTATATTTCCTAATTTTCTGCAATTCATGGTAATGACGTTGATGACTCAGGCTAATGAAGTCATGGAAACTTCTTCCCTCATAAATGTTTTTTTGTTTTATTTTTATTGACGCTTAACCCTCCTTGTCTGTTTCACTTAGTCTTTTGTTTCTTTAAATGATCAGAATGTCTTCACTGGAAAAGCAGAAGGTGTGTGAGAAATCCAAATCAAAAGAGTTTATTGAGAAAATCAGTGTCCTGCAATGGGTTCTTACATTCCTTGCAATGGGTGAGTGAAGAGTTGTGCCATCTCCATCAAACTGTTTGTGCTTCTGTCTAAACAGCGTAAGAAAATGCCTTTTTACATTTAAAATTTCCTTTCTTTCTTGGAGTGATACTGTATTTATTATCTGAACTGTCTATGTTTATTAAGGCTCTGTATATTGAAATATAAAAATATAAGGAATTGCTACTAAAGAGAGGAAAGCATTTAGTTCATCAAGCTAATTTAGTGAACTGACTGCTACAGCAAAGAGTCCCAATGAGTTTATTGCCGCTGCTTAAATTGCTGACTTAACAGTTTGTCCAAAAACTCTTTGGGTGAAGTAATGCTTCTTACCTGTAACCTTAAATGCACTTCTCCTTAATAATTAATAATTCACAGTTTAACTGAAATTATTGACGCCTTTAAGAATTTTAAGAACTGGATAAACTCTGCGCATATAAAGTATCACTACTTTGTTTCCTTGACACTGTTGTTCTGACATTTTATGTTATACTACTATAAAATGATTAGAACAACAATCTTAGTGGTATTGAAATAGCAGAGCACATTTTGGTAACACATACAAATCACCATTAGCCCTTTCGTTAAACTCTTGATTGCAAGTCAATTTCAATTGCAGCAGTCTATCAGGCTCCTCTACAAACACTAATCTTTTGCAGCGCAGGCTGCAAACAGCAATCAATGTGCATTCAGTTTAAAATCAAATCTATTTTTATTTATAGAGCTTTTCACAAATACGTTTTGCCATCAGTTAGAATCTGCACATTTTATGGTCTCTTAGTCAAGAGACCCATCCTTCCATCCATTCTCGAATCCACTTAGCCATTTCCATTCATCTATCCTTTTTTTTATCCTGCTTATCCAGATGAGGGTCACAGGGGGATGAAGCCCATTTTAGCAACACTGTCCACCAGTCCATTGTTAGGAACACTCACACAGATACCTATGCTTGGTCACATTGGGACAATTTTGAGTTGTCAATCAACATAACACCCACATATTTGTGTAATACCCAGAGTAAAATCTATGTGAGAAAAGGAAAACTGTGCAAATTGTACACATGCAATAATCTGGTCCAGGACTCTGCATTTAAGATTACATTGTGAAAAGAAACACTATTTGGTCAAGCATTTGGCCTAAAAACAGACAGATTATTCCCCAACATTAAATGCTAATGTGAAAACCTCCACGATTATTTGCATTAGGTTCACATTTTATTAAATATAAGGTTTTGAGTAGCAGAGAAATTACTTCACAAGTTGCATTCCTTATATTTCTTGCAGTCTCTTCTGGGCAAATGTTGGTCCAGTTGACTTATTTATTGCATTTCTTAGGTTTATATCTGATAAGAAACATAAATAAAATGATGAATGAAAACCTTTTGTGGCTGTAAAATATTACACTATAAAAAAATTTGCAAATTAAATTTGTCATATACGTAGATATTTTCAGAACATAAAATTCTTAAACCTACTTAATGCAAGCAGCAGAAATAATTTCATAATGCAACACTGTGTCTTCCATCACTTAACATCTGACTTCTGGTCCTTTATAAACCCATTCCAGTTGCAATATTTTGAAAGGAAAGATTATAATCCAGCTTTTCTTAAGCAAGTCTTCTTTTTCTCTAGGAATATTCTGCACTCTGTTTGTTGTGTACCTGATGTTTACCTCATTGTGGATACTTTCAGTGATATACTTCACATGGTTGATAATGGACTGGGACACGCCTGAAAAAGGTAAGCAAATCAGCAGTCTTCTGCATATTTTGGACTAATGTTATGTGTGGTGTGTAACTTTGTCACTTTCTTTTTCACTTAGGAGGGCGACGCTTTAGTTGGGTTAGGAGGTGGAGTGTATGGAGGCACTTTAGAGATTATTACCCTATAAAGGTATGCATTTACTATGTGTGTAAGGTTTATTACATGTCAGATTGCACAAGCTGTTATCCTGAAAAGCTATTGCAAGAATCACATTAGGCAATAAAGTAGTACAGGGATGAATATTTTCTGTTTGTTTTTGATGATTTTGCAATAGTTTAAAAACATATCTTTCTGAACTTATATTAGTACAACTATTAATGACTTTATTATGATAGCAGTGAAATTCAGAAAAAGCTCTGATTTTACACATGATGTATGATGTAAAAGAAAATAATGAAAAGCCATAAAAAGGTATGTGGTAGCCAGGGTAACTCTGTTTAATTGCCGCTGGTAAAGGCAGATATTGAAAAGAACAATTCCAGAATGGTACTTGATTAAGATGAGCCTTGTACTCTGCTGATCAATTCAATGACACTCATTTCCTGTTCTGTGGGGGTTTTAAAGAGGAAAACCAGAAAAGATAGGAGAAAAGAAGTGGGGCTTGAAGTGAGGCTGTTCTTTATCTGGGCTGTGGGCTTCATTTCTAAATGTGGGAGAGGACAATGTGCCTCATCAAAATCACATTACTCCCACTTTTGACTCTTACTTGCTTCTTTGTAGATTTTTTTGATTTTTTTTAGCCACCACAATTTTTTTTGCATGTTTACCAACCAGAAGTCTGCTCACTTTGGAATTTTGTGTGTATATGTAGCATATTTCACTATACATTTTTTAAACTGATTTAGTCTGATTTTGTCTGTATATCTAGTATGGCACCTTTTTTTCTGATTTACTGTATTAGTAAAGTTGTGATGTATTTTGGTTAAGGGAATGTACTGGATTGCGATGTTTGGAGTAGCCAATTCTGAGTTTGAGCAAGAACAATAGTAGTAATAGGTTTGTAAACATCAAAATGACATTCGCATAAAGCTCCTGTGAAGTGCAATCTTTTAACAGGGCAATTGTTTACTCCAGATTTAGCAAATAATCCTCCATTTCTGTAAACTTACTTCTTACTTACTTACTTACTTAAATTCCGATGCAGCTAACAATCTGCAAGTGGTAATGGTTGAAGTATTTTGCATATTATTCAAATTAATAATAACATCATAATTGTCTCCATTTGTGTTATATGAGACTATTGCACCCACTGTCTCACTACAAATCAGACAATTTGATGCAGAATTTCCAAACCTAATATATCTGTACCATATTCACACAATGATTGACAACATTGCATTACATGTATTTTGTGGTGTGGAAATAGAGCACAGAATTTCATTGTAATTGATCAAAACCAATATACAACTTGAAACTAGCATTGTGTATGGAAACAACAGTTTTTTGGCAGAACTTTCCATTCACTTCACAGCTCTGTCTACATGAGTGACGGCACCTGTCTAAGACACCTCCATTTCTTCACTTGCAATATTGATCAGTGGTGCTGTTTATCTACACTGTTCACCACTTCTGCTGAAAACATTATTTTACATTCACCAGCACGCCGCAAACAGGGTGCTGGGTGGCTGCTATTTTTTCTATTCAGGCTTCTGTCAGCACTGTGCAGCATGCTACCATAGTGTACTCAGAAGTGCATTATTATCAACAAATATTGACATATAAAAAAACACGGATCAGCTAATTTTCTTTTTTCTATACTGTCCCCAAACTTCAATCAAATCAGTCAATGATTTTTGAGATTTTGGGGTGTTTAGTTTTCCTGTTGTTGGGAGTTATCTCTAAATATTGATATATATCAAAATGCCCTAGGTGTACCATCCTTCCAAATTTCAGCTTTTTAATTAAATGGAAAATAGTGTTTTGTGGGTGAATGAGTAAGTCAGTCAATCAATAAATGTGTAGATTACTAAATCTATTATGTTGTTATTAAAATTCTAAGGCTGGCGAGAAATACACCTTTGGAGATACATTTTGGCCTAGTCAATATGTACCAGAAACAATCCCCATATTCTGGCCATAGTCAATGATAGCACAATACTTCAGTTTATGAGTTTCTGCATCTGCTTTGAGTTGGTTGTGAAACAAGACCCATGTATATAAACCACAAATGCTCTAAAGTTCTAATTTAAAGTTCAGGCTCAAAACTTTTGAGTACCCTCTTATATGATGTATAATACATGTTACCACTTTTGTTTCAGCTGATAAAAACAGCAGAGCTGAGCCCTCACAAGAATTATGTTCTAGGCTATCATCCACATGGAATCATGTGTGCTGGGGCCTTCTCCAACTTCAGCACAGAGGCCACTAACTTTTCAGTCACCTTTCCTGGCATTCGGCCTTATCTGGCAACGCTAGCTGGAATGTTTAAACTGCCTTTATACCGAGAGTATTTGATGAGTGCTGGTAAGATAAGCTCTGTTCAGAGGATCAGTTAAATCTCAGATGTTTGAATAAAATTATTGTTGATTTGCCACTTTTCCTGTTTTCATTGTAGGTATGTGTCCTGTTAGCAAGCCTAGTCTAGAATACATTCTTTCACAGAATGGAACTGGTAATGCTGTTGTGATTGTGACTGGAGGGGCTGCAGAA